>NC_089491.1:41962924-42274772 GCF_036850765.1 Saccopteryx bilineata | reverse complement strand
AGTGAGATAAATTGAGATTATGCTTTATAAATGGTAAAACTCTAAACAAATAGTCGTCATTCTTACTACTGCTTAGAGCCCATACAGACACCTCAAAAAAAAGGCATGCTGTAAGATAGGGATCATGAGAGCCTGGTCATGAGGGTGCAGAGCAGGGAGCATCCAAGGAAAAGTTACCACATCATAAGTCTAAAGCCTCATGTATAAGGTTGTTCTGTGTTTTTAAAGCCTCCAGTCTCAGTTCAGCATAATGGGTTTGTGTTGTCTTACTTTTTTTCTTTCTGCCTTTGACCCATGTATATTTCAAATGCTTTAATTAGTGTCACCAAAATGTCGGGTTTAGTATCACCCTATCCTTCTAGTGATATGATAAATAATTCCCTTTCTCAGGATCACAATGTCTATTTCTATTTTCAGACATGACAGTAACTAGATCATTTGTTTTGTTTCTGGACCTTGTTAGAGACCCTAGCAGTTACCTTTTAATTGGCCCATTTCCCCTTAATAATCATTTCTTAATAGGAAACCACACAAATTCAAAGCTATTATGCTTATATCATAGTACAATTGTGTCATTCAAACATTAGTTTTCTTATGGTAATTTTTCAGATTATTACATTTCTGTTATCTCCTAATCTTAATTATGTTACATAGTCTTTTAGTGAGACTCCATGTGATCTGCAACCCCTAATCTTATTTTTTAAATATGATTTAGGTTGATTTTTATTACCATTCTAGAAACAGATACAAATTAGAGGCAGATCAGAAGCAAAACTGGCACAACAGGTTCTCAGTTTCATGATGCATCAAATTTGGAGGCAATTTATCCTAAGTGGGAAAAGTTCAAGTGGTAGCAAAGACCAACAGCCCTTGAAGAGATATAATTTGATCTTAAGATTCTAGAACAAAGGAAAACACATCGCTCACTACCCTGAGTAGAACTGAGTTCAAAGGACCCATTTTCAATAGTGAAGCATGTAGGTTATTCAGGGATTTATTTAAAATTTTTTATTTTCTAAAATAATTCGACACAGTCATTGTATCTGCCATGACAGGGTTCGTAGCCACATTTGGAACTCTCTGGGGCATGTCAGTAGCTGCAGAACTTTTATCTTCTCGGGCAAGTTTCTGGGGAAAAGATTGTGAGGAGAGAAAACGTATTGCGCAGTGAAGAGAAAAAATTCCCACCTGAACTATATTACTTTTCTTGACTTTCTTGTCTACTTTTGAATTGATTAAATATTTTTATTATTCCTTTTTTCTCCTCTATTAACTTGTTAATTACACATTATCTTCCTGTTCTTTTAGTAGATACCCCAGGTATTACAACATACATCCTTATTAAAAACCAATGTACATAAGTTCCTGTACCACATCTCGGCACACTCTACGTTAGCACCCTCTGACCCCATTTACCCCCATACAACTTATGTGCTATTGTTTTCATGTATTTTAATTTGAGAGAGAGAGAGAGAGACCCACTCCCTAACATTTTTTAGGACTCACAGAAGGAGTACAAATGGAGGCCCATACATTGTATATCTAGATAGTTCAAAGTATAAATCAAGCTAATAATTCATTGAGTAAAATGTGTGCTATTTTCCTATAATCCTCCATGACAATTTGGAAGACCAAATTCAATTTTATAGCTCTAAATTAAAATTTGGAACCCTTCTTCAAATGACCCTAAAGTGTGTCCACAGCAGAACAGATAAATAAATAAAGCTATCTTCATATAATTGAATGTGGAATGGCAATGAGGATGAGTAACGACTGCTACATATAGAACAACAATGAATCTAACAAACATAGTGCTGACAGAAGCCAGATCAAAAGAACCCATACGGTATGTGTACATGTATGTAAAGGAGTGCAAAGGCAGACAAAACTAGCCTATGGTCAGCACTGGTTACTGGACGGTGAGGGTTCGGACAGGGCGAGAGAGGCACTTGCCAGCAGTGATCTAGTTCTGGAACTGGGTCTGTCCAGTTTGTTATAATTCACTAAGCTTGTGATTTCCTGTATGATATCATACATTTTTTTTCCATAAAAGTTTACTATAAACAAAACAAACACTAATGAATCTACAATGCTATTTTATATTTTTATTGATTTCAGAGACGGGAAGGGAGAGAGAGAGACAGGAACATGGATCTGCTCCTGTATATGCCCTGACCAGGGATTGAACTGGCAACCTCTGTGCTTCAGGACGATGCTCTAACCAACCAAGCTATCTTGCCAGGGCCTACAGTGCTATTTTAAAAAAGATAAAAAGAGAAACACTTCTTTGGCCACCTTTGGAAGTAACTATAACATCAACTCTTTAAGCTGAAAATTGGCAACTAAAAAGAGAAATGTAAGCAATTAAACACCTTTTTTGTATAGGCTGTATTTCAGTGTAGTTAAATAACCCCAGATGAGGAGGGAAAAGTTTCCTTTACAAATTATTCCCAATTAATAAATGTGGAATTAACAATAAAATTAGAAAATCATCAGTGAGTAAACCCTGATGAAAATAACTAATCCAGGCAAAGATCCTTGTATCAGTTACCTATTGCTTTGTAAGATTACCCCAAAATGTAGCAGCTCAAAATAAATACTTATTATCTGACAGTGTCCGTGGATGAGGACTCTGGGCCTGGCTACCTGGGTGCCCTTGGCGCAGGGCTTCGCTCTAGGCTGCAGCCAAGGGTCAGCAGTCATCTCGGGTCTTATTGGGGAAGAGGATCTGCCTCCAAGCTCACTCACGTGGCTGTTGGCAGACCTCAGATCATCGCTGGCTATTGGCCAGAGATATCAGATACTTGCCACATGGATTTCTCTAAAAGGCATCTCTGAAGATGGCAGGAGCATCCCTAGGAGCTAACAGGTAAGTGAGAGCAAAAGAAGGAATCCAGGCCCTGGCTGGTTGGCTCAGCGGTAGAGCGTCGGCCTGGCGTGCGGGGGGACCTGGGTTCGATTCCGGCCAGGGCACATAGGAGAAGCACCCATTTGCTTCTCCACCCCCCTCCCCTCCTTCCTCTCTGTCTCTCTCTTCCCTTCCTCAGCCAAGGCTCCATTGGAGCAAAGATGGCCCCGGGCGCTGGGGATGGTTCCTTGGCCTCTGCCCCAGGCGCTAGAGTGGCTCTGGTCTCGGCAGAGCGACGCCCCCTGGTGGGCAGAGCTTCGCCCCTGGTGGGCGTGCCGGGTGGATCCTGGGCGGGCGCATGCGGGAGTCTGTCTGTCTCTCCCCGTTTCCAGCTTAAAAAAAAAAAAAAGAAGGAATCCAAGATAGAATGTACAGTATTTTATAACTTAATCTTGAAGTAGCATTCTATCACCTCTCCTGCATTCTCTTCGTGTAAGTCAGTCATGTGTTCAGCTTAGACTTGGGAGGGAATTACACAAGGGTGTATCTACCAGGAGGTGGGGATCCCTGGGAGCCTCACAGACGGTGCCTACCATATTCGTCTAGGGATGGAAGCCATTAGATGAAAAGTTGATGGGGAAATTTATAAAAGCTATCAGGCTGTCACTATCTGAATCCACTACTCAATCAACCAGATATTACTTGCCTTCTGTGGTGAGGCAATCTGAAGTACACAGCATCACCTTGTGTACTTCACAGGACAGAGAAATTCTCACGCAAAAGAAGTGAGCCTGAATCTAATCAAGCTACTAGCAAACATCCAAATTACAAGAATATGGATGACAGAAGAATAAGTTAAATGACCTCAAGAGTATACAAACCTAGATTGTGAAAACTTCTGCAGGACAATGGACCTTCTTCAGTAAGTCAAATTGTGTGGGGGAAAAAAAGTGAGGAATTACTGTATATTAAAAGAACTTTGAGAGACCTAAGAATTGAATGAAGTCCTTAACTTTGTGTGGATCTTGATTGAAATAAACCAACTGGGAAAAGGCAGTTCTGAGACCATAAGGGGACTTTAAATATATATAAATAGATGGCAGCAAGGAATTGTCATTTTTCTTGGTATAATAATGGTAGTGTGACTATGAAAGGAAATGTCCATATCTGTCTGAGATGCATACCAAAGTATGTAAGGATAGTATCTTAGATCTGAAGCTTAAGATTTGCTTTAAAATAGTTCAGCCTCCAGGCCCTGGCCGGTTGGCTAAGTGGTAGAGCATCGGCCTGGTGTGCAGGAGTCCTGGGTTCAATTTCCAGCCAGGGCACACAGGAGAAGCGCCCATCTGCTTCTCCACCCCTCCCCCTCTTCTTCCTCTCTGTCTCTCTCTTCCCCTCCCACAGCCGAGGCTCCTTTGGAGCAAAGTTGGCCTGGGCGCTGAGGATGGCTCCATGGCCTCTGCCTCAGGATTTAGAATGGCTCTGGTCGCAACAGAGCAACACCCCCAATGGGCAGAGCATCGCCCCCTGGTGGGCATGCTGGGTGGATCCCGGTCGGGCGCATGCGGGAGTCTGTCAGACTGCCTCCCCGTTACCAACTTCAGAAAAATACAACAACAACAAAAAAATAGTTCAACCTCCATAGCAAACACAACAATAATAAAGTAGATAAAATGAGTGTGGTAAAATCTTGAGTGTTGAATCTAGTTTAATTTCTTAAAAATTTTTTAAATTTTATTTATTTTTGAGAGGTGGGGGGGGGGAGAAGGAAGGTGGAGTTGGGGGAGAGAAGGGAGGAGGGAGGAGCAGGAAGCATCAACTCCCTATGTGCCTTGACCAGGTAAGCCTACGGTTTCAAACCAGTGACCTCAGCGTTCTAGGTCGACACTTTATCCACTGCACCACCACAGGTCAGGCATGTTGAATCTAGTTTAAACATTTTCATAATAAAATAGGAAGAAAAGATGTCAGGGCTAGATGATATTATAGCTGAGTTCTAGCTAGATTTTAAATATGTAGCTTTAAAATATTTCTACCATTTTTTTTAATAATATTTATTTATTTATTTATTTTTACAGAGACAGAGAAAGAGTCAGTGAGAGGGATAGACAGGACAGACAGACAGGAACGGAGAGATGAGAAGCATCAATCATTAGTTTTTCGTTGCGCATTGCGACACTTTAGTTGTTCATTGAATGCTTTCTCATATGTGCCTTGACCGTGGGGCTACAGCAGACTGAGTAACCCTTTGCTCGAGCCAGCGACCTTGGGTCCAAGGTAGTGAGTTTTTGCTCTAACCAGATGAGCCTGCACACAAGTTGGCAACCTCGTGTCACGAACCCGGGTCCTCCGCATCCCAGTCTGACGCTCTATCCACTGCGCCACCGCCTGGTCAGGCATCTACCATTATCTAAACAGCTGTGGCCTCAAAAAATATGGAAAACCTTTCTAATATTATTTAAATATGATAGCTATGGTTTAAAAAAAAAGATGAAAACTCCCCAATTCATTTTATGAAGGTAGTGTAACTTGTAAAACTTTTGGTGAAATATAACATGCATGAAGAAAAGCTGTATAGCTTGAGAAATTTTTGCATACTTAACACACTTGAGTTACAAAGATTAAAAAACCCAGAATATTGAAAGAGCCCCAGAAACCTCTCCTCAGCCCATTTCTAGACAGTTATCTCCTGATAGAGATATCCACTATGCTGAAGCCAAAATCTGACTTTAAAAAAATAGTGCAAAAAATGAAAACTACAGAATAATTTCACTTATATCGAGGCAAATTTTTAAAAATAAAATATTAGAAAATAGACTCTGGAAATATATTTTAATATTGACCCAATCATACACATATATTATTAAGAATTGCTCATCCTATTTCTTGCACTCCTTCTGGGTTCTTGCTAAAGTATGTTTGCTAGTATTTTTTTCAGTAAGGGATAGTAAACAACTTTGCCTCTTTCATGTTTTAAAATGAATTTATTTTTCCCTTACTCTTGAAAGAGAGTTTGGCTGGTTAGTGAATTCCAGATTGACAGTTGTTTTGTCTCAGCATTTGAGTATCTGACAATATCACCTCTGACATCTATTGTTAGTGAGAGTTTCACCATCGCTCTGTCATGTTTCTGTACCATCCATCCTCTTTCTTTTCTAGATGAAATTTTACTTTTTTGCTTAATACTCTGCAGTTTTTTACAGTGTTTCTAGATATAGATTTATTTTCTTGCTACATGTGAGATTTTTCAATTCAAGTTTTCATGGGTTTCTTCATTTCTGAGAAATTGTCAGTCATTTTCTTTTCAAACATCATTTTTCTCTATTCTCCTTATTCTGCACCATCCCCTGGATATAGTTCTGAACTTCTCATTCAACACTCCAGTACCTTTAACTTCTCTCATAATTTCCTCCTTTATCTCACTGTGCTGTGATCTGGAAGTTTCCTTCTCAGTGCTAGCTTCCAATTCATTAATTTTCTCTCTTCACATAGATCCAGGATACCATTGAGATAATTTATTGAGGATTATTATTATTTCACTTTCAATGACTATATTTTCACTTCCAAGATTTCCAGTTTGTTCTTTTGCAAGTCTTTCAATTCTAGTTTAATAGATGCTATTTCCTTTCTCAATTCTTTGAGCTGTTAACATACTACTTTTGAATGCTCAGTGTTTATATCCTCAGGTAGTAATTGTTCCATTCACTGAATTTATCAATTATTTTTATAATAGTGGATATTTTTCATGTGCTTAAAAATTTTAGAGAGCTATTCTTGCTTCTGTGTTCTCCATACACACCCTAAGAGGTCAACTTGGATCTTTTACTCCACATTAGTGGTTTAATTTCAGATCTATATGCATATTGTATAGACTCAGTTCTTATTTCCAGGGTGCCTCTGCTTCTTTTCTTTTTGTATATATAAATTCAATGTTCTCAAAAACAAAATCTACATCCAAAATATTTTAATAAACTATATATTCCATTTACGAAGATTTTTTGGGTAATCAACTTGAGGATAAATGACCAAAGACCTACAATTCAGAGGCGGGGAAATAACATCAGGCATATCCCGGCTCTCCACAAATCTCTTCTCGCTGTTGTATTGTATGTTTGTGAATGGACCTGAGATTTTGCGTGTCCATGTCGTGATCCCCTTATAATATCTCCATTCCAGATCCCTTAGATCTATGAACTGTTTTTCTGAAAAGAATCAGATTTTCAAAGAATCACATGGTGGTGTCATTTAACCCTCAGTGATTCAGAAGTGCTATGAGACAGAATAAACCTTTGATGAATTTGAGTCTCTTACCTTGCAGTAGAAAGCCTGTTCTGAACAGTTTTTTTATTTTTAATTTTATGTTGTTTTAGTCAGAGATGCAGAGAGACAGGAAGGGAGAGAGATAAGAAGCATCAATTCATAGTTGTGACAATTTAGTTGTTCATTGCTTCTCATACATGCCTTGACTGGCGGGCTCCAGCCAAGGCAGTGACCCCTTGCTCAAGTCAGTGACCTTGGGCTTCACACCAGCAATGCTGGGGTCATGTTTATGATCCCATGTTCAAGCAGGCAACCCGTGCTCAAGACCCGTGGGGAGTCTGTGCTGAAGCCAGATGAGCCTGTGCTCAAGCCGACATCCTCAAGGGTTTCAAACCTGGGTCCTCCGTGTCTGAGCTCAATACTCTATCAACTGTACCACCACCCAGTTAGGCCTTTTCTTAATCTTTATAAACTAAGGAAGAACCTATGATATCTACCACATTTAAAGCCCTCCTCCAAATAGAATATTGGGTAGGCATGGCTAACTGGGCTGTAGAGGACCCAGCAGGGCTATACCAGCTAGAGAGTGGCTCATTTGGTGCTTGGAAACTAAGAGTATAAAAATGTAGAGATCTGCAGAGCACTGAGGTCAACAGGGAGTAGAAAAGGATCCAAATGAGCTGTTAAAACAAAGAGGAAGATTTACCAGAAGCACATATACTGCTAGTGTCATTTCTTCCAAGATGCTGACGTAAGCCCTGAGTATAAAAGGACAGTGGTTTAGCTAGGATGTGGCTGTCGCTCTGCTCTTTCAGGGCCTACCGGTGTGGAGTGTCATTAGTAGTTGCAATTTCATCAAAAAGCCAATGAACCCTGGCCAAGATTGACTGCATTTCCCCCTACACAGCAGCCATTTCCCTTTCACATCCCTGCAATTCTCTTCATGACTAAATAAACTGTAAACCTGGAAGAAGAAAAAAAGGAAAAAGGCAAGGCCTAAGGCAGGGCCTTGAATGTAAAACCAGAAGTCAAAGAGCCAAGATGAGTTTAAAGAGTACAAGGAGAATAATGAGCGCAGCAAACAAGCAGAGGGGCTGGTCTATTTCTCGTGAATGGTTTTACCATCCTCCCTATATGGTGATATTTGAGCAGGTCACCTATGGCCCAGATACTGTCCCTTCCCCAGTCAAGCCTCCATTCCTGAGAAGGACCTTGACCTCGGTTTCCTGGGGTCTACCTGGTAGAAAGATATCTCTCTCTCTCTCTCTCTCTCTCTCTCTCTCACACACACACACACACACACACACACACACACACACACACACACAGTCACAGTCTCCTATTGCAGGCGTGCACCTGAAATAGGAGACTGAGGGCAGGGACTGTTTCTTGAGTTCATACCTGGCCATGGTGTTCAATAGTCTGTCCCTAGGACCAGTAGCCAAGTTTCAGGGAGTTTGACAAGACCTTGGCAGGCCTGGCATAGCAAGAACTGGTGATTGAAGAAAGAAAAGGACTATTTGGCAAAAGAAGGCCGTAGAATTGATAATTCTGATTACTAAAGAGCTTGTTGTTGTGATCTGTGGTAGACACTAAGTTTGCTTACTCACGACAATCCTCTTCTCTCTGTCTCTACTCCAGGGAAAGAAAAGCTCAGAACTCTGTTCACCAGCCTTCCTTGCAGTAGGGTTGCTATTGGACATAATTCCGGTCAATGAACTAACTATAAGGAGAAGTCACCTCAGGACATGTGTTCTGAGGAGCTTTGCTTCCTGCTCACAGAGGACTAAACTAGCCAATGTGTCCCTTTGTCCTGTCCCCCTCTTCTTGCCTGGAATGTGGCCACAGTGCATGGCATTGAAGACAACACCTTTTGGCCATGAAGACAAAAGCCATACAGGAAGAGATAGTGGAGCCTGGATCCTCAATGACATCAAAAGCACTGCTCTAATTCTTGTCTGCCCACCCATAGATTCTAATTATATAGGAAAAATAACTGCTGTTTGGTTTTTCAATTATTTTTGGTCAAACACATGCCTAACCTACATGGTCCTACAGGTTTAAGCCTGAGCAAGAGTTGCTCATAAGTTGCTCTCTGCTTGGTGCTAGTAAAGATATGTTCTATACTATTCTTTGGTATACCAGGAGTCCTGAAGGTTTCCTGGCCTGAGAACACTTCAAGGACTAGCTGGCTGATAAAATGAAGTAATGCTGGATAATATGGGACAGTAAAAGATGAAGTGTTGCAATATCAATTTCTTCAGTAGGCTTTTTCCCAGTTCTTACCAGTCCTCAACACTTTCAATGATTTTTCCTTTCTGGTGACAGACTTTACCTGTGTACGTTTGTGGATTGTGTAGATCAGGGGTCTCAAACTCGTGGCCCACGGGCCGCATGCGGCCCGCCGAACAATTTTGTGCGGCCCGCAGACTAATCCATGAAGTTCAAAATATTTTGGATAAAATTAAGTAAGCCTAGGGGCCTACTTGTATTTTTCATTTCTCTAGCATCCTAGCTAGATATTAGCTTAGTTAACAGCAGTTGTGATGCAAACTACAGTTTCCGGTCGTTTTGTGACACTGAGTAAACTGCATGTACGATTGTGCTTGTTGTACTGATTTTTTTTGTTGTTTTCAACTGCAGTGAGAAAAGTGTTGCGTAACAGTTGCCTTTTGTAGACCTAGTGCGGCCCGCCGAAGGGCTGTGATCTTGCTCTGCGGCCCACATGCTGAGTTGAGTTTGAGACCCCTGGTGTAGACCATTCCAAAATTGCCTTAGTTTCTACTTCAATCTGAGCTGGAAAACACATAAAGTGTGGTTCTATCAAAGGAGCATGAAACCTGCATTAGGTTGTATCAAAATGTCAGTGTATGCCATGGTTGGGTGGCTCGGCTGGTTAGAGCTTTGTCCCAAAGCACAGAGGTTGCTGATTTGATCCCTGGTTAGTGCACATCCAGGAACAGACTGAAGCTTCTGTCTCTCTCTCTCTCCCTTTTTCTCTAACATCAGCACATTAAAAAAAAAAATGTCAGTGTAAGGAGTTAGAGCAAAGGTTCTTCCAGCATCATAAACCAAATACAGAGTGAGCCAAAGTAGGTTTACAGTTGTGAGTACATGAAACACAGAGTTTATTCTCATATTATTATTTATCTATTATTGTATTACTTTCCATACAAACAACTATTAACCTACTTTTGCCCCAACCTGTCTGATTGGAGTAATCAACATATTCCTTTGAATTTGTTCCTGTCTCTCCCACTACTTTTAATATAAAAAAATTGTGTCAAAATATTTGCTGTGTAAATGGTTTTATCTTTGGTCAAGAACCTACTTCAAAAAGACTTAAATGTTTTATATCATTGGTTTAACCTACTTTTATAGCTACACAGAATGACAAAATATTATTTCCCTTAAATTATGTAAAAAAAAAATGGAGACCTTAGGAATGCTCCCTTCTCTTTATAACTTACCATCATATGTTTTATATATTCTCTAACTTTTTCTCTATGGCCTTTGACCTTTTATGGGTACTTTCCTATTAAAGAATCCGAAATGGAGAGTTTCCTCCTCTGTAGAGATATTAACAAAAGGGAAGAATAAAGGCTCATGGAAAAAAAATCTAAAAATCCCTCAAATGAAGAAAAATCAAGATATTTAAGAAAAATAAGCCATTATTTAGCAAATACTTGACTGACTTCCTGATACGGAAAACAGTTACAGATACAGTGGAGTCCAAGTTTAAGCGGCTCCTTTACTAAAAGCTTCAAGGCTGTGTCTAAATAATATACCTTTTGCAGGCTGGGTCTGAGATTTGACTCTGGGACGTCTGCTTCTCTGTTCTCTGTTTCCCATTGCCGTTACATGCAGTAAAGCGTGAGAAGTGCACAGTTCCCCTAATCAATGTTTGACTCTTTCAGCTCCAGAAATCTAGGTACATTTTTCAGTAAGGTTTCAACTCTTTTCTCCCTCATGGCCTTATCTGTTTCGATTACCTGATTCAGCTAATAATTGTTCAGAAATTTTATCTTCAGTGATAGTCTTTGTTGGCTGGATATGGTAAATGCCCGGCTTATAAAGTTTTCTGAAACCCTGAGTCTTCTCTGTGGTGGCCAGAGTGTTATCAGAGGGGATCTCATAAGGGAAAGTGTGCGAGGGAAGAGGGATCCCACACTGAGCGAGTCTCTGCTGGGTTTTCCTGAATCTGTCTAGCGGGGAAAGGGAGTCTTTCAATAAGCTGCAATATAGGAGTTCAGTCATAGATACTGGCCTCTCTTCGTTTTTTTTAACCACCTTGAAAACAGGTTGGAAATCTTCTCTCAGACCAGTTCCACTGGTGAATGACATGGTATTCAGATTTTCACTAAGTATTTTCTGTGCTTCCCTTGGTGAAATACCATGACTTTTTAGGCGATTCAATTTCTTGCTCTCCTTATTAAAATTCTCAGTCTGTGCATATAATTCTGGCAGCTGTGGGGGGAAAGTGCAAAGTTATGAGACTGATGAACAGTAATCGTCTGGCAGATCCACCAACCCTAAAACAAATGGCATAACATATATCCGTGCAAACGAAAGTTGTTGCCTAACTAAACCAAGTAAATTGGTGCAATGTGGAGCAGAGACCAGCTGGTTAAGTCTCAGATTTATTCCTCAGAAGAGATGTTGTTTAGACACATCACGTAGAGCTTTCATTATAAAATGAGCCTGGGCCCTGGTAGCTTAGTTGGTTAGAGCATCATCCCGATGTGCCAGGGCTGTGAGTTTGATCTCTGATCAGATGAATGCATAAATAAGTGGAGCAACAAATCAATGTTTCTTCTTCTTTCCCACTCTAAAATCAATAAATACATCTTTAAAATTTTAAATAAATAAGTAAACTAAACAAGCCCATTAGACTTGTGTTCTAGTCTATAAGATCTTTCCAACTTTAAAATTCTGTGAGTTAACAAGGAGACAGCTTTAGGGGTTTGCCACATTTTGGGTAAAGCTACAGTTCTTTTAAGGAAGAAAGGGAGCCAGATAATCTAGATATCAAAGCTTCATTCGGGTGTCCCAAGGGTTTGAAGTGTTTAGGAACACCGTGCAAAGCAAGCTGGAATTGTCCTTATTAACTGGAATATTTTACCAAAATATATGGTTGCATTTGTGGAGTGCTTGGGAATAGCTGCTGGCAGAAAAGACAATAAATGTTGCTCGAGAATCCCCCTTCTCTATCTAAAATCCTTTATTAAAGGAACAAAATTTTATTTTCTAGAACATTCTGATTACCAACCCCCTTATTCCTAAGAGGCTTCTTAGGCCATTAAATTGAAAGGCCAAAGAGGCCAAACTTTGGTCATGTAGCTCAGCGCATTATTAGTCTCATGAACACGCGTTAGGACTCGTCCCCACGGAAGAGCTGCCGCGCCAGAGCAGAGCGAATCACTGGACTGAGGTGTTTGTCTTCCCCATGCATCCCCAGGCGTGCCACTGGCTACTCAAGGGTTTGAGTTTTTATTTTTTATTTTTATTTTTATTATTATTATTTTTTTGTATTTTTCTGAAGCTGGAAACGGGGAGAGACAGTCAGACAGACTCCCGCATGCGCCCGACTGGGATCCACCCGGCACGCCCACCAGGGGGCGATGCTCTGCCCCTCCGGGGCGTCGCTGTCTTGCAACCAGAGCCACTCTAGCGCCTGAGGCAGAGGCCAAGGAGCCATCCCCAGCGCTGGGGCCATCTTTGCTCCAATGGAGCCTTGGCTGCGGGAGGAGAAGAGAGAGACAGAGAGGAAGGAGAGGGGGAGGGGTAGAGAAGCAGATGGGCGCTTCTCCTGTGTGCCCTGGCCGGGAATCGAACCCGGGACCTCTGCATGCCCCGCCGACACTCTACCACTGAGCCAACCGGCCAGGGCCGGGTTTGAATTTTTATAATCTTTTTTTTTAGGTTTTTGAATTTTTGTAATTCTTGAATGCACAGTTTCCTGTGTACAATATTACAGAATTATTAAGTACATACCGAACACGTGGGAAACTCAGTCTCCACACCATCTTTACTGGGATCTGTGTCTCTGTTGAGGAACATTGTGCTGGGATTTTATTCTCTAATTCCTAAAATATCAATATAAGGGAAAATGAAATGAAAGATCAAAAGTCAGATAAAACACAAATGGGGGGGTGACACATTTTAAATCTTCTGAACTTTGTAAATGAGACACTTTTAAAATGTTCTACCATTTAATTTTTTCTTTTGTTTCCTCCTTACTCTAGGTCTGCCAAATTAATCACGATTCAAGAAACTGTTTTCTCTGAAACACCTCAGGTTTTTATGTGACATATATGTGCAGTCATTTAATACTAGTTCAAAGAATCCTATATGGATTATTTTGTCATACATATTTTGATTTTCAGGTCATCTAAAGAAAAATTTACCTACCTCCATACTTGGGAAACTTTTTTTTTTAAGATTTTATTTATTGATTTTTAGAGAGAAAGGGGGAGAGAGAAAAACAGTAGAGAGAGAGAAAGGGGGAAAAAGCGGGAAGCACCAACTTGTAGTAGTTGCTTCCTGTATGAGCCTTGACCAGGCAAGCCCAGGGTTTCGAACTGGTGACCTCAGTGTTCCAGGTCGATGCTTTATCCATTGCGCCACCACAGGTCAGGCTTACTTTTTTTTTTTCTTTTCCAGAATAAAAAGGCTAATAACAACAATTGATATTTTGAAATTATTTGCTTTGGGCCACGTATGATTATAGGCATTTTACAGATGGAATTTTATTTAATCTCTTTTTGAAGGATTAAAAAGGGCCATAGAATGTCTACAGTTGGTCTCATCAACACGTGGCAGCAAGTCCACTCCCACATTTGACTCTGAGCGGGCACTAAGCTTGACTTTGACTGAGAGCATGAGATGTAAGTGATGTTTTGTGAATGCCGGAGCCCAGGCATTAGAAAGCTTTGCAGCTTCACTTGGCATGTTTGGAAACCTGAGCCACCATGGAGAGATCAGCTACCCTTCCGGAGAGAGCACGTGGGGCTGAGAGCCAGCACCAACCAGACGTGTAAACCCCGCCCAGTCTGAGCCTCAAGCTCATATGAGCAACCTCACATGGTTGCAAATGGGAGAAAGAACCACCCAGCTGACCCAGGCAACTCCAAAATTAGGGCAAGTAATGAATTTTAGTCGTTTCAAGACACTAAGTTTTCTTTTATAAATATCTTTTTTTTTTTTTAGATTTTATTTATTGATTTTAGAGAGGAGAGAGAGAGAAAGGCAGGTGGGAGGGAGGAACTGGAAACACCAACTCACAGTAGCTTCTAGCATGTGCCTTGACTGGACCAGCCTGGGTCTCGAACCAGAACTTTAGCATTCCAGATAGATCGTCTATCCACTGCGCCACCACGGGTCAGGGCCAGATACTAAGCTTTGACTGAATTGTTATATAACGATAAATAACAGATAAACCCCACAATACTTCACACTCTTGGTTTAACTTATCCCAGTGAAACCTCTGTTGGTAGGCAGGGAAATGTATGAGAGAAAATATCTTTCTGGGTACCACTGTCTCCTGACTGGTTGCTGTGAGAACTGGGATGAGTGTCAGAGATGAACCAGAAATACTCACTTAGTGTTTGGGGGCTAATGCAAAAATAATTAGATTCTTCCTCCTTCCTAAGCAAAGTAGAAAACGCAGAAAAAAAATATGTATATGTATGTATATATATGTATATGTATATGTATGTATATATAAATATATGGTTACACACACACACATATATAGTTACATGCAAATATATTTTTATCACTACCAAGTCCACTATATCATATATAAAACAAAAAAAGCAATATAATACATCATGCTTACCCCCATTCCTATATTTGGGCAGTGGCTTCACAGACATGTCTGTCTCCAATCAGTTAAAATAAGACTTGATTGTGCTTTCCTTTCAATAGTTCCTGCAAAGGAAAATATTTCTCTAATCTACTACTGCTCTAAATCTACTACATCTAAAACTGCTCAGTGACTTCTGGTCAGCCATTTATGTCATCTTCCAGTGGTTTCAGTCACCGAGGGAGGGCTACCATCTGCCATTACCAACAGACAACAGATTTTTCTGTCTTCTCCCCTTAGAAGAGGGCTAAATTTAAACCCCCACCACAAACACACATGCTGAACTTTGATTAGTGGTGATTAATGCCCAGATAAATGCTTTTCAACTTCAACGGCCAGTCTCGCAACTTTATATACCTATAGTCAAAGCAACATGTAAGAAATCTGTACTGGGTTCGTTACAGTGAGAGTAACAACAGGGAGTTTAGGGCAAAGAAACTTAGACTCTTGCTGAATTCTCTTTGCTGAACTAGAACAGGATTCAGAATGCTAACACAGATCAGCTGCCAAACATGCTTTCATCCACTTCAATGCCTCTTCATTAACATACTTTCACCATAGGTCCTTGAGCCAAGCCAATGCCTAACCCTAGATTAGCCCTTCAATCGGCCTCTCGTGAAGAGTGCTTCTGGAGAAGGCATGCCAGTGGGCCTGCTACAGTTTCATACAGTCAGAGGGAGGGAGTCCTTGTAGAGCTCATCACTTCTATCCATCTTTCATATTCCCAGAAAACCCCACAGTAGATTCTGCTTTCACTGAGAAGAGCAAGGACCTTTCACAGGGACTCCCTTGGGTGCTATCCTCTTCTCCATTCATCGCATCAACTTCTCTCTGCTCATCCAATGGTAAGTTTTCCTCTTCCACCCAGGATGGTTTATGTTATCCTCCTCATAATTCTTGTGAAAATAGAAGGAGAACCCTCCTTCTTTCCCTTCACTGGGGAAATAACTGCTCTCCCTCCATCATTCTTTTTTTTTCTTTTTTTCTTTTTTGTGGCAGAGAGTCAGAGAGAGGGACAGATAGGGACAGACAGACAGGAAGGGAGAAAGATGAGAAACATCAGTTCTTCATTGCAGCTCCTTAGTTGCTCATTGATTGCTTTCTCATATGTGCCTTGACCAGGGGACTACAACAGACCGAGTGACCCCTTGCTCAAGCCAGCGACCTTGGGTCCAAGTGGTGAGCTTTTGCTCAAACCCGATGAGCCCGTGCTCCAGCTGGCGACCTCAGGGTCTCGAACCTGGGTCCTCCGCGTCCCAGTCCGACACTCCATCCACCACCTAGTCAGGCTCCTCCGTCACCCTTTGATCTTCAATCTCATGTTCCCAGTGGTACTTCCTTTCTTACCAACATCCCTTCCATTTGGGAGAAGAATGCAACTCTTCTTGACTCTGATCTGACCAGGGACGTTCCAACTTTCTCTCTCCTTTACTTCTGTACTTGCAATTTATAGTCTCATGATCTAATTTTCAGTATAATAACACTGAGCTAAGGTAGAAGACAACAGTGAATTCTTTTTTTTTTTTTTTTTGTATTTTTCTGAAGCTGGAAACGGGGAGAGACAGGCAGACAGACTCCCGCATGCACCCGACCGGGATCCACCCAGCACGCCCACCAGGGGCGACGCTCTGCCCACCAGGGGGCGATGCTCTGTCCCTCCGGGGCGTCGCTCTGCCGCGACCAGAGCCACTCTAGTGCCTGGGGCAGAGGCCAAGGAGCTATCCCCAGCGCCCAGGCCATCTTTGCTCCAATGGAGCCTTGGCTGCGGGAGGGGAAGAGAGAGACAGAGAGGAAGGAGGGGAGGGGGGTGGAGAAGCAAATGGGTGCTTCTACTATGTGCCCTTGCCGGGAATCGAACCCGGGTCCCCGCACGCCAGGCCGATGCTCTACCACTGAGCCAACCGGCCAGGGCAACAGTGAGTTCTTAATCATCAGTTCTAATATAGTTTTTACAGTCTTCACTTTTATCCATCTTAATTCGTAAGCATCCTTTCATTCTGAAATTGATGGAAAAAGTACCTTCTCTATCTTTTCAAACTCACTGAGATGATTCTGATAAAAATCCTAATTGACTTCATTTTGGGGTTGTTACAATGATCTCCTTCTGGTTTTCTCGCCCTTTTGTTGTTGTTATTATTAACAATAATAGTAGCAGTAATAATAGTAGTAGTAATCTATCCTGGATCACCTCTTTATCCAGACACTCATTATTTCATTCTTCAACTTGGCTCCTTATTACTGTTAGGATAAGATGTAAAACTTCTTGACCAGACTTACAAAGACTATCTACAATTTGTTTCTAAACATTTCAAACACTTAAAAGTCATATTTCTACATCACCAAAAGGCCAGAAATGTTCTCCCTCTTTCAGTTAGCTGGGGCAATTCATTCTTTTCTGAAACAGTCTTTTTTTTTTTTAATTTTATTTATTCATTTTAGAGAGGATAGAGAAAGGGAGAGAGAGAGGAGAGACAGACAGAGAGAGAAGGTGGGGAGGAGCAGGAAGCATCAACTCCCATATGTGCCTTGACCAGGCAAGCCCAGGGTTTCGAACCGGCGACCTCAGCATTTCCAGGTCAACACTTTATCCACTGCGCCACCACAGGTCAGGCTCTGAAACAGTCTTCTGAGCTCTCATGCATTTTTGCTTGCACCCCTGCTCACTCTTTGATGCCCCACTTAATCAAGCAGAATGTTTATTTATTTATTTATTTATTTATTTTTAAGACTTTATTCAATTTTCAGAGAGGAGAGAGAGACAGGGGGAGGAGCAGGAAACATCTCCCATATGTGCCTTGACCAGGCAAGCCCAGGTTTCGAACTGGCAACCTCAGAGTTTCAGGTCGACACTTTATCCCACTGTGCCACCACAGGTCAGGCAGAATGTTTATTTAATATCCCTCATATGCTAATATAATTAAGAACATAATAGAACTCAAGATAAAATTGGAAGAAGCATAATATTGATTAGCTATTGTGGCAAGCAAAAGCAAACTCTGGAATAGGAAAAAGAAATCAAGAAAAAGTTAAAAGAGAGGAGCCTGACCAGGCGGTGGTGCAGTGGATAGAGCGTCGGACTGGGATGCAGAGGACCCAGGGTTGCCAGCTTGAGTGCAGGCTCATCTGGTTTGAGCAAAAGGTCACCAGCTTGGACTCAGGATCACTGGCTCAAGCAAGGGGTTACTTGGTCTGCTGAAGGCCCGCGGTCAAGGCACATATGAGAAAGCAATCAATGAACAACTATGGTGTCACAATGCGCAATGAGAAACTAATGACTGATGCTTCTCATCTCTCCATTCCTATCTGTCTGTTCCTGTCTATCGCTCTCTCTGACTCTATGTCCCTGTAAAAAAAAAAAAAAAAAAAAAAGAGCCCTGGCTCAGTGGTAGAACGTCGGCCTGGCATGCAGGAGTCCTGGGTTTGACTCCCAACCAGGCCACACAAGAAGTGCCCATCTGCTTTTCCACCCTTCCCCTCTCCTTCCTCTCTGTCTCTCTCTTCCCCTCCCACAGCTGAGGCTCCATTGGAGCAAAGTTTGCCGGGGCGCTGGGGATGGCTCTGTGGCCTCTGCCTCAGGCGCTGGAATGGCTCTGGTTGCAACAGAGCGATGCCCCAGATAGGCAGAGCATCGCCCCCTGGTGGGCATGCCGGGTGGATCCCGGTCAGGCGCATGCAGGAGTCCGTCTGACTGCCTCCCATTTCCAATTTCAGAAAAATACAAAAAGAAAAAAAAAAGTTAGAGAGGAACCAGTTATGGTCAACTGATATTTATAAGGTGGCTAACACAATTCAACAGGAACAAGAACTGTCTTTTAAATAAATGGTGTGGGGACAATTGGATATCCACAGGTAGAAGAGTGAAATTGGACTCCTTCTCTTGTTCATACAAAGATTAACTTAAAATGGATCATAGACATAAATATAAGAGCTAAAACTAAAAAACTCCTAGAAGAAAACAAAGTAGTAAACTTTCATGACTTGGGTTAGGCAAGGGTTTCTTGGATACAACACCATAAACATAAATAAAAAGAGTAAAGAAATAGATACATTGGATTCCATCAAAATAAAACTTTCGTGCTTTAAAGGACACCATGGAGAAAGTAAGGATGACAATGCACAGACTGGGAGAGAATATTTGCAAATCATATATCTGACAAGGGATTTGTACTCAAAATACACAAACAACACAACTCAACAATACTTAGGCAACTCAATTTAAAAGCGGGCAAAGGAATTAAATAGAGATTCTCCAAAAAAGATATACAAATGGCCAATAAAAAATAAAAAATAAAAAAAAACATGCTCACCATCCTTAGCTACCAGGAAAATGCAAATTTAAGCACCAGTGGAATATCATTTTACTTTCTCTCAATAGCTATAATAAAGACAGATAATAATGATCCCTTGTATGCCAATCTAATTAAGAACATAATAGAACTGAAGACAAAATTGAAAGAAGCATAAGTTAGAGAAATTGGCAAGGATTTAGAGAAACTGGTACCATCATAGATTGCTGGTGGGAATAAAATATGGTGCAGTCACTTTGAAAAACAGTTTGGCAAGTCCTCAAAATGTTAAACATAGAACCACCATATAACCCAGAAGATTCACTCCTAGGTATACATCTAAGACAGATCAAATGTCCACACAAAACCTTGTAAGTGAATGTTCATAGAAGCACTGTTCATAATAGCCAAAAAGGTGAAACGACCCTAATGCCCATCACCTGCTGAATGGATAAACAAAATGTGGTCTATCCATATAATAAAATACTTTTCAGTGATAAAAACGAAATCAAGTGTGCTGCAACATGATTAATCTTGAAAATTTATGTCAAGTGAATGAAGCCATCCACAAAATAACACATATAATACGATTGCATTTTATGAAATATATAGGACTGGAAAATCTATAAAGACAGAAAGTATATTAGTGGTTGCCTGCATCTGGGGCATACAAAAATGGGCAATGATTGTTAATCATACAGAAAGGGGAATGACTGTATCTTTTGGGAATGATGCAAATGTCCTAAAATTGACTGTGGTGATGGTTACATAACTGTGAATATATTTAAAACTAGTAAACTATAGTATTGTATATACTTTGAATGGTTGAATTTTATGATATGTAAATTACTTCTCAATAAAAATGTTTACATTGTTAAATTGACTTTAGAGAGAGAAAGAAACATTAAATTTGTTGTTCCACTATTATGTATTTATTGGTTGATTCTTATACGTGCCCTGACTGGGGATCAAACCCACAACCTTGGTATATCAGGATGACACTCTAACCAACTGAGCTCTTAGGCTAGGATTCAATAAAAACGTTTAAAATGATTTAAAGAGAAAATGATAGATATAGAAGATGGACTATGGAGATATAACATATTTAATTGGCTATCGCAAAGGGGAAAAAACCCCAAATCATGGAAAACAAAAGGGTTTAAAATGAAAATTCAAGATTTTTCTGGAACTAAAGCTTTTAGTCTACATATCAAAAAATTACACCATTTGCCGGGGAAAAATTGACCAACAATGGCTAGCACTGAGACCTATTCTAGGACAGTAATTGGGTTTCAGGAAAAAATAAAAAGTCCTGTTTTACTTATAGTAACAGTCAGACCAAGAGAAAAATTCGGAGTCAATGAATTTTCTATCTATTTAAGCTATTCTCAAAAGAATAAAAGCTAAAGAAAAAATTTTGATCCTGCAAGAACCCAGGGAGTATTGCTCTCATGAGTCCTTCTAGGGATAACTCTCAGTACATGAACTTCAGGCAGCTGAGAGGTGAGTGGACTTCAGAGGTAAAGGAAGAAGCCTTTGGCAGTAGGGCAGAAAGATGAAGTCACTTACAAGGGAAAATTACAAATGTATATACTCTCTGAACCTAGAATTTCCACTTTTGAGAATTACATATTTTTTCATTTGAAAAATATATTTGCATATATGCAAATAGATATAAATGAGGTTATTCACTGCAGCATTGTTTATAACAGCAACAGACTAAAAATTACCTAAGGGTCCTACAAGAATGGTGGCCCCAAACAACCTCAACGCCTATCAAAATATAAAAGATAAGTTGTGATTTATTCATACAATAAAGTGATGGTCAACAAAATGATTCTGCACTTCATGTTTCAATGTATATAACATTCAGATATGAGCAAACCTTGTCCATAAGTTTAGGAGTCAGGATAGGTTTTTCCTTGGCAGGGAGGTTAGTGCTCACTTGGAGTATGAGAATCCCATAGTTCTAGTAATGCTGTTTACTTGATCTGAATGCCAGTTGTGTATAATTATTTATAGAGATGTGCACATTTTTGTATGTATATTAGACATCAACACAAACTTTACCTGAGGGGAGAAAGCCAAGAAAAATCTATTCACACTGTTTTGGGGCAACCAGTGACTGAATACTGTCAACACAGAGTGCTGAGTGGTAACAGAAAGGATCAACTCTGTAATCCAATGTATGCCTGCGGCAGCCCCGGCAGCCACACCCCAGGTTTTCCTGACTGTACTGTTGTGCCACCAGGTGGCGCTCATGGAAAGTTTGTCTAATTCCTACAACTTTTTCTTCCTCCCCCCCCCCCCCCCCCCACTCCCTCACTTCCTCCTCTCTCTCCGTGGCAGTGAGATCATGTGGACAGACACTCAGAGACAGTTTAGTTATAGAGTAATAGCCTTTTTTTGTTGTTGATTTTTTTCTGGTGATCTTTCTAGGCACCTGGAAATCCATTTCAGTCTACAGCCCACTGTCTACAATGGCTTTTCACTGGGTTTTCAGTTGACAAAAGAAAACAAAGTGTCTCTGTGGCTTTCATCTTCTGGTATATCCAGGGGTGGGCAAAAGTAGGTTTACAGTTGTAATGCAAATGAATTAATACAAGGATGAACTGTGTTTCACATACAACTGTATATACTGCACATCAACAGCTATAAACTAGCTCACATTTGCAATCGGAAATGCTGTCACATTATATATTGTTAGTATTTATACAGTAAGAGATCTGATAAAACTATTTTGTCAACAGCTTATTTTGTTTCTTTCTGAGCACAACATGTGATGAACTTTGTGGCCAAGTTTACATGATTCTTCATGAGAATGTAATGTATACCTATTTTTGCTTCAGCAAGTAGAACTTCTGAGTAGTGGGTTGGACTTTTTTGTCTTCCGTCTTTGTGGCAGGAGTTTAGAGAGACTTGAGCAGACCAAGGACAATGGGCCAGGTACAGGTCACCAGGGCAGGAAGCCCCAGGTGCTTAGCAACGGGAAAAACTGAAAACAAGGACCTTGCCCCGAGGATAACCTTTCCTCCCCCTAGTGTATTGCTGGTCGTCAGGTTTGGACCCCCTGACCTTTCACATCACTATTCATGTGGGTCGGACCCTCCCCTGACCTCTCCTCCCCTGGCATGTTGCTAGTCATGTGGGTTGGACTCCCTTAGAGGGGGAATGAACAAGGGGGCTGGAGAATAGCCCTTAAGCATTAAGCCCCCAGGACAGTGAGGCTCTGACCTGCATTAAGTACATAGAGGCCTCAATTGTGTTTCAGCTCCAGGCCCAGAAAAGCAGCAAAACCAGACAAGAGATGTCAGGGCTGACATCAGGACCAGCTGGCTGCATTGACCAATGACCCCCTTGAAAGGACGCACCTGGACAGCTGGTGAATATGGTATTGAGGTCCTCGCCTGAGACCTCCAAATAAGCACCTTCCGGACGGAGGCCCCAGCGCGCCCCTCTAGAGAGCACCCTAGGCCCGCCCTACCTCTGCCCCAGGCGGCTTTCCTTGCCCTTCTCTTTCTCCTCAGCTCCAGGGGCTCTTTCTTTGCCTCTATAACTTTTTTCCTCAGACCATTTCTTTTACTACTCGCTTTTTCTGACTCTGTGACTTTTGAAATAAACTTTCTCTGATAGTTTGAGTCTTTGCTCTGAATTCTTTCTTAGCCCACACTCAAGTACTGAGGTTGCTGAGCCACGGTCCGGTCTGCTCCCACCAGCCTAACACTGGTGCCACTTCCCTGCTAGCATGTTCATCAATCAAAGTAATTTTGTTCTGGAAAGCAATCTCTTGTACTTGTTCTGGAAAAACCCCATTGGTTTATTAAATGTCACTGCCTTTGTTCGTGTGAGTGACTCTAAGGCATCAGTAGACCTCCGACCCGGTTGATGACTTTGCTAGGGTCAGGGGGCCATTGTGCAAGGGGAGCTTTGATCAAAATTCAGTTTTCAGATATTCATTGTGGCACGACCTCCTATTCAGTTTCTGTTTTCAATGGTTTTGTGTAAAATTATCACACTTGCAGATTTGCTCGACCCAGTAAGTCCTGACTGACATTTTACATTTGGAGCCATGGCCATCTTATGTGTTCATAAGCTTATTCTGATCTGTAGGACATGCATTACTGTTTCCATCACCATTTTATGCTTCTTGGAACACTTGTGAACCACTATTCCCCTTTTTAAAATTGAAAGTGAGTTTATATTTTAAAATATAATCCACTAGCAATAATAAAGATCGCAATTTCGATAAACATAATCAAGCAAATGGTATGAAAAATACCAGGATGAACCCTGTTAGCTGAATGTTATTTAAGACAATCTGATTAGAGTCCTTATGGGAAACAGTCAACATTAAAGAATTCTATCGTTACTGAGAACAAAATGGGATTTCTGTGAAAACATTACCATCTTATTATTTTTTTTAATAGTATAACCACTTTGTGGTTTTTTTTTATTTTATTTATTCATTTTTTAGAGAGGACAGAGAGAGGGAGAGAGAGAGACAGAGAGGGAGAGAGAGAAGACAGAGAAGGGGGGGGGAGCTGGAAGCATCAACTCCCATATGTGCCTTGACCAGGCAAGCCCAGGGTTTTGAACCGGCGACCTCAGCATTTCCAGGTCGACGCTTTATCCACTGTGCCACCACAGGTCAGGCACCATCTTACATTTTTAATTCGCAAAGAATGACTGTTTCGTTGCTTTTTGTTTCGAAAACTCCAAAGTGCCTGTGGCCCACCGAAGAGAACAGCTGGTTCTCTGCTTTGGGGACTCTGGTCTAGGTAAAAAGAGGGGCCCTCGGGAAGCAGGTGAGAGCCACAGGGACCTGAGGTTTCGCCTGAACTTCATTAGTTCTTGCTGGCTGGGTCACCAAAATGTCTGCTGGGCTTTCCCTGGATGATTCCTTAGCCTTCGTGTCTTCAGGGACTGTGGGTGGAAGGAATAAAGCACAGAAATACCAAGAGAAGGCAGGGATGTGAATGAAGAAGCCCCAGAGGAGAGAAAGATCATAGGGCTCAGTCATGACCGGCAGGGTCCAGCTTCCTGTGACCCGCAGGGAGGAGAGAGATGAGTCTCCCAGCCACCATCTCCTCTCTCGGCTCCGGCCTTTCCTATTGCTCTCTCGGTTACCTACTTCACCCCACCTGTCCTTGCCACGCCCACACTGACTTCATTTTCACTCTTTTGTGCTCTCATTAAGCCCATCATCCATCGCTGCACTTACCACTTGCTTTACAATCAATCATCTGTTTATGCGGCCATTTCTGTCATGAACCTGTGTGCCCGAGAGCAGGGGTTGGGACCCCGTCGGCTGCTAGTCCCATGGCCTAGGCGGGCACCTGACATATGCTAAAGCTTAGTGATGAATAAATGAGTACCCATCCATTGTGACATATGTACATCCTCAGTCACATACAGCGCTATGTAACAATGAGCACAGGGGCTTCTCTTCCTGCATGAAGCTAATGGGTAGAGGGTGGAAAGGTGCAAAGGAGAAATCAGAGCAGTTAAACAGGAGACCTGTGCTTCCTCCGTCCAGCTGGATGTGGATTGAGGGCCGTACGGCCAGATGGACTCTCTACCGGAGCCAGGCTGCTGTGCTCTGGACTGGGTCCCAGTGGAACGGCTCCCTCCTTGGGGGATTTTTGTGGCAATCATTAAAAACTTTGCCAAAACAACCATTTCCCCAGAATGGAATGGAATCTACTGTATTAGTCAAGACTCTCCAGAGAATAGAACGAATGTGTGTGTGTGTGTGTGTGTGTGTATACACACACACACACACACACATATACACATTATATATATATAATTATATATTACACATTGCATACATAGTATATATCAAACATTTATTATGTGGAATTGGCTCACGAAATCATGGAGGCCAGGAAGTCCCGCGACCGGCAAGCTGGAGATCCAGGGGAGTCAGCTGTATGCTTCAGTCTGGAGGTTCCCATGACCTCCTCCTACTTGGATTCGATTAATTGCTAGAGTGGCTCACAGAACTTGGGGAACACATATGTGTAAAGGATATGATCAAACATGCAGCCGTACACAGGGTGAGGTCTGGGAGGCTCCCAAGCGCAGGAGCTCCTGTGTCCCTGGAGTTGGGGTCTATCTCCCTCCCGGTATGTGGACGTGTTCATCAACCCAGAAGCTCTCTAAACCCCACACCTTTGGAATGTTATGGAGGTTTCTTAATGTGGGCATGACCAATCATTCACTATGTTTCCAGCCCCTCTCCCCTCTCTGGGGAAATGAGGGAGGGGGTAGCTGAGAATTCCAATCTTCTAACCATGGCTTGCTCTTTCCTTAGACCAGCTCTTATCCTGAAGCTATTCAGGAGTCACCCAGAGTTGCCTTTCAATAGAACAAGAGACACTTCTAGTGTTCTTGTTCCTTAGGAACTTTCATGGGATTTAGGAGCCCTGTGCCTTGAACTAAGGCCAGAGACCAATGTATATACTTTCTGTTACCTCACACAGAGGCAGTGTTTGTTACTAATAAACGCGAATGACCGCAGTCAGGTGTGCAGTGAGATTGGTGTGGCCTTTAGAGACGTGGGTGGATCCCTCATGTGCCTAAGCTCACTTATTTTTGTAATACAGACTTGACACCATGTTTGTTGTTTTCCTGTAAGAGGAGAAAAAAATATCTGAACTTTTGTAGTATTTCTGAGTTTAAGATATACAGAAATTTAAGGGCGTATCCTAAAAGCTGGTGGTTCTCCTGGTCTCTGTTGGGCTTTTTCTGCCTTTAGGTATCTTGGGGGCCATGCTCAGAGAATCTCGCTGGGGGGTTTGGGGATCCCCATCCGCCTGTATGGATCTTTTCCATGTGTCTGGGGCTGTTTGGAGGAGGACGGAACAGTGTTATTGGCTGGATCGAATAGAGAGAGTGGTGGTTTGCAGGCGAAAAAAAAAAAAAAAAAGAAGATATACAGAAATTTGCTATGTTGAGAGTGAAGCAGAACTTCCTAAAATAATCTGGGTTTTCTCCCTTAATTGATTTAATACTAAGTTACTTTGTGTTTAATAAATGTTGTCTTTCTCTACCCTGAAAAGGTTACCTGCTAAAATGAAATTTCAAAGAACTACAGATTCTCAAGTTGGTAAGCATGGGGAAATCTATCTCATCCTACCCTTTCATCACACATAAACCTCTTCTGAAATATCCTTCACCACCCACGTGCACTGGGGTTAGGGACCACGCCCTCATGGCAGCCCCCTGCAGTCCGCCTTTGCTTTCTGGAGGACAAACACAAACCTTGCCCAACATGTTCATTCATTTTCAGTCAACTGCATGTGTACGATCCAGGGACCATACAGGTTTTGTCAACTTGGAAATCCTCAGGGCCTCAAAAAAGTCCTAGCACAATGTAGGCAGGGAATAAGTTTTTGTTGATTAACGGAATGAATGAATGGATGGAATGCTGGAAAGCAAGGAATAAAAAAAGGTTTGTGGCAGCATCAAATTAGTCAGCTTGACTTAATTCCTGACAAGAATGGGAGAGGTCCTACATATAGTATTTAACTTCCTTTGATATCCTTAATGATGTTTCTGCCCTGGAGTCCTAATGAAGAGTTTCATCCAGGTCACTGGGAATCTACACTTTTTTTATACTTTTCTTTTTTTTTTTTTTTTTGTTGTTGTTTTTTTTCCATTTTTCTGAAGCTAGAAACAGGGAGAGACAGTCAGACAGACTCCCGCATGCGCCCGACCGGGATCCACCCGGCACGCCCACCAGGGGCGACGCTCTTCCCACCAGGGGGGCGATGCTCTGCCCATCCTGGGCGTCGCCATATTGCGACCAGAGCCACTCTAGCGCCTGAGGCAGAGGCCACAGAGCCATGCCCAGCGCTCGGGCCATCTTTTGCTCCAATGGAGCCTTGGCTGCGGGAGGGGACGAGAGAGGCAGAGAGGAAAGCGCGGCGGAGGGGTGGAGAAGCAAATGGGCGCTTCTCCTGTGTGCCCTGGCCGGGAATCGAACCCGAGTCCTCCTCACGCTAGGCCGACGCTCTACCGCTGAGCCAACCGGCCAGGGCTATACTTTTCTTAAAATGCCCCCAATTGCTCATAAAAATCCATCATCAGACACATCATGAGATGACAATTTCACAGCAGAATAATTAAGGACCCGTCAGCATGGCTTTAAGAACAACAGTCATAACTGGTCAGTGTTTAGGCCACATCTCAGGAAGACAAAAATTATAATTGTATCTCCTCACCAGACACAAAAGGCCATGCATTTCAGGTAGACGAGATACCTGGAGTAGACAAATTCACAGACACAGGAGGTAGGGGGCGCTGAAGAGTTATTTCTTAATGGGTATAGAGTTTTAGTTTGAGATGATGAAAAAGTTCTGGAAATGGATGGGGGTGATGGTTGCACAACAATGTAAACAATGCGCCCGACTAGGTGGTGGCGCAGTGGATAGAGCGTCGAACTGGGATGCGGAGGACTCAGGTCGGGTTCGAGACCCCGAGGTTGCCAGCTTGAGCGTGGGCTCATCTGGTTTGAGGAAAGCTCACCAGCTTGGACCCAAGGTCGCTGGCTCGAGCAAGGGGTCACTCGGTCTGCTGTAGCCCCACGGTCAAGGCACATATGAGAAAGCAATCATGAACAACTAAGATGTCGCAACGAAAAACTAATGATTGATGCTTCTTATCTCTTTCCGTTCCTGTCTGTCTGACCCTATCTATCCCTCTCTCTGACTTTCTCTCTGTGTCTCTGTAAAAAAACAAACAAAAAAACAAAATTAAAAAATAAACAATGCCATTGAACTGTACACTTAAAATGGTTAAAATGGTGAATTTGATGTGTATTTTATCACAAAAGTATCTCCCGAGGAAGGAGAACCCTGTGTCACCTTTGGTAGCTGTTTAAAGTAGGCAGGGCCACACAAGACTTTCCCTCTCCTTTTGTCTCCCTGCGATGGCAAACTTAGTCTTTCGATCTGAGAAGACTCTGGTTTGGAAGCATTAGGATAAGAACTGGTGAGCCCTCTGAGTCCCTTGGTTCTGCTGGCTAAAGCAGTGGTGGCCGAACTGGGGACCCCAGCTATCACAGAAGCTACTAAATGGAAATGTGGCTGGGGTCCCCAAGGTATTTTTAGTACTTCAGAATACCTAAAGGAATCAGCACTAGTTACAGCTGCCTGGTCAACCCGGTCACGGCCTGCGAGTTCTGTTACCTCAGGGCGGCAACACCAGCATCTCGTGCTGATCAGAATTCCTGAACACCCTGAGGGATGTGCAGTGAAGACAGATGAGGGCACGATTGTCGCTTAATATGATCCGGTTTCTCCAGAGGGAAACCCTGTGCTACCTGGTATTCAGAGGTGGTCTGCAGAGCCCCAGCAGCGGCTCCTGGGCCTGGCGTGTACAACCCCAGCCTCCACCCCGCACCTGTAGGATCAGGTCTGTTATATCAAGAGCCCCAGTGACCTAGTTACACCTTAAAGCTTGAGAAGTGGGTACTTTATAAGTGAACAGTTTGGGGATTACTTGTTTATGGAAGTAAAACCATGAAGTAACCCATTAAGGAAGCCTATCAAAGAAATAGGAGTTGTAAGCAGGGGACTTTTACTGGTACAGAGCCCTCGCCTTGGGGAAGGCTGAATGCCAAGTCATCATTAGTAAGAATCCTGGGAATCTGAGGCTTCAACAAAGATTTTGAAAGAGCGCCTGACCAGGCGGTGGCGCAGTGGATAAAGTGTCGGACTGGGAGGCAGAGGACCCAGGATCGAGATCCTGAGGTCGCCAGCTTGAGCGTGGGCTCATCTGGTTTGAGCAAAAGCCCACCAGCTTGAACCCAAGGTCACTGGCTCCAGCAAGGGGTTACTCGGTCTGCTGAAGGCCCGCGGTCAAGGCACATATGAGAAAGCAATCAATGAACAACTAAGGTGTTGCAACGCGCAATGAAAAACTAATGATTGATGCTTCTCATCTCTCTCCGTTCCTGTCTGTCTGTCCCTGTCTATCCCTCTCTCTGACTGACTCTGTCTCTGTAAAAAATAAAAAAATAATTAAAAAAAAAAAAGATTTTGAAAAAGCCAGGGAGGAAGTTGACCTCATCCACCCCCATGAGCTGTGCATCTCAACGGAAGTTGAGGGTAGGGTAGACGTCCATCCCTGCTCTACCCCTGAGGTCTGCTGTGGCCCACCTGGGTCCAGGGCATTTAGCTATTACTCCTCAAGTAAGCCAGGTTCCTCTACACAGGAATTCTCCAATCAACTACTAAGAGAACACAATTTGATTATATTTGTAGTTCTTTTCAAACATGCTACAGTAGTCATTTGAAAGAAATAAAGCAAATTTTCCTGGATTTTAATATGGGACAATAATTCCTTAATTGTGCAGAAACTCCATTTCCATAAACTCTTGCTCTGATTGAAAAATCAATGGGTAAACTATGTCTCCAAGCTGGATGTCGTTTGTGTGCTCTTAACTCCTCCGGACTTCCTGAAGCTGGAGAAGGCTTGACAGAAGGGAGGGGCTCAGAGCAGTTACCTACCTGTGCCGGGTCATCAGGGTACAGAAATAGCAGAACCCCCAGTTTAAATCCAGGTGTACCTCATTCCCAAACCCGCACCTATGCAGGCCGCCATCCCAGCCACTGCACCAGACCAGGCGCATTTGTATTTAGTCCAGGTTGATGCTGCTTCTCTGGCCCAGGTCACGTCTGCTACGAGGCACAAGTGGGACACTGAGAGAGCTTGCAGACTGTGAGGGCCCTGCCAGCTGCTAGAGGGCACGCACAGGGCCGGTAGCTAACCATCACAGGCCTTTGCATTTCCTGATCTCTGAGGTGCCAAAACAAGATAAGAAAGGCTGTTCTTTAAAGGTATTTCCTGCTGAGTGAAACAGAGAAAGTCCTAGGAATTTTAGAAACATCTGATCTTGTAGGGAGTTTTCTAACACCACTCCGCCCTTTTCCTGTTGAGAAAAGTCATTGTGTGGGACCCCAGACAGGGCGCAACAGCTCCCCGTCCTGACAGCCACAGTGGCCCGAGCCGCCCGATTAGCATCCTGATGTGGAAGACTCAGCTCTAGTTCCGCCTCAGTGTGAAGGTCCCTCCACAAAGCTGATGGTCCTCCACAGGTCAAACGGGCACTACTGAGTGACCTGTCGTGGGACGTCCAAGGTCTGGCGTGAAGCTTGTTGAATAGGATACAGAACAGACAAACCCGATAGAGCTGGAAATGGCTGTAGGAATCATTTAGTCAAAATACTTAAGATATGCCTGGTGTTGAATGAATAGCAAAGGAAATGATAACGCTTGTGGCAAGAATCTTTCAATATTGTTCAAGAGACAGACCAAACCCAAAAAATCAGTTCAAGTACTGCTAGTGTGATTAGCCACGAGCCACCAAATCATGGCCCTTTTGGTCTGTTGACAGTCCACTGACCTCACCCGCCCCACCCTCAGCCCATCCTGGGGTGCCGCAGCAGCTGGCTCCTGTCCCCCTCGATGTCAGCCTTCTCAGTGCTCCACAGGGCAGCCTGTTGACACTTTTTTCCAAATGCACTTGTTCCGATGATTCCCTACACTACCTAGAGAAAGCCCAATGTCCCAGGTCTGGCTTGTCCTGTCCCTCACATACTGCTGAATGCTCAGCTTCCTGTATTCAATCCTCTTCAGTTTTGTTCATTCTCTTCCCCAAATCTCTTTTAAGCCTAAACTCAGCTGTCCTAACTTCTAAGACACTTTTTTAGAAGTGCACCCTTATCTTGGTTCTTATCGACACACATGTAGCCTAACTGCTGGGAGCCAGGTAGCATGGGGTGTCATTAGCCCGGCCACTTACCCTGTTACCTTCGTCAGCTAATTTTATCTGTGTTGTGCTTTAGTCTTTCATCTATGTTCTATGCACTAGACCAGGGGTCCCCAAACTTTTTACACAGGGGGCCAGTTCACTGTCCCTCAGACCGTTGGAGGGCCAGACTATAAAAAAAACTATGAACAAATCCCTATGCACACTGCACATCTTATTTTAAAATAAAAAAACAAAACAGGAACAAATATAATATTTAAAATAAAGAACAAGTAAATTTAAATCAACAAACTGACCAGTATTTCAGTGGGAACTATGGGCCTGCTTTTGGCTAATGGGATGGTCAATGTGCTCCTCTCACTGACCACCAATGAAAGAGGTGCCCCTTCCAGAAGTGCGGTGGGGGCCGGATAAATGGCCTCATGCGGCCTGCGGGCCGTAGTTTGAGGACCCCTGCACTAGACAGTAGTAGTCAGACCTACTTTACTGGGTTGTTGTGAAGATTATATTAGAAAACTTCTGGGCATGCAGCAAATCCGCAATAAATGTTAGTTGTTAGCAACATACTGTATTTTATTGGTGTGTCTCATTTGTCAACTCTAAGATGTCTGAGGTCAGGGGCTGTCTCTGGTCGTCTGTGAAACCTCAGGGTGCCTGGAGAGCAGGTGCTCATGGATATGTCTGAACCTTTTTGGAGGTGAACATAAAACTTGGATGACAGACTTGAAAAAGCACTCCAGACAGGAATGATGACACATGAGAATGTAAGGAAGAAATCTGTGTGGGAGGCTTGAGAAGAATTCCGATGAAATGGATGATCCTCACAGTGAGACAGGGAGAAAGATAGGGCTGAAGAGAGAGGAGGAGGACTCTTACCCAAGTGCAACAGGAAATGGCTGTGTCGAAGGCTGCGTGGAGAACACAGCAACTGAAATACTGAATGCAACAGAATCGATGGAGAAAATTCTAGCAGTGGGGAAAGCAGTTAGAAAAATACGGCAATTATTTGTAAGTAGCAGCTGGAATAGCTATTATTCCCAAACTCTTCCTTCCTTAAAAAGACAATTTTATGATCTCAAAGAGGCCACATTTTTTTATTGACAACTCAATCACTACATACATTCAGTATTGCACAAATTATAAGTGGGTTAACAATTATATTAATACAAAGTCATGAGCATAAAGCTACTGCTCTAGGTTTTGGTGCATTTTGTGACAGGTACTTTAGTAAATACAACAAACATTAAGGACCTCAGCTACTTCGATTCGCAAAACTTGGCTTTAGAAAAAAAGCATATGGCACTTCAGAAAACACTATGTCAAACACAGGAAAATTAATAATTAAATTATAGAAGGAACACTGTGAAAAAGAAAAACTAGTGATATAAATGTTAGGTTAATATACTAGATTTAAAAATTTTAGCAACTGGACATAGGATCCAGAAATTGTGTGCATATTGGAACTTTCAGGAAGAGAGCCCTGTTCTGCTTCACAGTTACTACACTACATCCCAGAAGGGCACTTCTGGGTCGCTACGTCTTCCCTGCCAGTATAAACCACTGCTTCATACCTCAAAAGAAACATGGTAATTCACATAAAGGAGCTTTAAAGTAGGGTTTTTCTCACTCAAAATAAAATAAAAATATGATCTCCATCAAGTAACACAGAAATCTTATCAAGATGTCAATTAGAAGCCAGACCGCCCATTTACCCTCGCCACCGCCTCAGCGCGCCGGCTCTGCAGTGTGCAGCGGGACACAGCCCTTCTCCCTTCCCGGGTTGTGTTTCCTTAGGTTTAGAACTGAGGGGTGGGCAAGACAGATGGCTTGTAAGAGACCTTCCTAATAAAAGGATGTGAGTCATCTTGAGAACCTGCCTTCAGCACATGCTTTGAGTGGCCAAAGAAATCAATGAAAAATGGTGGGTGAAGTATTTCTTACTTTTTATATACCACACTCAAAACATTCTGCAGTACAACTTAAGGGAATTTCTGATACTTTCATTGCCGTAATTCCTGATGCCGTTAAAGGGTAAGCAAATTAGGCACCTGACGATGAAATTGTGGATAAAAATGTAGAAAAGCCATGCCAAGATACATGCACCACCATGCAACCCAGCAGTCAGGACTTCCTGCCTGTGACTTTTAAGAACCACCAACCTGGCCTGGAGATGCAGTCAAGCCACTCAACAGAGATCTGAAGAGTGCACATCAACTAAGAATGTGTTTACCCAAACTGCCCCGGGCAGGCACCTCCCATAAAACTGGTTCTAATGGAAAGGATACAAGAGAATTAATTAAGTGTAGGGTAGGATAGAATATTTTTTCTTTATAGATTAGAAAAATGACCCAAAGACTATAATGGCTTCTCATATTTTCTCACCTAAAAATAATACAACAAATATCACTTCTAAAATCTAACACACTGGCTTCATTTTCAAAATGCATCACTTTATTTTCCTCAGAAGGCAGCCAGGCATTTTAAACCTCAGGCACGTGACAGTCCCACGATTTCTTCAGTGAGCCCCGGGCTTCCACAGGCTTTCCCGGAGCCTCCGGCCCGATGACACGTCCAGGAGTCAGATGTTAAAGCTTTCTCCACAGCCACACGTTCCTTTGATGTTTGGGTTATTGAACACAAACTCACTGGATAATTTGTCCTCAACATAGTCCATTTCTGTTCCTAAAAGTGTTAGCTGTGCTTTCTTTTCGATGAACACTCGGACTCCTTGGGGAGAAGAAAATGCACGTCAGATAAAGCCTGCATGCCAAGAGAACCTGCTGAGGCAAAGCACAAGTAAACAGTAACCACTAATACAAATCAAACAGGAAGCTTTAGAATCTGTCTCATTATTTTCTCCAAGGGATTCAGTGCTCAGTTTCCTATTCCTTCTTTCTACACAGTAATCCATGTAAAAAAAAAAATCACATTAGGTCAGAAAGTTGTACACAGACAAATTCCATGGCAAGTCAATGTAAAACTAGAATTTGCCTTTCACTATATTTCACCCATTTTCCCCAATTTGCAACATAAAGAAAATGTGTATATTTTCAGTAAAAGTTTTGTAAGGATGAAGTCAATAACATTTATGAAAATCCTGCAATGAGACCTATACACACAACTCACTGCCACACCTACACACACAAAGGACAGTGGTACAGTGGCTGTTTACAAAGACACAGTCATTCTGTTCTTCTGTTAGGGGCTAGAAAACTGGTGGTAGCACAACTCTATAGTAATTATGTAGGCAGAAATTGGCATCCTCATAAATATAATTGGTTTAAGCTTTCTTCCTTATAAGAAATTGAGTCATTAAATATAAACTATAAATATTTACTAATTGCCTCTTCTTTAAGATGAACAATTTAAGGTTTAAATTTATATACTGATTTATTAACAACCACCTTCTTTGGTTATTAACTTCAATTTAGTGAAATGAACTCACACTTGGAACCCAAGAAAGCTAGCTAAGAGCACACCTCAGATGCACAAATCCACCACTGTAAAAACCCATGTACACTTAAGTTCTCCAAAGCTGTAGCATTATTTATTTTGTTTATAATAGGTTTAATCAGATTCTTATATAGAGAGGCAAGAGGCAAAAGCAAATATAATTAAAACACTGAAAATTTTAATTTGGAAATTAAAACTGGAAATATAGTGTCCTCAAAAGCATGAGATGAAGCCCTGGCTGGATGGCTCAGCGGTGGAGCGTTGGCCCAGTGTGTGGAAGTCCTAGGTTCGATTCCCGGCCAGGACACACAGGAGAAGCACCCATCTGCTTCTCCACCCTTCCTCCTCCTCTCTTTTCTCTCTGTCTCTTTCTTCCCCTCCCACAGCCAAGACTCCATTGGAGCAAAGTTGGCTTGGACGCTGGGGGATGGCTACATGGCCTCCGCCTCAAGTGTTAGAATGGCTCCGGTTGCAGCGGAGCAACACCGCAGATGGGCAGAGCATCGCCCCCTGGTGGGCATGCCGGGTAGATCCCTGTCGGGCCTGTGCAGGAGCCTGTCTGCCTGCACCCCCCCTTCTCACTTTGGAGAAAAAAAAAAAAAAGAGCACGAGATGAACATTGCTTATTTGACATATATGTAAAATTGCTACTTCATACAAAAGTGGTTGGTTCATTTTGAAGTTGTATCATCTTAAAACATTTTTTCACACAATAATAACCTTTCATAACTGAAACAAATAAACGAGTTTGTCCAATAATCTACCAGAGCACAGCCTCTGGAATAAATCTGAATGGGTTCAAATGTTCAGGAGTCACTTACTAAGTTTGTAACCTTATGCAAATTACTTAACCTTGCCATTCCTGAAAAGTTTCTCTTATCTGCAGAAGAGAGACAATTATGCTGCCATTCTCATTCGGCTGCTATACATAAATCAGTTAATCCCTGAAAGTCTGTCAAACCACGCCCTGAGCACTGTGTATGCCATTCCTACTTTCATCATTGCTCTTCATGCTACAGAAAGCTCAACATTTTAGGCACAACAAAGTGCCCAGAAAAAGTTTAAAGCTCACCATCTTGAACAACTTCTTCATCAGAATCTCCTTTTGTCTTCGTATATTCTAGAGTATAAGAGAGGCCATTACAACCCCTGGTTCGGACACCAACTTTCAGACCTACCTGAAAAATAATTGTAAATATAAACTTAGTTTTATAATAGCACAGATTAAATAATTAATAAAAGTCCTGGCTATCTGATATTTTTCATTTCTTCACTGACTAAAATTTTCCTATTGTACAAACATCATTGTGACACTAGCGGTGACCCAAAAAGAATAAAAAACCAATTATACATTGAATAAAAAATACAGAGGGGGGAAAATACCTAAACTATAATTTCTACCACCCTAAAACACAGCTTTTATGTTTTTTCTGTTTTCTTCCAACCTTTGTCATAATATATAATCTAAACATAATTTTTATTAAAACTTAAAAAATTTTTGTTTTGTATTTTTCTGAAGTTGGAAACAGGAAGGCAGTCAGACAGACTCCCGCATGCGCCCAACCAGGATCCACCTGGCATGCCCACCAGGGGGCGATGCTCTGCCCATCTGGTGCGTTGCTCTGTCGCAACCAGAGCCACTCTAGCACCTGAGGCAGAAGCCATGGAGCCATCCCCAGTGCCCGGGCCAACTTTGCTCCAGTGGAGCCTTGGCTGTGGGAGGGGAAGAGAGAGACAGAGAGGAAGGAGAGGGGGAGGGGAGGAGAAGCAGATGGGTGCTTCTCCTGTGTGCCCTGGCTAGGAATCGAATCCGGGACTCCTGAACGGCAGGCCAACGCTCTACCACTGAGCCAACCGGCCAGGGCTAAATTTTTTAATTTTTTTCAGAGACAGAGAGTGAGTCAGAGAGAGGGATAGACAGGAACGGAGAGATGAGAAGCATCAATCATTAGTTTTTTTGTTGCGACACCTTAGTTATTCATTGATTGCTTTCTCATATGTGCCTTGACCGCGGGCCTTCAGCAGACCCGAGTAACCCCTTGCTCGAGTCAGCGACCTTGGGTCCAAGCTGGTGAGGTTTTGCTCAAACCAGATGAGCCCGCACTCAAGCTGGCGACCTCGGGGTCTCAAACCTGGGTCCTCCACATCCCAGTCCAACACTCTATCCACTGCGCCCTCGCCTGGTCAGGCTGCTTTTAAAAAAAATTTAAGATATCATCTTTCCATGTAACTGCAAGTAATGCCTACATAATATTCCATATACCAATGAACATTTATTATTTAACCAACTACCAGCCATTTAGGATGGGAGTAACATTTTTAAGGAACAAGTTTTAATTGAAAAATGAATAATCACTTATTTTCTTTCCTCCCTCCCTCCCTCCCTTCCTCTCTCCCTCCTTTTTCTTTTTCTTTTTCTTTCTCCTTCCTTCCTTCCTCCCTTCCTCCCTCCCTCCCTTCCTCCCTCCCTTCCCTCCTTCCTTCCTTCCTTTTCCAAGTGAGAGAAGGGGAGACAGACAGACAGGCTTCCTCACATGCCCTGACTGGGATCAACTTGGCAACTCCCATCTGGGGCTGATGCTCTGCCCATCTGGGGCCATGCTCGCAACCAAGCTATTTTTAGGGCCTGAGGTGGAGGCTCCATGGAGCTATTCTCAGTTCCTGGGACCAATGTGCTCAAACCAACTGAGCCATAGCTGAGGGAAGAGAGGGGAGATGAGGGGGGTGAGAAAGGAGGGTGAGAAAGGAAGAGAGAAAAAGAGAGAAAGAAGGGGGAGCAGGAAGGATGGAAAAGCAGATGGTCACTTCTCCTGTGTCCTGACCAGGAATTGAACCTGGGACATCCACAAGCCAGACCAATGCTCTACCAACCAGCCAGTACATGACTTTTTTTTAAAAAAGAAAAAGTTATCTAGAGCAGAGCTGAAAACCTTAAAAAATGAGCTTTGCTCAAAAACATTTTTGGCCTGACCAAGTGGTGGCGCAGTGGATACAGCATCAGACTGGGATGCGGAAGAACCCAGGTTCGAGACCCCAAGGATGCCAGCTTGAGCGTGGGTTCATCTGGTTTGAGCAAAAGCTCACCAGCTTGGACCCAAGGTTGCTGGCTTGAGCAAGAGGTCACTCGGTCTGTTGTAGGCCTGCGGTCAAGGCACATATGAGAAAGCAATCAATCAACAACTAAGGTGTTGCAATGCGCAACAAAAAACTAATGATTGATGCTTCTCATCTCTCCGTTCCTGTCTATCTGTCCCTATCTATCCCCCTCTCTCTCTGAAAAAACAACAACAAAAAAAACATTTTTGTTCCTCCTCATCACGAGAGATGTTCTCAGGAAGTTTCCCTATGATTAGGGTTAGAGTTCAAAAGCCTGGCGAGTGTGCTGCCTCTACACGGGGCCTTCATTGTAGGGCTGACCTGTGTAGACAAGTTTCCAATATTAGGAAGCAAAGACTGATGCAAACATAGTTGTAACAAATTTAAAAAGTGACGAAACAACACTTAAAATACCAATGTCTATCTTAATGTAATTTTCTTACAATGTCTACAGAATTTCTATTCTTGGATCCTATTTGTTTTTCATGTAAATATAACAAAAGTATCATCATCAAATGTAGTATTTCGCCAAGCAGATCCTGACTCCCTGAAAAACATTCATGTATGCTTGCCTTAGGAGAGCAATCATGAACTGGGTAGACGTTGGTGAAGAGTGTGAGTTAGAATGTTAAGCTGTCTGGAGTTTTGAGGAGCTGAAGCATTCATAGTAGTCTCTTCTGTCCTTAAATAACAGCACAGAGAGCCTAGGAGGGAGTTTAATATATTCAGCAATAAATACACAATGAATTGCTTGAGGGAAATCCTGGAGCGCAAGTCTTAAGTATTTAACTTAGTTTTTATCTTTGTAATCAGGAAGACTCAAGCAAGCAGGAAGCCAATTACCAGAATGGATCTAGAGACTTAAAGCGCACGTGGAAGTCCAGCTTTAGGTAACTGGAATTTGGAAAAGGGATTGATTGCTTGTGCCATGGAGCCACCTGATGAAGTGTCTGCTTAGTCCTTCTCAGGTCAACATGAGCAAACACCCTGCAAATCTACAAAGCAAAATTTTTGTTTCATTTGTTCAATTCATACTCCAGTCATTAGTCCATCCAAATGGAGTTGGACTACTGACATACTTTAGCATTTAATGATTCCAAGGAGGACGGTGCTAGAACTGGCACTGTAACGGGAGGCTGTATAAGGGAACCTAGAAACCACTCTGTATTCTAATCACTAAATGTTAAGTCTTGGAAGTAATTTACAGTATTCCTTAGGCAACTGGCAACACACTAAGATTAAGATGAGGCACACATTCCTCACTCGTCAATTCCACATCTAGGAATACAGCCTATGTAGACGCACTGAGCTACACTTATAGGCCGAAAACAATGGGCCTGGCACACTACAGACACTAAATATTTGGTGAATGATGTTTGTGGCAGCACCAAATGAAAACAACCCAGAAGATCTTTAATATGGGGGATTGGTTACATAAATTAAACTTGTTCAATGGAATATACTATTATATGCATCCGTGAAAAAGAAAGAGGTGTATCTTTGTGTAATGATATGAAGAGATCTTCAAGTAATTTTATTAGGGGCAAAGAGCAAAGTGTTTAACTATAGCATGTATGGTATGCTCTCATCCAAGCAGGAAAAGAGAGACACACATAAGCTTAACAAGCAGAGTTGAGGCCAATGGTTCCCCTTAGGGAAATATTTTTGGTTGTGACAACTGAGCGGTGAAATGGAATCCTGGCAAAGGTCAGAGATGACACTAAACATCCTGCAATCCACTTCCAATGAAGAATTACACATCCCACAACATCAGTAGTCCCGAGGCTGAGAAACCCTGGTCTGGGTAAATAAAATGTACAGGTTGTCTCTGAGAGGTGACTGAGAAGTTCCCTCCTACAAGGGAGAATGGGGACGATGTGTACGGAGTGACTTCCTTTTCATCGAGTATCCTGTCATATTATCTGAATTTAGGGAGCATCTGAGACCTTGCTCCCTGGCATATGTCATCAGTTAGGCTCAAACTCTTCAAAAATTATGAGAATATTTACTTTTAAAATAAAAACCCTTAATTAATGAAAGCATACTGTTTGAACTCATTGTGAAAATACAACTTTTCTTCTTTACTAAATATATACTTGTCTGATTGGTTTTACTTACGTGCTCAGGCTTATCTTTAAGAAGTTGTTTTATCTTGTTTACTGCTGAAGGTGTCTGAAAAAGAAAATGTTATTAAGTTTTTAACTACAAAAGTTGTCTTCAAAGCCTTATATTTTCTAATCTTTAAGACTACTCAAGACTATCGCAAATTCATTTGACTAACTTATGTTCCATTCTTGCCATGGTACCTTGTGGATTTTATACACAAATATATGAACTACTACTTATAATGAAAATCATTCTCTTTATTTTTAAAACATCTTTTAGCAACAGCCTTTTCACGTTACTTCCCCAGTAAAGGTCCACTCCCTGCCACAATCTCTATGGTACTATCTACTTACATCATAAATGCAGTCGTGCCGGGCAGCGTTTATTTCTTGCTCCTATGGTATGCCCAGCAATAACCACATTGTCTGACACACAGTAGGTGCTCAGTAAGCTAATGAATGAATCACGTACCTTTCCGGGAAAGCCAATCTTCAGGCATTTTTCGTGTTATTAACACCATTGCTCTTTTTGCTTACCCAAATCAATTTCAAATCGACCAAAATGAATACCTAGATAAAAGAATGCTACCAGCATCAAATAACCCAGAATGTGCCTGTTGTCCCAGTCTCACCAAATGCTCAGATTCTAAAGCTGCCTTAAATCAGTATTTCAGGGTAGCTAAGCTAGTCAATTATAGAAACAAGAACAGGGAGGAGTTTTTTGGGGGGAGAAATGCTTTTAACCTAGTCGAGTTGTCCTCAGAATAAGAAAAACATCACAGCATACTGCATGTGTATGGGGCAGCATCACCAAATCCACTTTCTTGCGAAAGAGGCTGGTAGGGACAAAGTCTGTTTCAGGGCTTTGGCCACCTCCTAGCTGTGTCACAGTCCATCAACTGGCCTGAAGGGTATAACACCCCTCTTCCTCGGAATTCACGAAGAGCATTCAGAACAGCACCAAATCAAAATGAAGAACTCATGTCCTTCCTAGTTTGGTTCTCCAGTTTTTTGTATTGCTGTTTTCCTGGTATGTGAAATCCCAGAGTGGACATCATGACCTGTGACTGGGTAGTTTTGTAGCCTGAACTCAAGCCTGGGCCGAGAGCAGACTCAATGGATGGCCACAGAGTATGCTCTTCTGTTTTGTCAGGTGGGGGCTCAGCCAGATGAGGATGCTAAAGCCAAGTCTGGACCCCACGTAGAAAGGTCACAAAACCAATTTAGAAGGTTGAGGTTAGCATTTTTAAAAAACACAAAATAGGAAATAATGCATTGTACTTGGTAAAGATGAATGTGCACTGAAACATGACTTCAGTTATTATTACTATATGATGAATATGTGTATATACATTTTTCTTATTGTGTTCAACTGTAAAAAAAATGTTAAATAAATCACTATCAGTGGGTGTCCATGAAGGCCTTTCCTCATGATTTTATCAGAACAGGAGGTGAACAGCCCAACAAGACACGAACTAGTAGGCAGGGGGAAGAAGAAGGAAACGCTGAAGAGAATAACTATGGCTTTTATCTTTTTGGAAACCACAGCATACCAACCTCACATAGTTACAGAAATAGTAATGAAAAAAAATTTAAGCCCTGGCCGGTTGGCTCAGTGGTAAAGCATCGGCCTGGCGTGCAGGAGTCCCGGGTTTGATTCCCGGCCAGGGCACACAGGAGAAGCGCCCATCTGCTTCTCCACCCCTTCCCCTCTCCTTCCTCTCTGTCTCTCTCTTCCCCTCCCGCAGCTGAGGCTCCAACAGAGCAAAGATGGCCCAGGCACGCTACAGTGGCTCTGGTTGCAAAAGAGCTATGCCCAAGAGGGGCAGAGCATCGCTCCCTGGTGGGCAGAGCATCACCCCCTGGTGGGCGTGCCGGGTAGATCCCGGTCGGGCGCCTGCGGGAGTCTGTCTGTCTCTCCCCGTTTCCAGCTTCAGAAAAATAAAAAAAAAATAAAAAAAAATGTTTTAAATGATTATTTACCCTTCCAAATGGTTGCCAGTAAAAACTAGCTTCCATAATATCCATGGTCCTATTTCCCACGAGTCCTGAATAAATTAATCTAATTATTGTCAAAAAGCAAAAGGTGTCTGATAGATTACACAAAAAGGCACAGCCACAGGAAAATATTCCTTGGAAGTACAACTCAAGGCATGGCCTTGGCTTAAACGGGGGTGGGGGCAGGTCAAAGGTGTAGAGGGCACTGTACTGCGTGAAGTCAACAAAACAGGGGAGCCGAAACACTAAGCTGTCAACAAGCCCCAAGGGTTGTTGTTTTTTTACTACCAAGTGATTTTCTAAGTGACCTAATTTAGTTTTACAAAATAATGTATTTTATTTTCTCAACTCTTACAAAACCCAGGAACCCAGGTATGTCTTAATTTTCCTGTGTCAGGCAAAACCCAAATAATATGCCCCACTGGGAGGAGTATTCCTAATGACGAATAACTCAGCTGAGCTCTCTTTTAAGGGGAAAGATAAGGTTCTTATAACTTTCCAAATGGTGTATCTGAGAACAAGTCAGAATGACTAAAGAGGATATACATTCGGGACTAAAAGAAAACTTGTGGCTATAAACGGTACTTTCTGTATCTCGGAACCAGGCAGAAGCTAAGGTGCCCACTTTGCACTAAAGCTATTCGCATACTCCAGCAACACTGCAGGTAAGTAAAGTCAACCTGGGAAACAGTATAAAAACTTCAACTAAACATCATGCTGCAAGCCTAGCAAGCCTTCCCATTTTACTGCACTTCCCCAAAGAAACCCATAACTTTCCAAGAAATTTACGTAACATTAATGACTCTAATTCATCTGAAATTTGGCCAGTGAATTAACACTTAAAACTCATCGAAATATAATGATGGTTTTTAATCTACTCTTATGTCCATCACAGAACAAGATCTTCTTTCAAATGAAAGAGCATCTTTGAGAGAGAAAGTCTGACGTTTAAAAAAAGATTCCCAGTCTGTTTTTGGTGTTGAAATTATATGAACCATAGATGATGTATTTCTCACCTAATTCATAGCAATATACTTTTATCCACTGTGATACTGTTCCTACTCCTTGTAGCAGATACTTGATCCTCAATACCGTGTCTCCTTAAGTAATTAGCCAATTTTCTTTTTTTGCTGCTTAAGTAAAATTAAAACCCAAAGTGAACTCTATGATTATGTACACTAAATATGTACCAACAACTGCAACCTATTTTAATTTCATTATAAAGTTAGCATTTTAAGGTTTAAAAGATGGTAGATAAACAGCAGCCAATGAGTTAGTTATAGTCTATTTTGTTTAATTCTTTAACAACTATGGTTGGCATCATGGTGCTGTTTCTCTTTTGTCTTTTCCTATTCCTATGTATGTGTAATCTGAGTATGTATACACAATTTTGTAGCCTAATTTAAAAAGTTTAATGTTTCTCATTTGATACACGGTAATAAACAAATTGCCACTGTTGTAAGGTATCAAAAGTTACAGAATTAATATTAACATTTTAGGAAGCTTAAAGAACATTTTATTAATTTGGGCTAGGTGTGCAGAGATTTTGAAAATGATCTTTGTACTTGTGTGATTAGCATCAAAACAAGGATGGCTGATGGCACTGTATTGTAGCTGCAGAGGGGAAGGAGATTTAGATACTCTGACCTTCCCTCACACCTGTAGGGAAGCAAGTGAATAGCTAGCCAAGTGCAGGAAGAGAAAAGATTCAACTTTTTCTTATATTGATGGGCCATTCACAGGCATTTGTCCTGATGAAAACTACCCTCCTCCTGAAAACCTATAGTTAATGTATATAATCTCTGAACAAAGGAATAGCAAATGAACACTGGAAGATGTGGGAATGTCTTTTGATATGTAGAGCGATATTTTTGCAGTTGTAGTGCCTTTTAAGTTTTAATGTGTGCGGCGTCTTTTTTGTGGATTATAGACAAATGTTATAAACTTGCTAATGAATTGTGTCCCATCCCCCCCTTCATCCTTTTCCCAAACCTGTATTGGTGAAAACAAAGGTTATAAGCTTACGCCATGATGTCAAGCTTTTCCCTTGCCCATGTATAATTAAGGGTATATAACCAGCCCCTAGAATATTAATCAGACACACAATCTGGGACTGCTGCCCCGTGTTAAGATATATGAGGCCAGCATATTTAATAAATTTCCTCCTTCAATAAAACTTTTCCAAATTCATCTGGACTGGGTGTCTCTACGTGAACTCAATGAAATGAGGTATGGTGCCTTTCAGAATCTGCGGTGCAGTACTTTATAACACCACCATATACTGAGTATCTAGATGCTTAATGGTTTATATATATCATATCATTCCTACAATCTGTGATTTCAGTATTAAGCAATAATTTGCAGAGCTAGTAAGTCAAAGAATAAAGAGATGCTCCTAAACTAAAAAAATAGAACATTATTTACAATGACTACATAATATTTCATCAACATGATCTACTCTAATTTACTTACCCAATCTCTCATTAATACACATTCTGGTTAGTTTAATTTGTTTCCTGTGTAATACCTGTTCAATTATTTACATGTACAAATCTTACTGCTTGGTCACTGTTCCAAAGGCTAATCCTTCAATAAATTTATAACTCCTTATTAAGCCCCAATGTATTTAACATCCATTGTTTCCCAGCCCTTGTCAACCAGATGCCACTGGATCATTAAGGCACTCATCCCACATAATCGATTAACTTCTTTCCTGTGTATCAAGAATTGATGCTGGTTACATACCATCATTCTCTCACACTTTAGTTGAGCTTCATATACAGCTGTGGATACCCTAATCCTAAATTAGGGCTGCACTGATTCTGATTTATTTATTTATTTATTTTTCCAGAGACAGAGGGAGAGTCAAGAGAGAGGGATAAACAGGGACGGACAGACAGGAACGGAGAGATGAGAAGCATCAATCATTAGTTTTTTGTTGTGACACCTTAGTTGTTGATTGCTTTCTCATATGTGCCTTGACCATGGGCCTTTAGCAGACCAAGTAACCCCTTGCTTGAGCCAGTGACCTTGGGTCCAAGCTGGTGAGCTTTTGCTCAAACCAGATGAGCCTGCGCTCAAGCTGGCAACCTCAGGGACTCGAACTTGGGTCCTCGGCACCCCAGTCCGATGCTCTATCCACTGCGCCACCGCCTGTTCAGGCTGATTCTGATTTATATGAACTTGGAAATAAAGGCCTCTGCCAACAGGGTAGTGTGAACTCTTCAGGTTCTTCAGTCATATACTGCTCACAAAAATTGGTAGATATTTCAAATGAATATGAAGCAGTAAACTATCTCCTCATTTCGCCTGACCTGTGGTGGCACAGTGGATGGAGCGTCGACCTGGAATGCTGAGGTTGCCGGTTCAGAACTCTGGGCTTGCCTGGTCAAGGCACATATGGGAGTTGATGCTTCCTGCTCCTCCCCCCTTCTCTCTTTCTCTCTCCTCTCTAAAATGAATTAAAAAAAAAAAAAAATCTCCTAATTTTTGTGAGCAGTTGTTGGGCAGATAAAATATATTATGCTCACTTTGTTAAAGATGGCACTGCCCACGTGAAAGCCCGTTGCCAGATGATTGCTTGAGATGGGCATGATTATGTTAACATGTGTTGGGGAAGGGCTTTTGCGCCAAAAGGTTTTAAAAGGAAGAGAGATCATGTTGTTCTGGGGAAAAGAGTGATTACGTTCTAGGAGAGCCCATGCTAGAGGAGAGCAGAGAAAGGCCACGTGAAGGAGAAGAGAAGCAGCCAAGATGGCGGAATGCTGAAGGAGAAGCCAGTTTGTGCAGAGTTTGTATAGAGAGAAGGAGATGGGGAGCAGAGGTGAATAAGGCTGGTGAGCCAGAAGCCTTTGATTCTAGGAAACTCGGATAAGTCAGTAGCTTTGTGAGCACTGAATGAGTGGGTTTTGGAGCCCAGTGTGTGTTTTTACTTGCCCACTGGGTGCAAGCTAGGATTAAAGGTAATGGCCCACCAGTTCTTGTCTCCGTTTTTTTTTTACAGAGACACAGAGAGTCAGAGAGAGGGACAGACAGGGACAAACAGACAGGAACAGAGATGTGAAGCATTAATCATTAGTTTTTCGTTGCGCATTGCGACACCTTAGTTGTTCATTGATTGCTTTCTCATATGTGCCTTGACCACGGGCCTTCAGCAGACCGAGTAACCCCTTGCTTGAGCCAGCAACTTTGGGTCCAAGCTGGTGAGCTTTGCTCAAACCAGATGAGCCCGTGCTCAAGCTGGTGACCTCGTGGCTCGAACCTGGGTCCTCCACATCCCAGTCCGATGCTCTATCCACTGCACTGTCTGGTGAGGCAGCTCCATTGTTTCTTTACCGACTGTCCGAATCCAATGTGAACCTGCATGGGCCGGGCGGCTGTGATGGTGGCCGTGGCTACTGGCTTTACAGCAGTGTATTTAGCTGGCTGGCTCCTACAAGTTCATTTCCATTTGTCAATTCTTGGGAATGTAGGAAAGTAAGGAGAGGGCTCTGTCCCTGGATGTTCTCTGCAGGTGTCCAAGGAGTTAAAGCCTTTAAAGCATTCGATCAAGGAACCATCTCTGAATTGCACAGGAGTCTCTCAGGCTGCCTGTCACCAGTCTTTTAGGTCTTTCTCTCCAGCAAACCACCGATCCTCTCCTGGATTAACGTCACTTAATGCAGATAATCTGGAGCTGACAACATGGAACCATGCTTTTGTTTCATTAATTCCTTTTCCTAGCCTCTCACTGAGCTCTGGTACACTGCACAGGTACAGCACTTCTCAAAGGCTGCAGTATGTCGAATTCCTGATGCCAAAACGTATATACCTAGGTAACACTGAGCTCTTCTTACACATTTCATCGAATTATCTCTAGTTTCACTTGCTCTCATCTGTCTCCATTTGTTACAAAGTACTGCATACCTCACTTCATCAAGTCCATGTAGAGACACCCAGTCCAGATAAATTTTTAAAAGTTTTATTAGAGGAGATTTATTAAATATGCCGGCCACATATGGCTGACACGGGGCATCAGACCTAAATCGTGTGCGCCAAAAATAGTTCAGGGGCTGCTTATATACACTTGATCACACTCAGGTGGAGCAGAGCATGACATTATGGCACAATCATTAACAAGAGTATAACATTTGTCTAGGGCAGTGGTCCCCAACCCCAGGGCTGCGGACTGGTACCTGTCCGTGGGCCATCTGGTATCAGTCCGCAGAGAAAGAATAAATAACTTACATTATTTCCATTTTATTTATATTTAAGTCCAATCGATGTTTTATTTTTAAAAAAATGACCAGATTCCCTGTTACATCTGTCTACGACTCACTCTTGACGCTTGTCTTGGTCACGTGATACATTTATCTGTCTCACCTTAAGGCCTGTCGGTGAAAATATTTTCTGACATTAAACTGGTCCGTGGCCCAAAAAAGGTTGGGGACCACTGGTCTAGGAGATACACAGAAACATTAAGGCAACACAATCAAGATATTTACTAATCTTTCAGGGTTCATTTTCCCTCCCTAGCCTAGAGGTATTTTACTCTCAAGGTTCCAGGAAAGGGAGGAACTATAATCAATGCAAGGTGGGGTGTAAATTCTGTCTCCTATTGAAAGGGAAGAAGTTTCTCGTTAACCTTAATCCTTTCAGAAAACTTAAGACCACATGACCCTAGTTGTCCTTGTAAGTCAGGAGACTTCTACATTCCTTTTCCTCCATTTTCCAAGGAAAGGACAGGAAAACCTGACCTTTTCTTCCTAGAATATTAGTATTAATTTGCAGCTTTTTGGTACCTTACAACACATTCTTTACCTTTGATAACTTCACTCCTTTTATACTTCACAGAACATGCTGGAATTAAAAATGTTTGCACAAACGGAAATAGATGCATGCCAGTGTTTTAAGACTAGGAGACATATGCTAGGATTAAAATGACCTCAAGCCTGTTACTCTGCACTGTTGGTGGAAAGCAAAACTGCTGTGCTTTTTAACTGGCACAAGCTTCTATGAAGATCACAGAGCAAAGAACACAAGTCAACCAGTTAAGTAGGATCAGTTCAGATAATGGATGCTTATAAGTTAATCAAAAACATTTTCTTTTTTTTTATTTTTCCAAAGTGAGAAGGGGTTGTGGGGGAAGGCAGACTGAAACAGACTCCTGCATGTGCCCAACCAGGATCCACCCGGCATGCCCACCAGGGGGCGTTGCTCCAGTGTAATCAGAGCCATTCTAGCACCTGAGGCAGAGGCCACGGAGCCATCCTCAGTGTCCGGGCCAACTTTGCTCCAATGGAGCTTTGGTTGCTGGAGGGGAAGAAAGAGAGAGAGAGAGACAGGAGAGGGGGAAGGGTGGAGAAGCAATGGGTACGTCTCTTACGTGCCCTGGTGGGGAATCGAACCCATGACTTCCACACACCAGGCCAACGCTCTACCACTGAGGCAACCGACCAGGGCAATCAAAATCATTTGATAAAAGACAACATGGAGCCCTTATGATAGAGCAGTGCCAGTAGTGGAATTGGCCTGGTAAGTGGTAATACAGGAGTTAAGTGTGGAGAGGGAGCCCAGGTCTGAGAATGTGGGCAGTGCTCCTAGTAATTCCTAGAGGTGGCAAAGGCCTGGCCCATGATTATGTCTCTAGGAAGTAGAAACTATATAACATTTATTTCTTATCCAGAAACACAATAGGTCTTAAATGTCTGTGGAATGGATTAGAAGGGGAAATCTCAGAAATTTTAAATAAACAGGTAACATGTCAAATGGTGGTGGAAAAAAAAAGGCAAACAAGTGTCTGTGCACTTTCTGACTTTACCATTACTAATGGTAGAATTCTGGATCATTTTTACTGAGATTAAAAAGAGACACAAAGTTTCAGTCACATCCCCTAACTCTTTTGATTTCAAGACCTTAGAAAATCCAAATAATTAGTGCTTTTCTTTTTTCTTCTTCTTCTTTTTTTTTTTTCATTTTTCTGAAGCTGGAAACGGGGAGAAGACAGTCCGACAGACTCCCGCATGCGCCCGACCGACTGGGATCCACCCAGCACGCCCACCAGGGGGCCGATACTCTGCCCACCCTGGGCGTCGCTATGTTGCGACCAGTAGTGCATCTTTTCAAACATGAAAACAGACTTGGTGGTACAGAAAAATCTAATACAGAATACAGTGCCCGATGTAATCAGGGTAACCTCATGGGCCTAAAACATTCATGGTAAAAATGAATTCTCCCATGACTTTCTTCTATAATATTTTACTACAACTCATTTTCCAGCCTATATAGCATTACACTAGATTCAATGATTCCGTTTAAATACAGTAATCTATTTTCCTACTGTCTAGGTCAGTGGTCCCCAACTTTTTGGGGGCCACGGACCGGTTTAATGTCAGAAAATATTTTCATGGACCGGCCTTTAGGGTGGGATGGATAAATGTATCACATGACCAAGACAAGCATCAAGAGTGAGTCTTAGATGGATGTAACAGAAGGGAGAGAGAGAGAGAGGAGAGAGAGACCGAGAGAGAAGGTGGGGAGGAGCTGGAAGCATCAACTCCCATATGTGCCCTGACCAGGCAAACCCAGGGTTTTGAACCGGCGACCTCAGCATTTCCAGGTAGACGCTTTATCCACTGCGCCACCACAGGTCAGGCGGAATCTGGTCTTTTAAAAAAAAATAAAACATCATTCAGCCTTAAATATAAATAAAATGGAAATAATGTAAGTTATTTATTCTTTCTCTGTGGGCCGGTACCAAACTGGTCCGTGGCCCGGGGGTTGGGGACCACTGGTCTAGGTGATAAAGGCTTGCACAAACGGACCTTCATCAAGATGTGTGTGTGTGTGTGTGTGTGTGTGTGAAGACAGTTGACATAATTGATCATATGCTTTCCAATAAAATTTATCTTTTCAAACTGCAAATACAAGTGACTGCTTAATGGATACAAAGTATTTTTTTGGGATAAAATATTTTGGAACTAAATAGAAGTGATGGCTGCATAATGTTGTGAATGTAAAACGGTTGATTTTACATGACTTTTCCCTTGGTTAAAAAACAAAACATTGCATAGTACGCCAGGGTCCAGCATGAACGCTAAATTCTTGAAGTATCTGCGTTTGTACTCTGGTGCCCTCTGTGTGTGTGCGACCTTTCACCCAGAAGACACTGTAAACAAACTCGGATAGAAATCTCGAACGTTCCACGTTCTTTGTGAGATGACGGAAGCCTCGGGCGGCCCAGGCACAGAGGGTGTTTCAAAGAACCAACGCTAACCCCAACACCAGGAAGTAAGCCCCAATGCCCTGCAGCTCCATCGCAGCAAGGGGGTGGGCTTTGTTGGGGACGCGCTCTTACTGTCCAAGACCGCACTTCCACTGTGGTCGGTAAGCAAGCTTCCGTCCTCCCCAAACGCCTCAAGGGTAAATTCTGTTTTGTTCACCCAGCTATGCACCACCCCTGTCCCGTCTGACCTTTACACTCGCGACCTCAACCAAGGTAGCCACAACGTATCTTACGAAGAGGCTAGGCTCCTGGCAGGCCGCTGCGACCGCCGGGGTCGCGCACGCGCACCGCTCCTCTCCACACGGGGCGCGCGCAGTCTGATGGGAAACGTAGTCCCCGAGCGCCAGCTCCCACGGAGCAGAGGCTCCTAAATTTATTTTCCCAGCAGGGACGGAGGATGGGGGATGAGCAGCTGGGCTGGCCAGGGTCCCGCCGCTCGCCTCTGTCTCATGCCGCCGCCGTGACCTCCACTCGCGGAACGGATGTGAACCAATGTCACAGGCCCGGCCGCGCGCCCCGACTACTCACCAGTGTGAGGGCGGCCCGGGTAGGCTGCAGCTTCCTCTTGCTCACAGCCCGGACAGTGGCCCGGACTAACGAAGCCGACATCCTCGCCGTCCCGGAGCCCTGGTGCCTTGGGCCGTAGCTCGCACACCTCAACCGCTCTCCATGGACACAGCGGCGCATTGACGCCACAAGTTCCAGCGCAAGACGCCCCTACGCCCCGCCCCGGCCCACCCCCGAGGCCGCCATTGGGCAGGCCACGTAAGTGACGGCAGGAGGGCGGGGCGCGGGCCCTGGGCACGTGACTCGGCACCGCAGGGCCCCGGGAGGGAAGTCGTCTCTGCTAGGGTGCTCTTGGAAGCCAGGCTGTGGCAGGCGTACCCCAACACCGGTCCGACCGTGGACTGCGAGGCGCGTGGCTCCAGGCCCTGGTCCCTCGGCAGGGTGCGCCGCCACAACGCTGAGAGGTCAGCCTGGCACGGGAGCTGGTGCTATCGAAAACGAGTGGTTCCGAGGCCAGAACAGCTTCAGTCGGTTCATCGTATTTTTTTTGTTGTTCAGCTGGGCAGTTCTGAACAGCGTAGAATCACCAAAGATTCGCACAATTAATGAAGGCTTCTGCCCCCTCCAAGCGTGCTGGATTGCCTGGGATGTTGAGGGATGGTGCTAATGCACCATCGGTTTGTGTGTTGATTTTGGAACCCTACCCTACCCTAGGATGTGACTGGGTAACTCTGTGAATACTTAAATTCATAGCGAGACCCAATAAGCTTGATTGAACACCTGTTGTCCCACCTTATCAGGGGCTACTCAGAGGTCCTGCCTTTTAATTCTGCCTGAGCACCAGACACTATGTCTGACCATACACAGGCAGACTGGTGAACGGAGGGCCCAGGGAAGAACGAGACACGGTGGGACAGACGTGCAGCAGGGTTAGCAGATGGGAGAACATAAGGATATAAGCCAGTTCTGTGGAATGGTGCTGGGGCGGGGGTGTAGATGCTTGCTCAGTGTTCTGATGTGGAAAGAGCTAGTCAGTACACTGTATTTTGAAGCCCAGTCTGTCTTTAATGCCTACAGGATTGTACAGTTCTAAATTGTTATGCCCTGGCTGGGTGGCTCAGTGGATATAGCATGGAATTGGGGCGCCAGAGGTCACCTGCCTCAGGGTACGTAGAAGCAATCAACGAGTACATAACTAAATGAAACTAAATGGCATGAGTTGATGCTTCTCTCAAATCAATGGAAAAGAAAGCCCTGAAGCACTGGTCTTAGTAGTGTGGTGGGAGACGGCAGTTGTGTGATTTAGGGAAAAGATATTTTTCTTAGGTCCTTCCTCCTACAGATACTGTTAAGATTAAGTGAAAAGCCCTTAGAAAATGGATGGCACATTGCAGCGCTCAGTAGATGGTGCTAATTACTAATGCATAAAGAAGCCATATATTTTGAAACTACTTCGTATTATAATGGTGGATGCATGCCATTACATACTTGTCCAAATCCACAGAAAGGGGTTTTATACCACACCAAAAAGGAATTCTTGTGTAACCTAGGGGCTTTGGGTGATAACAGCGTGTCCCTGTAGGCCCATGGATTGTAACAAATGTCCCACCCTAGTATAGGGTATGGATAGTCGGGAGGTTGGCTTGTAAGAGCATATGGAAAGTGTACTTTCCACTCAATTTTGGTGTAAACTCAGCTTTAAAAAATAAAAATTTAAGAAAAGATAACCTGTTACTACTTTTATCGATTATTAAAATATCAGTGGTGTAGCACAGCTTTGAAAAGAACCCCTGAGCACATTATGTCATAGTGGTCTCATAGCTCTGAGCTGCATAGGATAGGGATGTTGGTGCAGCTATTTTACAAACGAGGCTTTAAACCCAAGCCTTTTAGTATAATGCATCAGACACTATTTAAAAAGTTTAGTTTTCTGATCCAGGACCCTGTGTATATCTAACAGCCTTCTCTCCTTTAATACACTACTACTCAGTTTTTAACTTAGAAGTGTTTTGCATGTTAAGAGCAAAACATACTTGTCAGTGGTTCAGTAATACCTAATGTTATTTGAAACTGGCACAGGTCCCTCAAATTGGTGTTAGATCAGTTTTCATGACCTTAAGAAATATGTGCTCCTTTATCTCAGAGCAGCAGCTGTTCCGTGGTGTTGAATGTGGTGGGGGTGAGAACTGTTGAAGGAGATTGCAAGCTGTTACCATTTTTAGATTTCCACTTGATAGGTTAAAAACGTTCAATAGGGAAATATTCAATACTGCACCTCAAGTTTTAGTTTCAGGGCTGTAGACATTTTAAAACTCCTTTTCCTAATTAGACCTCACTTGATCATCACTACACTGTGGAAGGGCAGGTGTGATTTCTATTTTGTAGGCACGGAAACAGAGCTTCCAGCACGTTAGGGGCAGTGCCACACTCTCAGCTGGGAACCTGGCATAGCCAGACCCCCCTTGAGCCTAGAACATCACACAGTGAGGTTTAAGTCTTGACTGCTGTCCATGTGTGCCTGCTTTCAAAGAAAAAAGCACGATGTACATTTTTCGTCTTAGGGGGGAGGTTGTTTGCAAATTGTATATTTGCTTTTCAACATTTTTTTTGCCTGTGACAATATGAATTCTTTGACCTATCTACCCACAATTATTTCCACTCAATATATATTTAAAATAACCATTTGTGAAATGCATTTTAAGATGAAGAAAAAATAAACTGAAGTTATCTCAGAACATTTAAATAACATCTCTAAGTGTGCCTGACCAGGCGGTGGCACAGTGGATAGAGCATTGGACTGGTATGTGGAGGACCCAGGTTCAAGACCCTGAGGTCGCCAGCTTGAACGCAGGGCTCATCTGGTTTTAGCAAGGCTCACCAGCTTGAGCCCAAGGTTGCTGGCTTGAGCAAGGGGTCACCCGGTCTGCTGTAGCCCCCGGTCAAGGCACATATGAGAAATCAATCGGTGGACAACTAAGGAGCCGCAATGAAGAATTGATGTTTCTCATCTCTCTCCCTTCCTGTCTGTCCCTATCTGTCCCTCTCTCTGACTCCTCTGTCTCTGCCACAAAAAAAAAAAAAAAAAAAAAAAAAAAAATCTCTAAGTATATATATTGTTAATACTGTACACTGGGGCTATAAAAAATGGATTTCATATTTTTGTTCCTGAGAGAAAGAGAAAAGGAGAACCCCAGTGGTAGAGCATCTGTAGAGCCTGCTGAGAGGCCAGCTGCATTTGAAAGATAGCTACACCCTGGGAACTGGACATGGCATCGAGCAGATGTATCTGTCCCCAGAGGCGCTGAGAAGGGGCTATGACCAGCATCCAAATAAAGGGAGTAAAGAACCAAGGGCAATCCATTCTCCAGATCTGCCAGCAAGTACTGGTCACTGTCCCACTGATCCAGTATGAGGGATCAAAATCAAACTAAAAGCATAATACAGTGGGTAGAATCTACTTTGGAAATCAGAACAGAATGCAGGAAACTCCTAACATCCTTAAAAGAATATAAGAAAACATAGTTTCTATGAAAAGACAATAGAGATAAACTGAAATAAGAGGAAAAGGTAGGTAGCTAAAGTGAATTCAAGAAAATCAGAAGAGGCCTGACCTGTGGTGGCGCAGTAGATAAAGCATTGACCTGGAAATGCTGAGGTCACCGGTTCAAAACCCTGGGCTTGCCTGGTCAAGGCACATATGGGAGTTGATGCTTCCAGCTCCTCCCCCCGTCTCTCTTCTCTCTCTCTCTCTCTCTGTCTCTCTCCCTCCTTCTCTCTCTCCTCTCTAAAATGAATAAATAAAATAAAATTAAAAAAAAAAAAAAAAAAAAAGAAAATCAGAAGAGCCTGGCTAGTGGTGGCATAGTGGGATACAACATCAACCTGGGATGCTGAGGTCCCGAGTTCAAAGCCTGGAGGTCGCCAGCTTGAGGACGGGATCATCAACATGATCCCATGGTCTCTGGCTTGAGTCCAAAAGTCGCTGGCTTTAGCAAGGGGTCATTGGCTAGGCTGCAGTCCCCCGGTCAAGGTATGTATGAGAAGCAATCGAACAAATGAAGTGACGCAACTACTAGGTGACACTCTCATTTTCTCCTTTCCTGTCTGTCTCACTGTCTCTCTAAAAGTAAATAAATAAATAAAATTAGAAGTGAACCCTGGATAAGAAAGCTCAGCTGATTAGAGCATTGTCCTGGCATGTCAAGGTTGTGGATGATTCCCCAAAGCACATACAAGAATCAACCAAAGAATGCATTGATAGATGGAAAAACAAATCAATGTTTCTCTCGCTCCCTAAAATTAATCAATAAAAGAAAACTAGAAGTGAAATGACAAAATCTACAGGGGTGTGCAAAAGTAGGTTTACAGTTAGTTACAAGTACATGAAACAGAGTTAACAGCTATTGTAATATCATAACATGCATGCTTTTCCATACAAACAACTGCAAACCTACTTTTGCCCCTTCCTGTATGTTAAAAACAGCAAACAGCAGAATGACACTAAAAATCAAGCCAGTCATGTGCAGATTAAAATTGAGAAGTTTTCCTAGCATGAAGGAAAAAGAGAATATCAAGACAAAAGTATTTTTCATAAAAAATGAACTTAGAACATAGATACTTCTTCAAATTGATTTAAAAAAATTTGGGGTAGGGAGATACACTGGATTCAATTTTGTTTCAGACAAAAGTCACTGACACAAAAGTTACAGGAATAAACAGAAGCAGAAAAATAAAACCTACAAGGGACTGAAGATTAGGCTGGCCTCAGACTTCCACTCTAATGCCGGGAGACCACAGCACCAACCGATCTCCCACAGAAAGTGCGACAAGAGCTGTGTGCTCCGTAGAGCAGGCTTTCCCGCATGAAGCCAAGAGAACTGCGAGGAGCAGCAGCTGAGGAAGTCATGTAGAGCAGTTTCAGGCCGGGCTGCAGCAGTCCCATTTTTAATTCATGAGTTTGTGTTCATTCACACCGAGTAAGAAATGCTCACTAATTCTTTCTACCACCCTTTAATTCTAAAGTTATATTTTCATATGATTCTTATTTAGCTGGAATTGTACTTAGTTTAAAAGAAGGGCCACGGGTGTGTATTTTTTCAGTCCTCCCCTACCTGTGAAGGCTTGCCTAGCAAGCACCCTTTCATCTCTCTCTGTGCGTTTGTCCTGATAAGTCTGTGCCTATGTGCGAATCCCAGCGTTTGGCACGCACCACACAGTGGGTGTCAATGAACACCAGGTCACAGGAGCACCCAGGAGCACCCCGGGGCACGCGATAAAGTGGAGCACGCACTGTTCTTACTCCTCGATCTAGTTTCTCATACAATTCAGGATTCTCACTAGGAAGGGATGTGGATGAAATTAGATAGGAATTTTGCTTTTATTTCAAAATCAAACTGAAGCAGAGTTCTCACCACGTACTACTTCTGAAGGGCATATGAAGTTACAGAAACAGTTCCACAAGGGTTCCAGCCAGACCCAAAATGACACCAACCAAACCTGTGATTGGCAGAGATAGCCTCTTTAGTTTCCAGGGAATTGTTTTTTGAAGTTGTCCACCCTAATTTCTAAATATCATAAAAAGTAAAAAGTACTTTTGTCATTTTTCCTTTGAAAATGATTTTAGCAGCAAACAGGACTAGTTGTTTTCCTCACTTCATTTTTATGAGCATAGTAGTTACATGTCAACCTAATTAAAATTAGAGAGGGGGAAAAACCGAAAAGCCGTCCTCGGCCTTGCTTGTCCATGGAAGACTGACATAAACAGGTACTCATGTTCATGTGAACACTTCTACAAATATCAAACAGGGTTTGTAAATCGTAAACACAGCAGTAGCTCACACATACTTGACGTGCTTTCACACAAGGATTCAGTAAATAGCAATAAATATAATTTCCCCTCTTCAGAATGAAACAAAAAAAAATGGATGTACAGAAAAAAGGATTAATTCATTTGGGATTTATCAGCACACTATTTTTAGTGTGATTTGAAAATTAAAAACCATGAAATTGTATTCACTGAATACTGGCCCATAGTTACCTTTTTTTTTTAAACCTGGCTTAAATACATACATCATGGCTTTTTATTAAAATTCTTAAATTTATGAGGATTTGTAGTAGATAAAACTACATTAAATTTTTTTTCCTTATTAAGAATTTCATTTAGTTAAAAAAATCAACAATTGACATTTCCCTTAATGGTTAAGTTGAAGCCTGATCTATGCTGCTGTGTCCTGTGACAACCTAATTTTCAAAGTGTCAGGTGGAATGCCTGAGTGGCCATTTAGAGCGCTGCATTTTCCTTCCCTCATGATTCCTGTTGGGTCCTCTTCGCTGAGGCTTTTCCCTGAGTCATATACTTACTGGAAAGGCTACCTAGAGGAGGGGAAGAAAGAAAACCCACATAAATAAAACAAGCCTCACTTCACTGCAAAATCTATAACATTACTTCTTATTGCTAATTATCTGCAAAAATTTTTCACACTGGAAATGGTCACTTGTTTTGAATTAAGTAATTAGGCTACATATATAGAAAATATATAGTATATGGAACATAATCTAGTAAACATAAGCCTAGTCAAGTCTTTTTAAATGTAGCCAAGTTGCTAGAGTGACATCCTCATTTTAATAAAGTTTCAGAAATGAGGATTACTAATTAAGACCACACCACAGAACAGTTAATTTTTGTTCTGCAGTCTAAGTAAATAGATCAATGAAACAAGAAAATTGAGAAATTCATAAGCGATTATATATAAGAAAATAGATTGCATTTCAAATCAACAGTTAACTGGTATTGTGTCAAGTACATAATTGTGTCAATGTATGACAATTTCTTTTCTCATATCATGGCCTTCCTCCGCACCCAATTACAAATGAATTATAGAATTAAATATTAGGGAGTAAAGTATAAGAAGTAGCAAATATTCATATAACCATGAGATGGGAAGAGTTTCCTCAGCACATCACCATATACTTTACTTATGAAAAGGCTTGCTATACTGAGCAAGAAAGAACTTAGAAATCAATGAGAGAAAAGATGAACAACAGATGCAAGCACCACAAGTGAAAGAGAAAAAAATAACATGAGTATATAAAAGAATATTCAATATCTATAGGTAATTAAAGATGTAAATTAAGACACCAATTTCTGATAAAAAATTGTTTAAAGGATGATCAGAAGGACAGGGAGGTGGGCAGAAATGTTGCTAAATGAATATTCATATATACCTTATAATAATTTAAGTATGTCTAAAATTTGTGATATGACTAAGCATATTATGAACACAATATACTGGCAATAGGTACGCACAAGATAATAACATTAAAAAAGCAGGTTATAAACCCACACAAATAGTATTTTCATAAAAACTAAAAATTAAAACCAAACATACTCATGAACAACCCAATAATATACATGAGTGAGCAAAAGTCGGTTTATAATTGCGAGTATGTGAAATAAGAGTTTTTTTCTTGTATTATTTAATTGTATTACATTTGTAAACCGACTTTTGCTCACCTCTGTATTTGGTGCCTCATCGGGGCACTAATACCTACCCCCTTGGAGTTATTGTGAAGATTAAATAAATACTTGTAAAGCAACTGAAATAGTACGTGGCAAATAGAAAGTACTCAATAAATGTTGAATTATTATTACACTGATGTAAAAAGATGGAAAGATTACCTGCAAAACCTAAATAGTAGTTAATGTTCTAGAATGAATAAATGGCTTTTTCATTTTGCTTAACTTCTTAAATTTTCTAAAGCAAATATAAGTATGCAAATAAAAATGTATGTCCTGCCTGACCAGGTAGTGGCGCAGTGGATAGAGCATGGGACTGGGATGCGGAGGACCCAGGTTCAAAACCCCGAGGTTGCTGGCTTGAGCACAGGGTTGCTGGCTTGAACGCGGAATCACAGACATCACCCCATGGCCGCTGGCTTGAGCCCAAAGGTCACTGCCTTGGTCACCCCTCAGTCAAGGAACATATGAGAAAGCAACCAATGAACAACTAAGGAGCCACAACAAAGAATTGATGCTTCTCATCTCTCTCCCTTCCTACCTGTCTGTCCCTATCTGTCCCTCTGTCAAAAAATTAAAAAAAAAACCGTGTTGGGCAATGAGTTTGTAAAATTTGTGGTTTTTGATTTTGCTCACTTTTATTGTTAAAAGTGGCACTGGGCAGCCACGTGTGTGCTTGCCCTCAGAGTAGGGCATTTGATTGCAAATTGCGAATTGCATTCCTGCTTGGGAGGGGCCATTGTAATGTTTGTTGGAGAAGGGATTTCGTGCCAAAAAGTTTTAAAAAGAAAAAGAGAAGAAGCAGAAGGAAGAAGGAAGAAGGAAGCTAAGACAGCAGTGTGCTGAAGAAGCCAGTTTGTACAGAGATGAGAAGGGAGAGGGTGTGCAGATGGGGAACAGAGGTGACTAAGGCTGGTGGGGGCCTTTGATTCTAGGAAAAATCGGAGAAGATTCTTTTGGTTGTGGAACCAGAGAATGTGTCAGGGTTTTGGAGCCCTGTGTGTTGCTCGTTGGCCAGTACAAGAATAGAATAAAGGAATGGCCCACCATTTTTCGGCTCCTAGTTTCTTTACCACCTGCCCGAATTCAATGAGAACCTGCACTTGCATGGCCATGACAATGGCTGTGGCCCCTGGCCTTACGAAAGGTATGTCCTCCCAAAGCAAACCTTTCAAGGTAGGTATCATCTGGATAGTCCACTCACAGTGAATCGTGAGTGATACCAGTCAGGTGGAGACAAAGTGCTCTACTGTAGCACTGACTCTACAGTGTCTATTGGTCTATACACACACACATTCTTGATTTTCTGAACTGCAGAAAGTACTGAGGACAGGCTGTGAGGTCGGATGGCAACGGGGGAAGGTCACGTGAGGAACCAGACCTGGGAACTTTGACTGGAACCACCCACACACATGCGCGCCAAAGAAACTTCCCAGGAACCCTTTGAAAAAGAGCCACCGTCTGTCAGCCAATGAAATTTCGCCAAGTCATATCAATTGCCCCCCCCCAATGACCCTATAAATTACCCCCACGTGGGAAAATCCATGCGACTATTCTGAACACTGTACCTCGGGCCAGAGAACATTGTCCGGGAAGCACCCTGAATAAATCTTACTATTCCACACTTCGTGGTTATGCCCTTCCTTCTGGGGGGGAGTATACCTTACACAGGCTTTTCACTCATGGGGGAAAAAAGTTAGATTACTAACTCATACTTTATGCACATCCAGCTGCATTAAAGATCTAAATAGGAAAAATTAAGATTTTTTTTAGTGGGGGGGGGGGGTCAGGGGGGGTACAGACCGGAAGGGAGAGAAATGAGAAGCATCAATTCTTCATTGTGGCACCTTAAGTTGTTCATTGATTGCTTTCTCATCTGTGCCTTGGTTGGGGAGGGGGCGCTCCAGCCAAGCCAGTGACCCCTTGGGCTCAAGCCAATGGTGATGGGGTCATGTCTCTGCTCCCATATCCAAGCCAGCGACCCTGCGCTCAAGCTGGTGACCCTACACTCGAGCCCATGACCTTGGGGCTTTGAACCTGGGTCCTCAGCATCCCTGGCTTGTGCTCTATCCACTGTGTCACCACCTAGTCAGGCGGAAAAGTAAAGTTTTAAAGATATTAAAAGAAAATATAGATGGATACTTTTTTTTTGTATTTTTTTCTGAAGTTGGAAACGGGGAGGTAGTCAGACAGACTCCCACATACACCCGACCGGGATCCACCTGACCGGGATCCACCTGGCATACCCACCAGGGGGAGATGATCTGCCCATCTGGGGCATTGCTCTGTTGCAACCAGGGCCATTCTAGCACCTGAGGCAGAGGATATAGAGCCATCCTCAGCACCCAGGCCAACTTTGCTCCAATGGAGCCTTGGCTGCGGGAGGGGAAGAGAGAGACAGAGAGGAAGGAGAGGGGGAGGGGTGGAGAAGCAGATGGGCGCTTCTCCTGTGTGCCCTGGCCGGGAATTGAACCTGGGACTCCTGCACGCCAGGCCAACGCTCTACCACTGAGCCAACTGGCCAGGGCCTGGATGGATATCTTTATGACCTCAGGTTAGGAAAGAATTTCTTAAAGATTACCTTAAAATCCTAAATCATATGATAATGAAAACTACATATAGAAAACCAGAAATTTGACTATGTCAAAATTAAAAATTTTGGGGTGGCAATAGACACAACTTGGAAGACAAGATATGGTAGAAGATACTTAGAATATATATAATAACAATGCAGCAGTGTTCAGAATAAATGATGAACCCTTATAAATTAGTAAGGAAACCATAATGCATCAGGAAAATGAGCGAATTATTTGAACAGGTAAGTCACAGAAGAGGAACTCTCACCGACCAGTAAACATATAAAGAAGTGCTCAGCATTAGTATTGTCAGGAGAATATACATTAAGGCCCTGGTCAGGTAGCTAGCTCAGCTGGTGAGAGCTCTGGTCGGCAAACGGCAGCCTGGGAAGCCACATATGGCTCTTTGGCCCCTTGAGTGTGTCTCTTCCACAAAATAACATGTGCGGGCGCTACCTCAATAAGGAATGTACCTACCTATATAGTTTAAGTTTAAAAATTTTGGCTCTCAAAAGAAATTTCAATCGTTGTACTGTTAATATTTGTCTCTATTGACTAATGAGTTTGCTGACCACTGGGGTTAGAGCATCAACACAATATACCAAGGTTGTGGGTTTGTTCCTCGATAAGGGTACATACAAGAATCAACCAATGAATGCATAAATAAATGGAACAACAGATGTGTTTTCACTCTTTCCCTTCCTCTCTCTTTAAAATCAATCAATAAATATATACATATACACATCAGAACAAAACTAAAGTATTTTTCACTAATCAGATATGCAAAAATAAACACTGCTGGAGGGAGCGGCAATTGTTTCAGTCAATTACAGGGTAATTTGCCAGTATTTAACTAAACTGAAAATACAAATATGCTACAACCTAACAATTTGAGTTCTGGATACACAAACCCTATAGCATCTCTTGCCTGTGTTCAAGGACACTCACACAAAGATGTTCATAACAATACTTTAAAAGCAAAAAACCAGATGCAATCTAAGTGCTCGTATACTAGGTAATGAATACATACAATACTTTTCATTCATATGATGGATACTTGTAAAGAATATCCGAAGTCGGTATACAGCAACATGTATAAAATTTAAAAATCATTTTATTAAATAGATATGATAAAGTAAGTTGTAGGCCATTTTCTACACAGCATAACTTATCATTTAAATTAAAAAATTCAAGGATAATGTTAAAGAATATATATGTAAGAGCTTTAATGAAAAATGGACTGGTACGTAAACTCATAATAATGGATGACTCTGGGATGGAAGGGACATAGCAGACAGAATGGGCCTGGGGGTGGCAGTAAAAGGGCATTTTCAACTATTTTAGTCTTTTATTAAAATAAAATTGAAAATAAAATGTTAAAAATAACAACGCCGGCCCTGGCCAGTTGGCTCAGTGGTAGAGCATCAAACTGGCATGCAGGAGTCCTGGGTTTGATTCCCAGCTAGGGCACACAGGAGAAGCGCCCATCTGCTTCTCCACCCCTCCCCCTTGCCTTCCTCTCTGTCTCTCTCTTCCCCTCCCGCAGCCAAGGCTCCATTGGAGCAAAGTTGGCCCAGGCGCTGAGGATGGCTCTGTGGCCTCTGCCTCAGGCGCTAGAATGGCTCTGGTTGCAACAGAGCGACGCCCCTCATGGGCAGAGCATCGCCCCCTGGTGGGCGTGCCGGGTGGATCCTGGTCGGGTGCATGTGGGAGTCTGTCTGATTGCCTCCCCGTTTCCAACTTCAGAAAAAAACAAATAAACAAACAAAAAACCCAATGCCAATTCTCTAGTAGATGGGTAGTTATGTGTCTTTTTATGCTTTTCCCCAAATGTTAAGAAACTATTCTTTTCTATACAGAAATAAGACTAAATCCCCTAAACATATAACCCCCTATATATAAAAATAAACATCAGCATACTTGAAAAAATTTCAAAACTAGTAAGAGATAAAATATGAATGAACGTTTATGTAATCTGGGGGGAGAGAGTGAAATTCATAAAATTGTGTGTGTCTTGAAACTACACAAAAGAAACAAGCAAACAAATGTCTGTATGGCCAAACAATTATAAATGAGGTTGAAAGAATAACAGACCGGGATGGAGGCGGTGAAGGATGTTGTAATACGTTTGACAAAGTATGAATGAATATCTATGTAGAAAGAACTAAAAACAAATATGGCTACTCTAATATAAAGTATAATGATACAGGCCCTGGCCGGTTGGCTCAGTGGTAGAGCGTCGGCCTGGCGTGCAGAAGTCCCGGGTTTGATTCCCGGCCAGGGCACACAGGAGAAGCGCTCATCTGCTTCTCCACCCCTCCCCCTCTCCTTCCTCTCTGTCTCTCTCTTCCCCTCCCGCAGCGAGGCTCCACTGGAGCAAAGATGGCCCGGGCGCTGGGGATGGCTCCTTGGCCTCTGCTCCAGGCGCTAGAGTGGCTCTGGTTGCAACAGAGCGATGCCCTGGAGGGGCAGAGCATCGCCCCCTGGTGGGCGTGCCGGGTGGATCCCGGTCGGGCGCATGCGGGAGTCTGTCTATCCCCCTTTCCAGCTTCAGAAAAATACAAAAAAAAAAAAAAAAAGTATAATCAAGTATAATGATACAACATGAAGAAATATAAATGAAAACTTATAAAAAAATGTTAGAGTTAAAAAAAGACAATCCCAATGAAGTGAGGGTGTGGGAAATAGGTTGTGAACGACTCTCTGGGATTGCCAACAATCATAAATTGGCCTTATTGGTACCACTGTTGAAATGTGCATACTTTTTAACCTGTCATTCTAACTGGGAATTTGTCCTGAGAAAATATACCTAGGTAAATATTCAAGTATTCTTTATAGTGTTTTATATACATAGTAATCTTTAAGCTTGGGTTCATGTATTCCTGAGTAACTTAAGTGCGGAATGGGTTTTAAGAGAGTTGACTGCAGCTTCTCATGTTTTATCTGAATTCTGAGCATGCTTTGATGGCCAAGGCTCTGGGCTGGTTCCTAAGAATCACACCAATTTTCCTTTCCCCTCCCTTTTTACAATTTTTCTAACTTATCTGCTCATTTCGAAGAGTGAGGTCACTATATTATAAAAGACAGGGCTATCTATCTCGTAACCATCTCAAACTTGAATGTGGTATGTTGCCCTGGAGTGAAAAAACCTGGGGAGGTAAGGAGGCAAGCAAAATGATGGTCTCATACATGCAGATGCCTCTAACAAAACCTCAAATTTTTAGCTTTTGTAAAATTACACCGATAGCTGATAATCGTCACAAATAATTTCTGATAATACATTATGATGTAATTTTTGGTCATTTAATGAATGAAAAATAATTAATACATCTTCCATTCCCAAACTTGTAAAAGAATTTCTGTTATTTTTAATTTGCTATCACAGAGAATACTGAGGTTTCTAAATAAAAAAGAAAAATTAGAAACAGTAATAATAAGGAACATTGTTTTCATTCCTGCAATAAGTAGTATTGGTCCAAAGATATTACATAAATGCATTGGGGAAAACCCCATCTATTTTATTAAGAGACAGTCATTTTTAGTGCATAAACATAAAAAGTATCCTTAAAATTTGTAACATTTGCTTTATTATATTGTTCTAATAATTGTAAAAACAACTAAGAAGAAATGTTTACACTTTGAGACTTAAAAGCTTCAAATTCTAATTTACATATTTTTCTCTTACAGATAAATATGATAAGCTGATCAATAAAAGGTTTAAACCATATGAGAAAAATATATCATCTTAAGAAAAAATTCTATGGAAGTGAAACAAAAGGAGAAAAAAATTTCTACAATATTTATATTTCATTTGATATATTTAAGGCTAATTTAAAAGTTGTATTTTATAATGCCATATTTATAGTTCTTCCCAAATTATAAGCTTTGAAACTACAATGAAAAATTTAGACATCAACTGAAAAATACACAAGGAGACTTTCAATATTTTGTGGAAGAGTATATTAACAAAAGGTTTTGAAGACACTGATAGATAATTGAAAATAGTCCCTTATGGAAACAACCAAAAAGCCCGTCAATAGATGACTGGATAAAGAAGATGTGGCACATATACACTATGGAATACTACTCAGCCATAAGAAATGATGACATCGGAACATTTACAGCAAAATGGTGGGATCTAGATAACATGATACGAAGCGAAATAAGTAAATCAGAAAAAACCAGGAACTGCATTATTCCATACGTAGGTGGGACATAAAAGTGAAACTAAGAGACATTGATAAGAGTGTGGTGGTTACGGGGGGGGGGGGGGGGGGGAGGGGGGAATGGGAGAGGGAAAGGGGGAGGGGGAGGGGCACAAAGAAAACAAGATAGAAGGTGACAGAGGACAATCTGACTTTGGGTGACGGGTATGCATCATAATTGAACGACAAGATACCCTGGTCTTGTTATCTTTGAATATATGTATCCTGATTTATTGATGTCACCCCATTAAAAAAATAAAATTATTTAAAAAAAAAAAAAAAAAAAAAAAGAAAATAGTCCCTTAATCGGGAGTGATTAAATCAATATGTTCATATACTGGAATATCAAGAATACCAGGTATCAAAAAGAATGATCTATATTCACGGACAAGAAAATCACTTCACACTGTTTTAAAAATTGTACTTCTATTATTTTAAATTTACTATCATAAATAGCATGTTTTTTTCTTCCTTTTTTTCTCAACTTTTTTTAAAGAAGTAAATTTTAGCATTCTGAACAAGAAAAAAAGCTGTATAAGTATATAGTATCATGAGGAAAAAGATACCTTTAATCTCTTTATAGCATCTTTAACTTTTAAGATTTCAAACCATGAGATTAAAATGGAATAGATGAAGAGGTAGTTTCTTTAAAAAAGTAATTTATTTTTTTGACAGAGACAGAGATAGATAGGGATAGATAGGGACAGACAGGAAGGGAGAGAGAGAAGCATCAATTTTTCGCTGTGGCATTTTAGTTCATTGATTGCTTTCTTGTATGTGCCTTGACCGTGGGCCTTCAGTAGACCCAGTAACCCCTTGCTCAAGCCTGCGACCTTGGGTCCAAGCTGGTGAGCTTTGTTCAAACCAGATGAACCCACGCTCAAGCTGGTGACCTTGGGGTCTTGAACCTCGGTCCTCCGCGTCCCAGTCCGACGCTCTATCCACTGTGCCACTGCCTGGTCAGGCTAGAAAAGTAATTTTCTTTACAAAAATGGGTAAGGATTAAGGATCCTTCTTGAGATTCTCATATTGAATAAATTGTTATATATAAGCACGAGTAATTAACTTATGTATGAAAATCAGTTTATAACCACGATTCTCTAATCTTCGCATATTCTTGTTTTATTAAGAATTACCGGATTACCCCATGTATAAGTCACACCTTAATTTGGGGGTCCGAATTTTGGAAATAAAAAAAGTATTACATAGTTATTGAACTCAAGTTTTATTCATCATAAATTTCATACAACTTCTCATCACAGTCAAAACTCCCATCCATTAGCTTCTCCTCATCTGTGTCTGATGATGAATCACTTCATATTGCCTCATCTTTAGTTCCATCTATGGCATTTGAAATGCCACACTTCTTAAATGAAAATCTACAACCACTGTATAAGATGCACCCAGTTTTTAGACCCCAAAATTTTTGAGATAGGGTGTGTCTTATACATGGGGAAGTACTATACTATTATATATTGTCCTATAAGTTTAATTTATCAGTAGTAATTAAACTTTAATTACAGCAAGGTTGGAAGACTTCCTATTAACTACAGTAACTAGAGTTGTGATCCTTTATTGAGTGTTCTGTGTCAGATGTTGTGCTTTGGGCTCTACATATATGAAATTAATCCTTATTGCCCTGTAAGGTGTTAGCCCCAATTAATTGATAAGGAAACAAGCATAGAGGGACTTGAAACTTGCTGAGGTGACATAGCCAGTACATGGCTGGGCTAGGTTTCAAATCCCAGTATGTCTGACTTTAAAAGCTCATGTTCTTAAGAATTCTGCACTTAGTCTCTCTATTCTTTCAAAATGCGTGTGTACCTGTAACCAATATAATTACTGAACATCTAATGCACTATGTATGTGGGGGAGGTAGACAACAATGAAGAACAAAGCAATTCATGAGATTTTCTATTCACTACTGTCTCATTTAGGAGTTAAGAACTATATGTAATCCAGTAGGAATGAATGGAGGTAGGTATTATGAGAGACAAGAGAACTTGGCTGAGTGCTTACTACAACTGGGTGCAACTTCTCCACACTCAGCAAGATAAAGATGGTGCTACTGCAATGTTATAGATGACACGGCTGGAGCTCAGGGAAGCTAACCTTTGCCTAAAATCAATACAGCTAATGTGCAAGAGCAGGAATGTCCACACCATAGGCCAGGGGTTCCCAAACTTTTTACACAGGGGGCCAGTTCACTGTCCCTCAGACCGTTGGAGGGCCAGACTATAAAAAAAACTATGAACAAATCCCTATGCACACTGCACATATCTTATTTTAAAGTAAAAAAACAAAATAGGAACAAATACAATATTTAAAATAAAGAACAAGTAAAATTAAATCAACAAACTGACTAGTATTTCAATGGGAACTATGGGTCTGCTTTTGGCTAATGAGATGGTCAATGTCGGTTCCATATTTGTCACTGCTAGCCGTAACAAGTGATATGACGCCCTTCTGGAGCCATGATGTGTTATGTCCTGTGTCAACGGAAGTAGTACTGTACGTGAGTGACGCAGCGCTTTGCGGTGCCGCCACACACAGTACTCTAGGAGCCCAGGATGCATCCACATCCTGTGCTCCTCTCACTGACCACCAATGAAAGAGGTGCCCCTTCCGGAAGTGCGGGGGGAGGGGGGCAGATAAATGGCCTCAGGGGGCCACATGCGGTTTGGGGAACCCTGCCTGCCATAGGGTCTGGTTAAAAGGAAGCTTTGGGAAAACTTAATTCTACTTATAAGTTGAAACATTTCACATTTATAACAACATAGATAATTTGGGTAAATTTATCAAGGATAAATCTGAAAGTTTTAACAGCTGTCATATACTTATCCTAATTTGTCAATCAACAATACCATTTCTGTAACATCAACATCTGTATTCCTCCAGCACTTAAAAAAAATTAAAAAATTTAATAAAATTCTTCTTTCAGATGTGCAAAACCTTTAGCAAGAGCAATGCTGACATATCTCTACAGAAATATCAATGAATCGCCACTTCCCACAGACCTCTGCTCTGTTCTTGCTATATGCAGGTACTGTTCTACTAAGTGCTTTTCCATGGATTTCCTCACATCCCTACAAGTCAGGTATGGCATTACCATTATTATTATCATCATCCCCTTAGAACAGATGAGGAAACTGAGACAAGTGGAGGCTAAGTAGGTGTGTCAAGATTATGAAGCTAGAAACTATACTAGGCAATCTGGCTGCAGAGCCAATGTTCTTAAATTTTACATTCTTGGCAAAACAAACATCTAAGCAAGGCAAGTATCAGTATTTTTCCTCTGTAACGTGGTCTGGAAATGTCTGTTCAAGGCTGAAACTTGTAAAAGCAACACTTTTGGCTTGTTTACATATGCTAACCATGTGATCCTCATATTCTCAGAGGATCTATGGGAAACAATCAGGTTTTCATTTGTTGGAAGCTGCTTCCTGGAGCAGCCTGTTAACCTCTTTATCCATCTTTCATGGCTGCTCTGTCAATCAAATCATCTCACAATAGAACCCATTCTCATGTCACTTCTATTTGATTTTGGAGGTTTTCCCAGTAGTACATTTCTTGTTTTGAATTCCATGCATTCTACTGAGAACAATTACAAAACCCTCCCAGAAAACAGCGACTCCTGAATTTTCTCCCTCAGCCTCCTGTGATTTTGCCTTTCATGTACACCATTACCCTTTTGGGTAAAAGTGGCAATTCTTTGAAGATTTCTGTTTCTCTTTGAATCATCTAACCTCACTGTATATCCACCTCAATCCCCATGCCTTTAAATTTTGATTGTAAAAGATGTGATGCCATTTCAAATGTTTTCTCCAATCATTAAAAAAACCACTAACTACAGAGTTCACAGATCATAAAAATAAATACTGATTTCTTTTTAGATTACTTTATATGTTTGAGGTAACTGGCCTTGGCACTGACAGAAATGGCAATAGTTAAATAACAGTAATTCCATTTGTTTTTCTCGTTAACTACACTCAAAGTAGAGACAACCAAGCATTCCCTGCCCGGACCTCTCCCAGCTTTCCCAGGGTGTGATCGCTGGGCCTGCGCACTGGGCCAGCGAAGAGCTCTCTTCACTGCAGGATGCAGGGGGCTGCTGAGGACCCCAAACTGCTACAGTATTGTTCAGTAACTGACACTGACAGAGAGACAGCTCAGACTCTTCATTCTGTAACTAGCATAGGCATTTCTCCAATCTAAAGGCAAACAGTTGTTTGCATGTGAGCAATAACATGATGTAAAAACTGAGTGTAAAAGATGTGGGTTGTTTAATGTGACATACAAAAATGTCAGGTAATATCAATGAATTAAAATTTCAAAAACTTAATTTTTCTCATAAATTAGTCAAGTATAAAAGACTACACATGCTTGTATAATTTCCCTCCTTTAACCCTATTTTATTGCAGAAGAGAGAGAGGGAGAGAGGAGAAAGGAAAGCGGTGTCTCTGTGTGTGTATATGAGAGAGACAGACACCCTTAAGCAAAGTTACTAAGTATGTCTGCAGGGCAGAACTCAGAATATTTGTATCAAGTTTATAGTATCATCCTTTTTTACCAAAAAAGCTGAAAAAGTATGTTGAAGTTACTTTTTCTTTATTGCTTCAATTTTCTCCGTTCCCTTTCAGGACTCGAAAGCACTCTTGAAACACCAGAACAGGGCCTTCAGAGCCCCTCCAGTTCCCTCCCTTAGAGCATCTGTCCGCAAATCTGGGGACCTGGCGGGAATGGGGGACCTGGCACTTTGCACCCACAGCTGAAGTTACGTTGCCTACAGTCCCTCTTCCAGCATTTCTCACCAGAACTCCCTGCAATCAGGCTTTCTCCCTAGGCTTCTCAGTCTAGGACTGCAGCAGATCTCTGGGCAGCAATTCAAAGGGCCCACTGCTCCTCCTTGAGGCACTTTCATTTGGACTCCAGGACCCAGCTCTCCTGCTGCCTCTGCTTCCTCACTGACTGCTTTTTCACTGTCTCATTTTCCACCTGGGTTTCTAAATGCTTTCTCTTTTTATATGCAATTACTTCCTAGATGACTTCACTCAGACACAGGCCTTTAAGTACAATTATACACAGAAAAGACTCAAACTTTTATCTCCAGCCTGGACTTCTGCTCTGAAGAGCGGGCTTGTATATCCATCTGACTACTCAGCATCTCTACCCACCCATCCTGCAGGTTTCTTAAACTTACGTGTCTACAACTAAACTGTCTTTCTCCCCGCAACCTGCTCTTCCTGAGTGTTTCCCAGCATAGAAAATTCAACCTTTATTTTAGTTGCTCAGGCCCAATATCATAGTGTCATCTCTGATTTATTTTCATTGTATTTTGTTATCCAGCCCATGAGAAATCATGTTGGTGCTGCCTTTAAAATACAGTCAAAGTCCTCACTTCATGTCGACAGGTGCTACAAGATGCAGACCCATCTCCCCTGACCTCACCTCCTACCGCCCTTGCCTGCCCTTCCACTCTGTGGTGCCAGAGGACAAAAACTGGTTTCAGTAGTCTAACGCCAATTTTCACTGATACCTTCGATTCTCTGCTTAAATTTAAATGTTACTTTATCAGAGAGGCCGCCTCCCTCTCCAACATTCTCTTTTTCCCTTTTCCTGCTTTATATTTCCTGTGCCTGTCACCACATGAAATTGACATATACATCTCTTCTGAAGAGAACATGGAGTACAGTGGGCAAAGGGGCTGTGTGGCTCGATGCGATGCTGTCTCCTCACCGTTCAGGCCCCTGCCGGGCAGGAGCAGGTGGGGAGTTGAGTGGGGCTTAAATAATGGTTGGAGGAATTAATTTCTCAGTGGGAAAGAGTGAGTGGCATTCAGACCAACAATTACTTTCTTTCCTTACTCTGGTGCAGTGAATAATCTCCATGAGGAGATTATACTGCTGACATCACAGTGGCAATTTCAAAGCGGAAAAATAAGCATGGAAGAGGAACAAATACTGAAGACGATGGTTCCTATTCAGGGATGGTATAAGAATCACCTTAACATTTAAAAAAAATCCAGGCCCAAGCCTAACCCTTAAAGATTCTGATTTAGGAAATGAAAGGGGGGGAGGTTAGGGCAACAGTGTTTTTATAAGTTCCCCAAGTGATTCTGATGTCCGTCCCTGCAAAAACCACGTATTCAACAGAAGAATCTCAAAGGCATGTGGTAAACTACGCAGTAAATAAAATAGCACACTTTTTGTTTTTAAACCCACATACCTGACTGGGGACTCAAAAATATAGTTGCTTTTTGTTTCTTTTTGTCTTCATGTAAAAACACTGCCTAAAAAATGAAATACACTGGTTTACAAAATTGAAAGGAATAGCATCCGAAACAGCTTTAAAACTGTAACCATATCCAAGGAGAGCTGAAATTAGGCATGTGGGTGGCAGAACTCTGCAAGTTAATAAAAGCAAGAACATATGCAGGGATCCCTAAAGCAGGCCCTGCCATCCCAGGCACTGTAAGCCGTCTCTCCTCACCACGCTGTGCTGAGGGCAGGGGGCAGCGGAGGGAGCAGGGGGAGCCAGAAGGAAGGAGTTGGGGCCTGGGCCTGCCCAGCACCTTGCGGACCCAGCACCAAGCAAATGTTTGCCGCCTAGACAGATGCTGGAAGGCCTCCTTGCTTAGGTCTGAGATAGGGTTACCTGAACAAATGTATAAGTTGGTCTCAAAGGACTAGGTGAAGAAGAGGACCCAAATACACAATCTGATTTAAACATACCTAAGAAAGAAATCAGCACTTTTTGTTCTTACTTTAAATTGAAAGCAGTAGCCATTTTCAAACTTTTCCATAAGATTGTCTGTTGATATGACAGAAGCTCCACTCAGTATATGTGTGGACAAAATAACAATGTATTTGAAGAAACGAGAAGGAACAGCATAATTTTTAGACAGGAAGAAGTAGCTAATTATTTTTAATTGCTATGGGAGGAAACCCACCACACTCCAGCCCCACTACTCCTTTCTTACTTATTTTTATAGTATGAGGACTACCTGGTTTAATGTGTCCACACTGCTCTCTGAGGTAACCAAGGCTGCAGTGCTCTTCCTCTGGTGAACACCCACCTCCGCCAGAACAGCCCCTCTCCCTCTGATCTGCTGTTGCCTCAGCTGGGGAATCAGGCTCGAACTATTTGGAGAGCTTCAAGAGTAGACAACTTAAAACTTGCTACCAGCTAGAGGGCAGCGACGCAGCCATGCTGGGGACGGCAGGGCACTCCTTCAGTGCTCTGCGGTACCCAAGAGGAACACAATGACTGTGCTTCAAGTCACGACTAACACAGACCTTGAGTTCCTCTAAAGGGTAGTCTACAAAAATAATTTTGGTAAAACTTTATTATATCTTATCTATACTGTTTATGTTTACAGTTTCCTCATCTGTAAACTGAGGACATTGATGGGGCTGTGGTGAAAATTAAGATGAAACCTCCCATGTAAAGTATTTAAAATAGGTGCCTGACTTATATTAAGTGCTCAATGAATGCTAGCTATTACTATTACTTTTAATTTCTCTTAACTATATACTTACCTCATATAACCAAAAGAAAATAATTTTACTCTGACATGTCTCACATCAGGGCAAAGGAGCTTGAACTGGAATTTGTCTAAGTTCCCTAGAAGTAGGGCAAGCTGTATCTTTCATAAACATTTAAGTCCTATTTTAAAATCAGTAATTAATTTAAAAATAAACTTCTTTGTATATAAAGCTTCTCTTGGGGGGGGTCCAGGTGATCTAAAATTTCCTGTCTTAAAGAGAGACACTACAGCTGATATAATGAAAACGGGGACGAGGTATTAGTGTTCCAGGAACGATCAACACTGGCGTGAACTTTCTGAGGAGCCTGTCTGCGGGGCTGACTTTCTGTATGCTGTCCATAAGCATATACAAGTGAGGGTGGAAATAGGGTTACTATTCTAATAAAAAATCTGTCTCTTTTCTAAGCCAATCATATTGCATCCACATTTATAGGTTTGCTGTGAGAAAGTGAAGGAATAAACTGCTTGCAAATCATTACTTACTATACATACACAAGGTACTCTTACTCTTACTAGTTTGTTAAAAAGGTACCCTCAATGGACATTTCACCCATTTAATATAATGGGTCAATTCAGATCAAACAACTTACAAGGACAAGATTATGGATGATACTGAACATTTTTCCTCATCATCATAATCATGTTTACTGAAGAAAAATGTTTAAATGATAAAACCCCCATAATTCTCCTTTGCAGTTAGAACCATCATAACTGTATAAATTTCCTTCTAGTTCCTTTTTCATCCATGTGCATGAGTGTATTTGGATAGAAATGTACGTGGCTCACCGTGCATGACTCAGCACGGCCTCCTGAGATGACTGTGCCTCCTCCCTGGCTGGGTAGTGCTTTAATTTCAAAAGTGCACATACTGAGTAGTGAAGCTGAAGTTACAGATTGTTTTATGGTCACTTAGGCTACATTTTTTAGGTACTGGGAATGACCAGGTTTGCAATTCATTAATAATCTTATTTAAAAAATCAAATAAGTGACTTTCATAAGTCATTAAATAAAACCAGGAGTAAATGTTTAAGACTTATAAAAGATCAGAATTAAGGGGTGGGGGGGTGGGGACTTCACTTTCTTATAAACAAAATATTTTGAGCCATTAATTTGTTAAAGAAATAAATAGAACCAAAATAGTAAAGAACTCTAAAAAAGAGATCTGATTGCAAACATCAAAGTATGATTGGTATCCATACCTGGAGAGCCTTTAAACTGTGGGCACTCCTTTTTAATGTGCCCTTCTCTTCCACAGATAAAACAACGTTTTTCCCTTAAGTCTTTCTCATCCTGCCTCTTCCACTTTTTCACTGGTGGCCTGAGCACCTTCTCTCTCCCCAGGTCGGGCGCTGCCTTCAGGGGCTTGGCTTTGGGGGGCGTGCACTGCACGGGCTTCTCTTCTTTTGTCGGCACCTCCCTCTCTGTGTACTTGTTTTGAATTTCTTTGTCCTCTTTGCTTCTTTTCTCTTTGTTCTCAGGGTATCTTTGGTTTGGGGGATCTTCCTGATCTCGTCGTCGCCTCACTCTGTAGAAGAAGATATAATAATACTGGTAGGAAAGATCTAAACAAACCTAACCATAAAAGACAACTCCAGGTTTAGAAAATATTCAGAAATATCAGAAGGCAAAACTAAATTTAACAAACTTAAGTCTACCTTCTCCATTAGGAAGCGACCTAAAGGCTCAAAGGTGTTTTTCCTTTTCATTTTCACAATTATTCCAGTGTTGTAAAACTAGTTTTTTTTTTTACAGAGACAGAGAGAGTCATAGAGAGGGATAGACAGGGACAGACAGGAACGAAGAGATGAGAAGCATCAATTTTTCATTGCGTGTTGCAACACCTTAGTTGTTCATTGATTGCTTTCTCATATGTGCCTTGGCCGTGGGCCTTCAGCAGACCGAGTAACCCCTTTCTGGAGCCAGCGACCTTGGGTCCAAGCTGGTGAGCTTTGCTCAAACCAGGTGAGCCTGCACTCAAGCCGGTGACCTCGGAGTCTAGAATCTGGGTCCTCTGTATCCCAGTCCGACGCTCTATCCACTGAGCCACCGCCTGGTCAGGCTGTAAAACTAGTTTTTACAATTAATGGAACTCCTTGGTTCAATATCTACTTTGATATTGACATATAAAACTCATCTTATCCATGGGGTGATTTTTTGGAACCTACCTGGACCACTTTGCATTTTCTACTAAGAACTGAAAATTTGAAGAGCGAAACTTTATTTAAAATTTTTAATTTTTTTTTTTTAATTCAGTGAGATGAGAGGAGGCAGAGACAGATTCCCCCCACATGTGCCTGGTCTGGGATCCACCAGGCAAGCCCACTAGGGGGCGATGCTTTGCCCATCTGGGGCCCTTGCTCCATTGTAACTGGAGCCATTTTTTAGCACCTGAGGCGGAGGCCATGGAGCTGTCCTCAGGGCCCAGGGCCAACTTGCTCCAATAGAGCCATGGCTGTGGGAAGGGAGGAGAGTGAGGTAAATAAAGAGAAAGAAGCGAGAGAGGGAGGGATGGAGAAGTAGTTGGGCACTTCCCCTGTGTGCCCTGGCTGGGAATCAAACCCTGGACTTCCATAAGCCAGGCTGATGCTCTACCACTGAGCCAACCGGCCAGAGCCTGAGGAGTGAAACTTTAAATACATCCATGCACAGGCCTAGAAAAGGGACTAGATGGAAACAGGTTCAGAAGGGAGTGATAGTTATAAGGAGATTTAGATTCTTAAAATATTAAAATCACTTCTTTCTTGCTCAACATGATCAGTGACTATTATTTGAGTAAAAACAAAAAATGTACTACATAAGACCCTCAAATTCCAGATGACCAGTTTTTAAATGAGCAAATTACTGTCCAGTTAAAAGCATCACTACTATCCTAAACAGTATGTTCCAAGCAAGCTACCCAAACCATGTCCCCCAGCCCTCTTGGCACATGACGTAGAAGACAGCATGCTCACCAGACTGAGTAGGTCGCTATAACAATATGAAGGGTTAAAGTGTGTACAAGTGAAGACTCCTACAGTCTGGTAAACTGTCAGTTAGTCAAAATCCCCACACGGTACACCTCGGTTACTGAACATTAGAAGTGTAACTGACATCCCGAAGGAACCAATTTCACTTTTCATTGACTGATATGATTCTAAACTTCTCACTACTGTAAAAGGGAAGAATTTTAGCTTCCTCTTTTCCATCCCAGCTGGAGAGGCCAATGACCAAATGATTGAGTAATGATTAGGACCATGACCAAAATTAGGAAAAGGGACCAGGCATGGGAGACTGTCACCTGTATTATGCAGTCCAGCCTCGTCATGTGCACTTAAGGTCGTATTTAAAATCATTTCATTTTCATTGTAAAAAATCTTAATTTTACCAGAGATATGCTGAATTTCCCACAAGTTTATTTTCTTTTTTTTTTTATAGAGACAGAGAGAGTCAGAGAGAGGGATAGATAGGGACAGACAGGAATGGAGATGAGAAGCATCAATTATCAGTTTTTCCTTGCGACACCTTAGTTGTTCATTGATTGCCCTCTCATATGTGCCTTGACCAGGGGCCTTCAGCAGACCAAGTAACCCCTTGCTCGAGCCAGCAACCCTGGGTCCAAGCTGGTGAGCTTTTGCTCAAACCAGATGAGCCAGCGCTCAAGCTGGTGACCTTGGGGTCTCGAACCTGGGTCTTCTCCATCCCAGTCTGACGATCTATCCACTGCGCCACTGCTTGGTCAGGCAGTTTATTTTCTATTACAACAGAACCTCATTTGAAAGTTGATATATTACGAACATAAAAACAAAACCATCCCTTTTGAATATTTACTTACCTTCTCCTCATAGGACAGTCCTTCATGAAGTGTCCAATTTTCCCACAAATTCGGCAACATCTATCATTTGGGGCCAGCTCTCCTTCAGTTAGCACATCTGGATCAAAAAAGTACTCCTAGCAAAACATAAATATATACAAATATAAACTATTAATATGAGATCAAAACATAAAAACTAATCTGACAGCTATCAGGATTCTTATATAGCAACACTGACACATCATTATTTTAATAAATATTACTTATGCTGTTTAATTTCAAAATCTAAAGAAAGCCATTATGAGGTGTAATTCAGAATAGTTTTACCTGAACTCCATTTTTTGTTTACCCCTTTTCATCATGCAGAACTCTTGCTTATCCTTAACCACAAAGGTAGTTTTTCCCCAGCACAATTCTAAATAAGAGCATTACACATCTCCAAGACTTGGGGGTGGGGTAGCTGAGGTCAGGTACAAAGGCTTTGCTTTTCTCAAAAAACAAAAAGGCTAAAACCTAACGAACTGAGGAACATGATTTGCATTGTACAGACTACAGAGAAGCAGCTATGTGCTGTTGCTTTGTTTTGTTGTAGCTTCTGAAGGAAAATACCAGAAGGAAGGGAAGACATTGGTCTGGCTTTAGCCTCTCCGCCATGGTAATTAAGGTGGGGACCAGCAGCATCAGAATCACCTGGGAGCTTGTAAGAAATGCAAAGTCCTGGTCCCTACCCCAGACCTCCCAACTCAGAATCTGCATGTAACAAAATCCCCAGTGATGTCTGAACAAGTTTCAGAAGCACTGTAAGACTGCCACAGCAATAACTAGCAAAAACTGGACACACAGATGAAATCAAATGCTAAATATGGCTATATACCAAACAGTTTAAGTTCATTAAAAGCGTCTTTTTCCAGAACCTTAGCGTATTTTAATGCAGAGGAGAAAACTTCATTCTAACACAAAACCCTCTAGCCCCTAACCCTCTCTCTCTCTTTCTCTTTTAACAAAAATATGGTTTTTTTGTTTGTTTTTCTTTTTTTTTTTCTGAAGCTGGAAACGGGGAGAGACAGTCAGACAGACCCCTACATGCGCCTGACCGGGATCCACCCAGCACGCCCACCAGGGGGCGACGCTCTTCCCACCAGGGGGCGATGCTCTGCCCCTCCGGGGCGTCACTCTGTTGCGACCAGAGCCACTCTAGCGCCTGGGGCAGAGGCCAAGGAGCCATCCCCAGTGCCCGGCCATCTTTGCTCCAATGGAGACTCGCTGCGGGAAGGGAAAAGAGAGACAGAGAGGAAGCAGAGGGGGAGGGGTGGAGAAGCAGATGGGCGCTTCTCCTGTTTGCCCTGGCCGGGAATCGAACCTGGGACTTCTGCACGCCAGGCCAACGCTCTACCACTGAGCAAACCAGCCAGGGCAAAAATATGTTTTTATAATGCAATTCTGCTTTGTTTCCAATGAGTGCGGTTCAACAGAAACCTATTAGGTTACAGAATACAATATACAGTTCTCAAGCACAGGCAGCACTGTCCCATTAAGGGGTTAATTATTACTCTTTACAACTAGAGTGATAAATAAATAAACGAAAATCTAGGCTCATGTGAGAGTGGAGGATGTCTTAGCTACATGCAATCAGGGCTGGCAGAGGTTGGCATGGTGTTCAATGCTGATGGCACAGCAATGCCACCTACATGTGTTACCAAGAGAAAGCAGCAGTACCAAAGCTATTAATTTTCCCACCCAAATTCTACTTCTCCCAGTTCTCCTGGTGAACTGCCGCAAAACAGGTATGTTTTCAAAAAGGTTTCTAGGTATTTGTATTGTAATTGTTTATCTTGGCTAGACTCACCAGACTTTCAGAGCATTTAAGTTATCACTGAAGTAATGCATACAGATTAGGTGCTTAATAAGGGCTTTTAGAATTGTTTGTTTTTGGTATTTCCAACAGACACTTACCATTTTGGAGGGGTAGTCCTTTGGAAATCCTTTGACTGGAATACCAAATACTCTTCTACCATTAATAAATGCTTTCATTATAAAATTTGTCACTAAGAAGAAAAGAATAAAGGCTCAATTATATGAATTAAAAGATCACATTAATATTTATAAACAAAGTTAACTTACTTTTCCTTGATAATCCAGCTCCAAGATTATGATTCAAATCAAAGGGATCTAAGTAAAAAAAAAGAAAGAGATAAGATAATCAAAAAGAAAATGCCACTATTCATACAATATGTGGGCTAAACAAGAAAGTGTAACATAATTTATCATTAATAAAAGTATTAAATGACTGCTTTTTAAATGATTTTCAAATCTGTTATACAGCTAAGCAATATATATTTCCAAATATAAGGCAAGTTTTTTGTCAAGTGTCCATCAGAAAAGAGGGTGCTGCTTTACCGTTAAATCCTTATAAAATCCTTCAAGTTGCTTTATTTTGAACAATAAAATATCCTTTGGAGAAGACTATATTATACTTCCTGCTAGTTTTGCATGCATACAGAGGTCACAAATACATTTAAAACATTTAGCACTAAATGTTCCTGCCAATTAACAAGCTTTTAATTTTTATTTTTTTCATCTCAGTCTTAAAATTATTTCTTCAAAGAAACAAGCTTTTCAAAGCACACTTCAGAAACAGTTCATTATGGATGTCATAGAATGCACTCATAAGCTAAACTGAAACACACACAGGCAATGGCTACTTGGATCTCAAATTTCCGTGAAGGCCTCATACGAATTCCCTCATGTTCTTACATATTTGCACTTAAACCTCTGAGATGAGTGGATGTATGATGTGTTCTGGAACATTATTTGTTAGATGTCCCAGAAAGAGGCAGGAATGATGAGAAAGATGCCAATGTCCAAGATGAATGTGGGAACTGAATAAACTGATTCATAAAATAAGTGGGGGTAAGCATTCTTTCTAATTTAAAGTACTATTTTATAAATAATTGTGGGGGTTTTGGTGACAGAGAGAGGGACAGATAAGGATAGAAAGGAGAAAAGAGAGATGAGAAGCATCAATTCTTCATTGTGGCACCTTAGTTGTTCATTGACTGCTTTTTCATATGTGCCTTGACTGGGGGGGGGGGGGTACAGCAGAGCAAGTGACCTCTTGCTCAAGCCAGCAACCTTGGGCTTCAAGCCAGAGACCTTTGGGTTCAAGGCAGTGACCCCATGCTCAAATGGCGACCTTGGGGTTTCGAACCTGGTTCCTCTGCATCCCAGTCTGACACTCTATCCACTGCCCCGCTGCCTGGTAAGGCTTATAAATGATTTAATATGAACTTATACTCATGATAATTCACAACTGAAATGGCACATGTAAATATTTATTTCTAGTAAATGCTTAAACACATATTCAAGAAAGAAAAAAAACCACTCTAAAACAAAAAAAACCCAAAATCTTTTTTTGGGGGGGATCGTTTCATTGAAAAAATGAAAAATTTCATATATTAGTATATTCAAAAAAGGGTAAAGAAGCAAAAAGAGGTATCCTCCTGCTAGTCTGTTGTGCTCAAGATCTTCATTTGCTATTAAGGTTTTTACCTATTAGTAACTATATATAAATTTTGACATTTAGTTTGAACATGCTGAGTTTTTTCTTGCTGTTGAATGCAGGGATTCATGGACCACTGATTTTTGTAATTGATCGTTTATTTCTAATTTGTGGGATTTTAATTTAAAAAAGACCAGATGAAATTTAAGTGGGACTTTCAAAGCCACTTATCTTGAGGCTGGCTTATTCTTATTGTGACATTCCTTATTTCCAGTAAGTGTTCAATAACAGCAAAACATTTTGCCTGACCTGTGGTGGCGCAGTGGATAAGTGTTGACCAGAAATGCTGAGGTCACTGGTTTGAAACCCTAGACTTGCCTGGTCAATGCACATACCAGAAGCAATCAATAAATAGCTAAAGTGAAGCAACTATGAGTTGATACTTCTTGCTCCAGTCCCTGCCCCTCCTCACTCTCCTCTCTTGTAAAATCAATACATGAACCTGACCAGGTGGTGCACAGTGGATAGAGCGTCAGACTGGGACGCAGAGGACCCAGGTTCGAAACCTGAGGTCACTGGCTTGAATGCAGGCTCATCCGGCTTCAATGGGCTCACCAGCTTGAGCACAGGGTTGCCAGCTTGAGAATGGTATCATAGACATGACCCCATGGTCACTGGCTTGAGCACAAGGTCACTAGCTTGAGCAAAGGGGTCACTTGCTCTGAAGCTCCCTGCCCCCATCAAGGCACATATGAGAAAGCAATCAATGAGCAACCAAGAAGACTAAGGAGTCGCAACAAAGAATTGATGCTTCTCATCTCTCTCCCTTCCTGCCTGTCTGTCCGTATCTGTCCCTCTCTGTCTCTGTCACAAAGAAAAAAAAAATGAATACATGAAATCTGTAGAAAAATAAAGATTTGTCATAGTGACAAAAGACTTAGATTTGTGAAAGGCCCCCCAACACGAGGGCATTAGCCATTTAGCAGTAAATCTTTAGGTGGGAAACAGACACCTCCACCCACACAGCAGCAATGGGATGGCTAAGCTGCATGTCTCAATCAGTGGTCAGGGCTGCCCTGGAAGAGCTCTGGCAGGGTGAAGAACAATGCCCTCCTAATTCAAACTCTATTCTACATCCAAAACAAACTAACTCTATCTTCTATTCAATTTTAAGTTTTGATATTATTTGTACCTTCAATAACAATGTATTTTGAGGTCCACTGTTTCTTAAAAGTTGTAAGCAGACTTTTTCTTCGGATACTAATAACATGTTCTTTAAAATCAAAATCTTCTGTGTAGAAACGAAGAAGTCCCAACCAGAGCTGCCCAACAGATTCTGTATTTTTTCCATATTCTGGCCAATAGGTGGACTAGAAATAGAAGAAAACAAGGGACATCATGCTCTATAGTGAAGTATTAACATCAATATTTGCTTGTACCTTATGAAGTAAATTTGAACTTATTTCTAATTAACTAGAGCTTATATAAACAAAGCATATAATTATTTAACTTTCCCCCCACATTTTAAAATACCATTTATATGAGTTTATTAATCTCTACCTCTATGACTTGGAGATAGAAGGAGCTCAGGGTTTTAAATGTCAAATCTTAAGAGTGCATGTTAGTGGAAGAACCTTGAAATAAATTTTAAGAGCCTTTCCAAGCTGTACAAAATCACAGAACGAATACTTTTTCTTTTTTTTTGTTTTATTCATTTTAGAGAGGAGAGAGAAAGGGAGAGAGACAGAGAGGGGGTGAGAGAGGAGAGAGAGACAGAGAGAGAAAGTGGGGAGGAGCTAGAAGCATCAACTCCCATATGTGCCTTGATCAGGCAAGCCCAGGGTTTCGAACCAGCGACCTCAGCATTTCCAGGTCGGCGCTTTATCCACTGAGCCACCACAGGTCAGGCCAAATACTTTTTCTTTGGAAAAAGTTACTAAACCATCTGCAATTATTAGGCACTAAGAAATCATGGATATAATCCCTAAAAACTCACCTGGCTTAATAAAAATGGTTTCAACTTCAAAGGAAAATCTGTATATGCTAGTTTATTTTTTTACTATCGCAATATAAATAAATATAACAAGTAATAATCTAATTGCTGATCATTTACGCTACAGCACAGTATAGCTAACTTTTTAGTCAAGAACATACAAAAAAAAAGTCTTTACTATTAAAATACGTACCAGTTCATCTATTTGATCAAAAAAATAAATATTCCAGCCATCAACAAATATTTCAGGTTTCTTTTCACCTTTGTATATCTGCAATCAATTTTTAAACTATTAGTATGGATTATAAACTTAATGGCACTGATATAAAAACTTGTAGCAAACTGTTAAAAATTTAACTACAGAACCACAGAATTTTTGAGAAGGAAGAGGGCTCAAAGATTACCCAGCTTTACAGATGAGAAATATAATTTCTTTTACTAATACCTCTTGAAGGACAGGAATGACCGGTGGCTTCCTCTGCTGGAGAAAATATAGCACCATAAGTGTGTATGCATATGACGACAAGCTGCCTCGGGACGCATCACCAATATCGCACATCTAGAGGGAGGAAAACCAAGGGATGCAAAGGAGAGATCACCAATATTTTCTGCCTGCAGCTGTTCTATTATCTCTAAAAGTAAGGCGCTTCTATAGGGCATTAATATAAAAATTACATTTTCAAATGCTAAAATGTGCCAACAAAACCAAGAAAGACCAATAAAAAACAGGAAAAACCAAAAGAAAACAAAGAACCCAACAAAGCAGTTGATCAATCAGTCATAAGCAAGATCAGATAATCATGTAAAATTTAACACAAAATTTAGCTTGCTGGATAAAGCATCCCAAATAGTTAAAAGCTTTTGACATGGCTATAGTTCCTAAAAAAATATAAAACACACACCCACACTTATGTTTTCAACAAGGTCAGAAGATGTAATAAAATTTCCTGATAAGTCGCAAGAGAAAGCATACTCACCTTTGTAAATACCTTCATGGTATAACATAAATATTTCACTCTGGAATCAATGGCTGAATAAGCAGACAAGAGCCTTGTGTTATGAAGGGCCTGTTAAAAAAGGAAATTATGCTATAATGCTATCACTTAGAAGAAAAAGTTTTAAGCTAGAGAATATTCTGAAAAGGTTTATATTAATTTATTTTGGAATAAATACATTTAGACTAAAACTAATATAATATTTCTTTCCCAAAGATAAGCTTCATTAACTTACTAGATAATAAGAACTGCAAGTGACATTTGATTTCATGATTTATGTTAATATGTTCATAGTCTGAACATATCTAAAAAATAAGAGTTGTTAAAAAGAATCACTTGTAAGTAGATGGACAATTCCCCCAACCTGTCTTTAGGGGCCAGGGAGGTCCCATAAAACCCTGAAGCAAACCAGGTGAGAGAACAAAGATACACACATACACTCCAAAATTAAAATAAAGTTCAAGCCAAACAAAATGCCTGCCCCTCTGACCTCATTTGAAATGAATATACTAACATTAACTTAATTCTCTGTTATATCCCCATCCTCAGATCACTGCCACGCACAAAGCAAGTACTCATAAATAACCACTGACAGAATGAATGAAATGAAATGAATGGGTTAAGAGGCATTTGCTTCCCTTAATCTCCCTAAAGAAAAAGCCTAGAAGAAATCTTACCAATGTGTTATACAAACTGATGTCCACTTCTAAACCACTTCTCAAATGGTAGAACTTTACAATTGGCACCTTTGCTGTTGTAATAGGCAAGATGTTTCTCAGACCTAGGTATGAAATAAGAAAGTATCATTAAATGCTGGACATAGAAGCTCTTATGTGAACATTCCAATATAAAATGGATGTAAACTAACTTTGGCTTGGTTCACTGTAGTCACTAGGACTAGTTAAAGAATTCTGTTATTAACAAACTTCTGGGAAGACTCCTCTGGCAAAGTTTACATATGTTAAACACATCGATACGTGAAGTATAAGAATCAAGAAGGCAGCCACTGCTCTCCAGGAGCTCACTGGATCATCAGTGTATATACAGGGCTGTGAGTCAGATAAACACAGAATTTGTGAGTCTGGCTATATGCGCCTGACTTAATTCTCTTCAGATGACTATATGTAACATGGAGAATAGTCTATGGGACACTCATCTGAACCCTTAAAGCATGAAGCTAGAGGTGATGACAGTAGAAGGAATTGTATTTTTCAGTTCATTTCCAGAAGTTTCATTGTTGGTATTTAGGAGAGCAGTAGACTTTTGTATATTGATTTTATATGCTGCAACTTTACACTATTTGTTTATTGTTTCTAATACTTCTTTGGGAGTCATTGGGGTTTTCTATATACAGGATCATGTCATCTGCAAAAAGTGATGCCTTTACTTCTTCTTTCCTGATATGGATGCTTTTTATTTCCTTCTCTTGCCTGATCGCTCTGGCCGAGACTTCCAACACAATGTTGAATACAAGTGGAGAAAGTTGGCAGCCTTGTCTCATTCCTGACTTTAGAGCAGTGGTCGGCAAACTCATTAGTCAACAGAGCCAAATATCAACAGTACAACGATTGAAATTTCTCTTGAGAGCCAAATTTTTTAAACTTAAACTATATAGGTAGGTACATTCTTTATCGAGGTAGCGCCCGCACGTGGTATTTTGTGGAAGAGCCGCACTCAAGGGGCCAAAGAGCCACATGTGGCTTGCGAGCCGCAGTTTACCAACTACTGCTTTAGAGAAAAAGCTTTCATTTTTTTGACCATTTAGTATATTAGCTGATGGTTTGTCATATATGGTCTTTATTATGTTGAGGTACTTTCCTTCTATTCCAACTTTATTATTTTAAACATAAATGGATGTTGTTATCTTATCAAATGCCTTTTCTACATCTATTGATAGAATCATGGAATTTTTGTCCTTAGTTTTGTTGATGTGATGTATTACACTGATCAATTTATGAATGTTGACCATCTTTGTGCTCCTGGAATGAATCCTACTTGATTGTGATGTACTATTCTTTTAATGTATAGCTGTATTCGATTTGCTAGTATTTTGTTTAGAATTTTTGCCATCTTTATTCATTCGAGATATTGTTCCATAGTTTTCTTTTTTTGTGTTGTCCTTGCCAGGTTTTGGTATGAGGGTTATGTTGGCCTGATAAAATGTGTTAAGAGAGTATTGCTTCTTCTTCTATTTTTTGGAAGACTTTGAGAAGGATAGGTACCAAATCATCTTTGAATATTTGGTAGCATTCACTAGTGTAGTCATCTGGTCCCAGACTTATTTTTGGGGAGATTTTTTATTGTTTCTACTTCCTCCCTCCTTATGGGTCTATTTAGGTTTTCCACTTCAAGACTCAGTCTAGAAAAACTGTCTAGTTCTAGGAATTTATCCATTTCATCTAGATTGTTGAATTTGGTGGCATATAATCTTTCATAGTATTATAATATGATCCTTTGTATATCTACGAAGTCTGCAGTAATTTCTCCTCTTTCATTTCAGATTTTGTTTATATGAGTCATTTCTCTTTATTCCTTAGTCTAGCCAGAGGTTTGTCAATTTTATTGATCTTTTCAAAGAACCAGCTTTCGTATTTTTCTCATATTTTCTTCTCTTTTTCATTTAGTTCTGCTTTCATTTGTACAAGATTTCTGTGTGACTGAGATTGCTTTATGAAGATTTTTCATTTTCTTTCTGAACTACATCTCTTTCTTTTGTAACCATGGTATTCATTTTCTTCTGCCTTCATTTGAGAGTGGTATTAAGAAATCAGACAAAAAACAACTAAAAAAATTAATTAAAAATACAATAGAAAAAAATCAAAATACTAAAAAAAGATAAAAACCACAAAGAACAAAAGTATAATAAAAAACAAACAAAACACTCACAAAAATAAAGAAAAACAAAAAAGAAAATTCAAAAGAAGAAAAAAATTTCAGCCCTGGTGGCTTGGCTCAGTGGTAGATTGTTGGCCTGATGTCTGGAAATTTTGGGTTCAATTCCTGGTCAGAACACACAAAAGTGACCATCTGCTTCTCCACTCTGCCCCCTCCTTCTCTGTCTCTCTCTTGTCCCCTCCTGCAGCCATGGCTTGAATGAGCAGGTTAGCCCCAGTTGCTGAGGATGGCTCCACGGCATTGCCTCAGGCTCCAGAATAGTTTGCTTGCCCAGGAACGGAGGAGTGGCCCTAGATGAGCAGAGCATCAGCCCCAGGTGGGGGGTTGTCAGGTGGATCCCAGTCAGGGCGCATGTGGGAGCCTGTTTCTCTGCCTCTCACTTGATTAAAAAAAAAATCGTTCTGAGAGGTTTTTCTGTTTTCTTCCAGTAGATGGCACTGGATTACAAATTTTGGCTCTGCAATTCCTGGTTGAACTTTGCTGAGATATTGCTGTCATAATGATGGGTGGAACACGTTAAGGGCTTTATACTTTAGCAATGACGATCTCAAGCCTCCAGGAGCTCCTCCCCATGTCTTGACAAGGCTGGGGGTCCAGATACAAAGCACCTCTGTTCTTTAGGGGAAAGAGTGGCTCTGTAGAACTAGCTGTGGGGTATGTCTTGGCTACTCTCTGTATCCCACGAGGGGAGGGAGGTGAGATCTGGGAGGGAGGCCATACTTGTTTTTCTCTGTCCTTGTGCCAAGGGTGGGCTGTTGGCAAACTGCAGGAACATGGCCGTCGTGACCCCTCGTTCTGCCCCTGCTTTGGTTTAGTATCTCCCCCACTGTCCCTCAAGGAGGCCTCTCCCTTCTCTAGAGCCCTGGCATACAAAAACCCAGGCAGTCTATGTTTCCCTCCTGTCTGGAGATCAACTGGGAGTGTGTCTTATCTTCCGACCCTCGCTTCTCAATCTTTCCCACCTTTAGTTGGTATCACCCACGGCTCTCTTCAGGCAAACCTGCAAGCCCAGCTAGTATTCTTTTGCTGTATTATAGTTATTAAACTTGTTGAAATTTCAAAGGGAGAGATCAAAGGTATCTCTCACACCACCATTACTCTGATATCTGAATCCGAAACTCAGTAAATTCTAAGTATGCTCTCTCTCTTTCCCCACAACTTTTTCCTTTAGGCATGTCTCTTTGCCTTCTCTCTCCTAAGCTTCAAGAACCCTTCTTTTGCCTCTGTAACTTATTTCCTGAGCCCATACAGGCCAGCTGGCTCACTTCCTCCAAAGCTCATTTCTACCTTTATGACTTTGTAAATAAACTTTGGCTTATAAAACACACACACACACACACACACACACACACACACACACACACGGCTCAAAAAATTAGGGGATATTTCAAAATGAATATGAAGTGACAAAAAAAGCATTTAATTTTTTTTTTTTTTTGTATTTTTCTGAAGCTGGAAACGGGGAGAGACAGTCAGACAGACTCCCGCATGCGCCCGACCAGGATCCACCCGGCATGCCCACCAGGGGGCGACGCTCTGCCCACCAGGGGGTGATGCTCTGCCCCTCCAGGGCGTCGCTGTCGCGACCAGAGCCACTCTAGCGCCTGGGGCAGAGGCCAAGGAGCCATCCCCAGCGCCCGGGCCATCTTTGCTCCAATGGAGCCTTGCTGCGGGAGAGGAAGAGAAAGACAGAGAGGAAGGAGAGGAGGAGGGGCGGAGAAGCAGATGGGCACTTCTCCTGTGTGCCCTGGCCGGCAATCGAACCCGGGACTTCTGCACGCCAGGCCGACGCTCTACCACTGAGCCAACCGGCCAGGGCCTAATTTTTTTATTAAATAAGAACATGAGAAAAAGCAAATGACAAGTCAAAGAAAGTTGATTATGCAAATGAGATGCAAAACCAACTTTTATTTCATTGGTGAAAATGCACTATACAAAAGGCTGAAAGTACTGGAGTATCTGCACATTCCCTGATCCCCTAATTTTTGTGAGCAGTGTATATTTGGGAAAAGTTTATAGAGATACCTGAATGTTTTTTGAGGACTCTTGCCAATTCTTCAATAGTTCTTACACAGTCCAACCCCTGCAACAAAATGAAATAAAGCTCTGAACAAAAAATGGAAGACAGGTCTCTATCTGTAACCTGGTTATAGTTTCCATTACCTTCAGAAATAATGAAATTAACTTCAAATGATTCCATGCATATTTTCCCCTTTTAAGTGAGCATTAATTAGTATTTATAGGAAATATTATAAGAATATAAAACCCCAATACACGCTACTTACTAATTGCTTTTGGAGGCTCAACAAAGGCAGAAATCAGAGCCCTAGGAAAGTCTCAGAACCAGTTAGGACCTCCACTTTTCTCCTCTTGGTAATTACGCTACTAAGAAACACCCGGTGCCAGCATAAATGAGAGGGAGCTTCTGTGACCTAATTCAGTGGTCCCCAACCTTTTTTGGGCCACAGACCAGTTTAATGTCAGAAAATATTTTCACGGACCCGCCTTTAGGGTGGGATGGATAAATGCACAAAATAAAATTATGTGAGCGGGGCCCTGGCCGATTGGCTCAGCGGTAGAGCGTCGGCCTGGTGTGCGGGGGACCCGGGTTCGATTCCCGGCCAGGGCACATAGGAGAAGCGCCCATTTGCTTCTCTATCCCCTCCCCCTCCTTCCTCTCTGTCTCTCCCCCTCCCACAGTCAGGGCTCCATTGGAGCAAAGATGGCCTGGGTGCTGGGGATGGCTCCTTGGCCTCTGCCCCAGGCACTAGAGTGGCTCTGGTCGCGGCAGAACGACGCCCTGGAGGGGCAGAGCATCGCCCCCCTGGTGGGCAGAGCATCGCCCCTGGTGGGCGTGCCGGGTGGATCCCTGTCGGGCGCATGCGGGAGTCTGTCTGACTGTCTCTCCCCGTTTCCAGCTTCAGAAAAATACAAAAAAGAAAAATTATGCGAGCGGCATAAAAACTGTGGTATTTTTAAATATAATTGTTGAATTTAAGAGACAAGTTTTAAGAGTGAGTGTTAGACATATGTAACAGAGGGAATCTGGTTATTTATTAAAAATAAAACATCGTTCAGACTTAAATATAAATAAAATGGAAATAATGTAAGTTATTTATTCTTCCTCTGCGGACCGGTACCAAATGGCCCACAGACCGGTACCATGGCCCGGGGGTTGGGGACCACTGACCTAATTTACTCTGGGTAGACCTTCATTATGGTTTCATGAAGAGCTGATGAACTGCTGTGGAGAGTGATTAAGCACAAATTATTTCTCCAAAGGACTAGCCAAAAATATAAAATAGAAAATGAAAGTCATATGGCCAATGAGTATTTCAAATAAATCATACTTAAAAAAATTTGGGATGACCCTTTCCAATATAATATAAGCCTTTTTTAGGTTAAATATATTCCAAAATATAGTTGAAATTTTGTTTTAGAAATGCTTTCAAAACTAGTTTATAAATCATGTAAAAATTCCATCTTGATGAGGTACATTAAGGTCATTCTATATGTAAATCCCAATATTGCTTGCTTATCTACCTTATTCATTAAAGCTGGGCTTATTTTCCCAAATAAGATATCCTCAAAAGACAAAGACTTGAAACTAAAGAAAGGCATAAAAAGGTCTTAGGCAAAAGCAGCATCACGTGTGTAGATATACAGTATTTGAACTATAAAAAATTTTTAAAGAGTAGGAATTCAGTATTTCTCAGACTTTATACCTTTTCACAATATATTATATTTTGTAAAAGTTTTCATAAGCACTAGAGCCAGCACACCTTTTCTTTTGTTGACCACATGGCCTATTGAAACTACTTAATTCTACAGTTATTGAGTGAAAGCGGCAGTAGACAGCACATAAAGGAAGGGGTGGGGCTATATACTAATGAAACTGTATTCACAAAACAGGCAGTGGCAGAATTCGGCCTGTGGACCATAGTGTTTGCTGACTGCTGACATAACATGACCCAAGTTGATATACATAACAATCTCCTGAACCAAGAAGACCAGAATTACCATTTCCATTTTAGAAATTATCAACCAAAGACCATATATGTATTCAAGTTTATTTTGAATCAAGGTCTACAGACTTGAACACTTTTGTCATTATAGCACACTGCATGCCACTAATAATCTATTCACCTTATGTGGGTCTATGCATCTAAGTCAGCCTAGTGGCCATGGTGATGGGACATGGGAGAGGCTGGTTTGGCATTCTAGAATTTCCAGATGTCACTTTCAAATCCACGTTGTACTACAGGTTGAAAGCACAAACCTTTCTACTCCTCACACACACCTCTAAACTCTTACTGTACTGAACAGATTGTGTCCTGATAAATTTGGAAAACACCAAGCTGTACTGTCAGTCAGGACTGTCAAATCACACTGCCACAACAAATGGAAATTTATGTGGTCACTGTACCTCAGCAGTTTCAAGTCCATTAATTGTCATACAGATGTCAAGGTCACTCTGTTTGAACCCAAATCCATTTTTGGAAGAGCCAAACAAGCTCAATTTAGTTCCTGTTAGGGATATATGAAAAATAATAACTAATTACCTGAGAACATAAATTTTCAGATCAAAAGGGCCCACTCCTGAATCAAAGTACCCAGTTAACTATCATATATTTATCTCATAATTATGTTCTCCTATTAATCAGTCATTATATTATTTTCTCTCAAACTTTAAATAAATACAAGCTCTATGTGACATCAAAGATTACAAAGTTCCACTTTATTCTTTTAAAAAAATTTCCCCATTGATTTGAGAAAGAGAGAAAGGAGAAGAGAGAGAGTGGAAGGGAGGAAAGGAGGTGGAAGAAGAGGAGGAAGAGGGGATGAGAGAGGAATGGAGAGACAGAGAAGCATCAACTCGTTCTTTTTTTATTATTATTATTTTATTTCATTTTATTTTTAAGTGATAAGTAGGGAGGCAGAGAAGCAGATTCCCGCATGCGCCCAGACTGGGATGCACCCAGCAAGTCCACTAGGGGTGATGCTCTGCCCATCTGGGGCCATTGCTCCATTGCTTGGCAACTGAGCTATTTTAGTGCCTGAGGCGAGGCCATGGAGCCATCCTCAGGGCCCGGGGCCAACTTCCTCCAATTCAGCCATGGCTACGAAAGAAGAGGTAGAAAAAAAGAGAGAGAGGGAGGGGAGGAGAAGCAGATGGTCGCTTATCCTGTGTGCACTGACTGGGAATTGAACCTGGGACACCCACATGCCAGGCTGACGCTCTACCACTGAGCCAACCAGCGAAGGCCTTGTTTTTCTACTTATTTATTCCATTTAGTGGTGCACCCACTGGCTGCTTCTCACATGTGCCCTGATGGGGGATGGACGCACAACCTATATGTGGCAGGACCACGCTATATCCACTTAGCTACCCAGCCAGAAGCATGCCATTTTATTCTTAAACATAAGGAAATTTTGGATAAAATGTGGCTCACCTAAACATATTTAATAGTGTCAGCTAACTACTTTCTAAAAATTCACTTTTCAGAGGTGTAAACTTAATATATAACACTCAATAAAATTCACTTTGTGGCATCTGCTAAGAGAAATTCTATACTGTAACTGTCTTCTCTGTTGGAAAATTCATATTGGGCAGACCACAGACCATCCAAGGTATGTCACACAACTGGAGCTCTGTCCCTATCACTACATGATTACTATGTCATTATTCACAAAATTAAAATGACTATAACACATTGACGCTTTCTAAAGGAAGATTATGCTACCTTTCTTTTCTTAAAGTTAAAAAATGATTTACCTGGAAACTCCTGTCTTATGAAACTTTCTAGGTTTTGTCGAATATGTTCACGAGCCTGATCTTCTACAACAGTTGGTGAAAAATCCTCTGTTTAAAATAAATAGAAAGATTCAGAAACAAATATTCTTCACATTCTCTGAAAACTATTTTCAATAAAATAAAAGCTAACAGACATAAGGGGAAAAAATCCTAAATTTTGTGTTTTCTTGGTAGACAGCATAGATCAGGGGTCCCCAAACTGTGGCCCCCTGAGGCCATTTATCCGGCCCCCGCCGCACTTCTGGAAGGGGCACCTCTTTCACTGGTGGTCAGTGAGAGGAGCACAGGATGCGGTGTTGCTCACGTACAGTACTACTTCCAGTGATGCAGGATGCACACGTCACGGCTCCGGAAGCGCGTCATATCACTTGTTACGGCTAGCATTGACAAATATGGAACCGGACATTGACCATCTCATTAGCCAAAAGCAGGCCCATAGTTCCCACTGAAATACTGGTCAGTTTGTTGATTTAAATTAACTTGTTCTTTATTTTAAATATTGTATTTGTTCCCGTTTTGCTTTTTTACTTTAAAATAAGATATGTGCAGTGTGCATAGGGATTTGTTCATAGTTTTTTTTATAGTCCGGCCCTCCAAAGGTCTGAGGGAAAGTGAACTGGCCCCCATTGTAAAAAGTTTGGGGACCCCTGGCATAGACAGTGCAGAATAAAGAGAAGGTCTTCAAAAAAAAAAAAAAAAAAAAGGATTCTATCCCCAAGAACTGCTTCAGGAAACGAATCTGAACGAGGGTTCCAGTACTAGCATCAAAGACCTAGGCCTCTAAAAGGGTGGCCTTCGGGGAACTCTCCCCAGAGTTTGAATATAAAAGTTTGTGAGCATGTGCATATATATTTTTAAGGAAGAACTACAGTTTCTTTTCATAGCTTATAACCTCCAAAAAGGTTTAAAAAATCACTCATTAATAAATGTCTTCTAGCACAAAATGCAGCAAAGTGATGCCTCAAGTTCTAGTCTAAGTAGCTGCAGCCCTCTACTTTAAAAGTTTTTTCTTCGCAGAAATTTAAATCTCTCTATACAAATGCTTCTCAAAGCTGGTGTTTCTTACAGGGCTGTTCTGTTGTGCATGCTATTAATTAGTGTTAACCAAAGGTATTCTATGCTCAGAACTTGGAAATGTAGAAGAATTAAATAAATAAATTCTTTAGTATAACATTTCTTAGAAGCCTTTACTATGCTAATGTGCCTGTGAATCTCTAAGAGAGGGAACTTCTCTACTTGACCTGTGAAATAATTCTTGTCACAAAATAATATTAACTGTACCTAGAAATACATTTCAAGAAAAAGCAGTTAGGAAATGATAGTACTTTAGTCATAAGACTCTAAAGATCTTCCATCTCTCCCCCTTTTTTTTAAGTGAGAAGGGAGATAGTGAGACAGACTCCCACATGCACCTTAACCGGGATCCACCTGCCAACCCCCATCTGGGGCCGATGCTCTAATCAACTGAACTGTTTTTAGCACCTGAAGCAGATGTCAGACCAATGAGCTATCCTCAGCACCTGGGGCCAATGCTTGAGCCACTGGCTGCAGGAGGGGAAGAGGAAGAGAAGGAAGAGAGAAGCAGATGGTCGTGTCTCTTATGTGCCTTGATCAGGAATTGAACCTGGGATGTCTGTATGCCAGGCCAACACTTTATCCACTGAACCACCCAACCAGGGCCCTCCCTTCTCTGTCTTTAACAACAATTTACTGTGTGGCCCAAATGGAAAAGGACACACAGAACATTGTGGATACAATGGAGAATGGAACAGATTTAGTTCCCGTAACAGAGCTAGCACGTTGATTCAGATGACTCTCCAGAGAATGTTAATGTGATTTTTTTTTTTTTTTTTTTTTTTACAGAGACAGAGAGTCAGAGAGAGGGAGGGATAGATAGGGACAGACAGACAGGAATGGAGAGAGATGAGAAGCATCAATCATCAGTTTTTCGTTGCGACACCTTAGATGTTCATTGATTGCTTTCTCATATGTGCCTTGACCATGGGCATTCAGCAGACCAAGCCATCCCTTGCTTGAGCCAGCAACCTTGGGTCCAAGCTGGTGAGCTTTTGCTCCAATCAGATGAGCCTGCGCTCAAGCTGGCGACCTCAGGGTCTCAAACCTGGGACATTCTGCATCCCAGTCCGACACTCTATCCACTGTGCCACCGCCTGGTCAGGCTTAATGTGATTTTTTTTTTTTTTTTTGTATTTTTCTGAAGTTGGAAACGGGGAGGCAGTCAAGACAGACTTCCACATGTGCCTGACCGGGATCCACCTGGCATGCCCACCAGGGGGCGATGCTCTGCCCACCTGGGGCATTGCTCTGTTGCAATCAGAGCCACTCTAGCGCCTGAGGCAGAGGCCATAGAGCCATCCTCAGCGCCTGGGCCAACTCTGCTCCAGTGGAGCCTTGGCTGCGGGAGGGGAAGAGAGAGACAGAGGAAGGAGAGGGGGAGGGGTGGAGAAGCAGATGGGCGCTTCTCTTGTGTGCCCTGGCCGGGAATCAAACCCGGGACTCCTGCATGCCAGGCCGACGCTCTACCACTGAGCCAACCGGCCAGGGCTTAATGTGATATTTTAACAAATCAAAAGAAATGTTAATAACTTACTATAACACTGGATGCACACTTGATCGAGGATACTGGAAAATTTGGGGGTTAATGGTGGCAAAGGTTCCAGCTGGATTCTTTTGAAGTCTTCAGGGCAGTCCTTCTTCAGATGGCCCTCTCTTTTGCATAAACTGCACACTACTGTAGGAGACTGCAGGAAAAGGGTAAGGCAAAGCAAGGCTTGAAACTTTCTTTGCCAACTAAAGGGTTCTGAATCTTTTTTTTTAAAGTATACAGTCTACTCCTCATGTTCCAAAGGAATGAAAACATACTGTGCAGCTATTCCAAACCATCTGAGATACGGACCCCCTAATGGCACCCTCAAGAGGTAAAGGCAGTTATCTTCACAACCAACATTCCCTTGCTCCCATGCCAATTCCAATGGCTCTAAGGAGAGTGGACCAGGTACTGGAGTGAAAAACCAACTCATTAACCACTACCTGTTCTAGTATATAAAATTGAAATCACATGCATTATAACAGTTTCAAGTCTCCCAGTTCTATGACTAGAACTGGCATTGATTACCTACCTTGCCTTTGGTGAAGGTGAGTTTACTAAATTCATAGAAGAAATCACATGGACCCACATTTGAATTTTCTTCAGATATATTTTTATCCTCAAGACTGACTTTGTTAAGTTCCATTAGTAGAGCGCCATCCACATCTTTTCCACATTCCTCCAAGTCTTCACACTTAGAATCGCCAACCTCCTCATCCTCCTCAGACAAGGCATCCTCATCCCCTGATCTAGTGCACACATTGTCTAGCTCATCTTCATTAGCAACGTCTTCCTCACCTCCTTTTTGGGTGAGGGACAGTCTGGGTTCTTCATCCTCCTCCTCCTCATTCTCCTCATCAGAGTGAGTAACTCCTGATGTCTGGCCCTGTCTTGCAGGGGCAAGGTGGCTTAGAGCGTCTTCTAGTTCATCAGTACCTTCTAAGCTCTCTTCATCAACATCAATGTTATTATCTAAAGTAGCAAATTCCTCACACTCTTTAGCTGTAGGATTTTGGAAGGCTTCTAAATCCAAACTAGTGTCGGTGTCAGTATTGCGTGTGTTACCAGAGATGAGAGGCTCCCCCTGTTCATTACTGCTTAAATCTCGAGCATCAGCATTTGAAGGATGCTTGTCCTCCTTTCCAATTTTCTCTTTCTCACTTTTACTTCCTGTTTCTTGATGGTGTACATTAACTTCCTCATGGTCATCACAACTGACAGCTGTCTTGACACAGTCTGAGTTTTCCAGGTGTACACTGATGTGTGTCTTTATTTTAGTTTCCTCTGTTGGTGGGCTTCCAGCACTTTCAGAAGTCTCTTTAATAGTAACTGTCTGTGACCTGCCTATGTTCGCAGCTGAACTGGGAACACTAGGACCTTGAGCCACAACTGAGCTTTTGAGTTTATCATTTTTTGCTTGTAAATCTGGATCACGCTTTGCTACTTCTTTAGAATGTTCTGAAATACATGTTCCAGTACTCAGAGGCTTTGAAAGGCTAGATTTTGTAATTTTGTGTGGAAGAGCAAAATATTTATACGTTGTCCTTAAACAATGAAGTATATATTCAAACACAGGTTGATTATTTAGGGTCCTCGCCACATTTCTTTTAACAGAGTAGGGATCTGAAATGGAAAAAAGAATGCACCACTAAATCCATTTGTATTATATTATGTGTTTTAAAAATTAGCCTGTTTTGGGTAAAAACAGACAACAAATAAAGAATTGTAAAATTTAGTATGTATTTTATATGTGCTTTTAAACACTTGGGGGTGGAAGTAAAAAGATATAGTTTAAAAACAAAAAGAAATGTTTCCTTAAAGATCTGCTATACGAGGAGACCCCAGTGTTCCGAATCAGTACCCCTTTCCCTATTAAGCTCTGTGACTGTGGAGGTAAAAAAAGATGTCCATGAGTGTGGCTCCCGTGCCCGGGGAGGGAGGGCTTCCCGCCAGGCTCTGCTGAGTGCTCTGCCTCCCCACTCAGCCAGGCCCTGTGGTGTGTACAGCTTACCTCCACTCTTCTGCCCTGGGAAGCCCCATCACTGAAATGGCTGGACTGAATTCAGGGGCGAGAGGGAGGCACCAGAAGGAGACACCAGTTCTCTCAATCTTTTCTCCTCCCCTAGACTCCAGCAGGTTAGGCAATTGGCCAGAAGAGCTGAGCCACAGAAACTGCAGGGGAGGGTTTAAAAATGTGAGATCCCTATGACTACACACAGCATTTATGCAAAATGCAAAAAAATCCCTCTTATGCAATAGAAAGCTTGAAAAAAAAAATCAAGCAAAAATAAGAGAATTCCATTTAGGAGACTCTTTAAATTACTTAAAGGAGGAGAAGTAAGATTTCTAGAGGGGTTTCAACCTCCTGACTTTGAAAGCTGAGAAGAGCTAGTTCATTTAACAAAGTCTATGGGGCACATCAGTGTGTCTCTTATACAATGAGTCTTCACTAGAAAAAGTGCTTTTACGATTAAGTTCTGTTACTGCAGATATTCCAAAAATAACTATCCTTTCTATGGTGAGGAATCTAACAATGAATGTTCTTTTTCATGAGGAAAAGTATTTAATTCAACCTGTTAAACTAAACAACATCAATAACAATTCATGAAAAGACTGAATCAGAAAGTACAGAAATGAGAATATTAACAGAGGAGAGGAGACCTGCCCGGGCCGGAAAGCTTAGCTGATACAGTGTCGGCCCGAGCACAGAGCTTCCTGGTCCGATCCCTGGTCAGGGCGCATACAGGAATAGACCGATGTTCCTGTCTTTTCCTCTCTCTCTCCTTTCATTTCTCTCTGAAATCAATCCATCGATAAAATAAACAAACAATAAAAGAGGAGAGGATATTTTTACGTCACTGGAAAAAACTTTTTAAGGGTTCAAGTTATTAAGCAATTTACAAAGAAAGCAAGGACTCAGCCAGCCATTATTTTAGTTGCTTCAGTAATTGAGATGCCCTATTGCTGCACTTAAAAAACTCAAAATGAGCAGTTTGGTCCCTTGGAATGACCCACGGTAACACATGCAAGAGTCTAATTATTTATTTCACTTCTGAGGTCAGGCCTACCTTACATGTAGGAGCCAAAAAGAGAATGAAATAAAAAGCATGCTGTTGGAACTGTTACCTTTTTTAAAAAAAGAAAAATTAAAGATAAACATTTTGAGATACCTTCAATGGCAATGCGCTTTTTGGGCCAATCCTTTGATTCACGAGATATCATCTCTTTGACTCGAATACTTATCACTAAATCAGCCAAATTAAATTCTAATGCATAGAATCGAAGCAATTCCACCCAGAGCTGCCCAACTGGTACTGAAGGCTGGTGTTTTGAATCAAATATTAATGGTACCTATTAATAGCAAAGAGAAAACACAAGTTGCTTCAGTTGTTAGCACAATCTGAAAAATTAGAGAGCATTCAAAAGAATCAAAATTTTAAAACCTGAAAAACCTTTTCAAAGATAGGAATTGGCAAACCATTTAGATAAATCACAGTCTAGTTTCAATTTTGACTGTAGGAAAATAGCATTCCTTCACTACACTGCTGGGATTAGAATACTTTAAAATCTGTCATTATCATAAGAATAGGCATAAGTTGTCCATAATCAGGCAGCACTCCTAATTTTGAAGTTTTAATGACAGATGAAGAGAACTGTGCGTCTGTCTATTCCTGCTCTTGGCACTGAGCTCTCCCTCTCTCTGCCGCTGCAGGGTGCCTTTACAATGTTACACACGGAAAGGGCAGCGATTCAAAGCACAGAGCAGAAGGAAAATGGTTTCATTTGCTCTGAAAAGCTACATAAACTCACTGAATCTGCCAGTGATTTTAAAGTTAAATAACTCTTGATATCAGAAATTAACACTAGATTTACATTCATAGACTCTTGACAAGTTGGAACACACTGTGATGTAATATCTTGAAAAGCACATAAAACTTCGAATAGAAAAAAAAATCATAAAAGTGCCCAATACTATTTCTGCCACTTCACAGTTCTTAACTGCTCTGGACTTAGCATCTTCATTCTCAGTTGGCAGTATAGCACAGTGGCAAGAGAACTGGCTTTGGAATGAGATACACTTAGGTTTGAAATACTAGCTGTGCATGATCCTAGTCAAGGTATATGAGCTGTCTAAGCCTCAGTTTCCTCATGTGAACAATGGGGATCACAGTACCCACCTCATAGGGTTGTTGGGAGGACTGAGTGAGAGAGTATCTGAAAAGAGCTTAGCACAGTGCCTGGCACACATGTTCAAAAAATGGTCGCTACCATTATCTGCAGAGTAGGGATGATACCACCTATAACACAGGATAGTTATGAGGATTAAATCAGAAACAAGGGAAAGCAGACTTGGTTGCTGTCTGTATTTTTTCACTTAGATATAATCTTTTAAGTACAAGAAATCCATTTATCACTGAAACATAATGTCACAACTGTAAGATGCTCTTAAGAGGTAAGCTAGTCCAATTCCCATATATTACAAAACAAGAAACTGAAGCCAAAGAGGTCCCACTGCTCGTCAGTGGCAGAATGAGAACCGTGTCTCCCACCCCAGCACAGTGCTCTTTCAACACACCATGCACTTTCAACAGTGTGTAAATCTCACTTTCAGAAATGGCAGCAGCAACATTACTCTCTCCTAATAGCATAAAAATGTAAAACTGAAATATTTAATTGGACCTATAGTAATAGCTTTTCCTTTTAAGATATACAAATTTGTCCTAATTGCACTTTAATATGTGAAGCTTCAAAACAAGAGGTATATGGTATTTTACTAGCCACTAAATTGCAACCACGAAGGTTTTGTCTAATAAGACAAAGTCATCAGGTGGGTTTACAAAACAGAACTGGTTGAAAATGGAAGTTGTCTCTGTCCCAAACACTATAGTTGAGGACACAAAGAAAACTCCCAGAAATTGAAAGCCTCGTTAAATTTCAGCTCTTTATCCATAAGCCTTATTCAGCATCACTAAGGATTTTTAAGCATCTCACGGAAATGACTCTATAATACCATGATATAGAACTTAAGAGACCTTTGACCTATTTAGACTAGTGCTACTTAAGCAGTTTTGTCATTGCTGTTTTGTTTTTCTAATGAGAATACTTTCCTTTTTGGCACTGAGTTTAGTATTCCATAAACCAATGACCCTATGAGAGGGTACCAATATCATCCCCATTTGTAAGTGAGGAAACTGGGGCACAGAAAGGTGAAGTCACTTGCCCAAGGACACACAGCTAGAAAGGAGGAGAGCGGGATACAAATTCACATCTTCTGGCTCCACAGCCTGTGCTCTTATCCACTACTGGAACCCCAAATAAGACACAGATCAATGCGTTGCTGTGCTGGTGGCAGCAAAGAAAGAGAGGTACTGTTTCTTTCTTTTTTTTTATTTTTTAATTTTTTTATTTATTCATTTTAGAGAGGAGAGAGAGAAGAGAGAGAGACAGAGGGGAGGAGCTGGAAGCATCAACTCCCATATGTGCCTTGACCAGGCAAGCCTAGGGTTTCGAACCAGCGACCTCAGCATTTCCAGGTCGACACTTTATCCACTACGCCACCACAGGTCAGGTGAGAGGTAATGCTTCTGCACTGCCTGCTCAAGGAGTCTAGAAAACACAACTGGAGCATCTATGACTCACCACTATCTCCTTAGTTCAGGCATGGACTAGAAGAGTGGCATGACTTACTGCTGTAAAGGTGGGATTAAAACCCTGGTCTCAGAAGCAGTTTGTGAATATTATTGTTAATTCAACCCAAAGGGTTATAAAGAAGGTTGTGGAATCTGTCCCAATTTGGGGCAGAATCCTATTCTTATTAGTATACTTACACTGCTCAGATTTTTGTTTAAAATTCAAATGGCAATTCTTTCCTTGTGCATAAATTCCCCTGCCTACCCCTAATGGTATGAATGGAAATAAGTTCATATCCGTACTCATTGTTATTTTAGTAATCTGTGGTTAACTTTTCATATATTTTAATCTCATAATACCATAGAGACTGAAGCACTTTAAGAATAGACAGGGATTTACCACTGGAATCTCAGTATCTTTCACAGGACCCTGCACACAGGCCTATATCTATAACTGTGAACCTAGTGATGTGAATTTTACCTTTTCTCATTACTTGTTTATTTAAAGGACTGTATACACTAGGAAATAAAACACCCATGAAACACTTAAGGTAGTTTCAGGAAAGAAGAGGACTGATTAATGCATAAACTACAATTAATGACTGAATTAAAATTCGATGGTAAAAATCAGAAACGAAAGAGAACAGACCTGCCCCTTCTTCAAGGGTGTGTGTCTAGGCGCCTCCTCCTTGGCTGGGTCGGCGTCCCCTGCAGCACTGTCAGTGTACTCCCAGACCACACTGTCATTCTGGATGTCTGTCAGGTTAAAGCTGCCCAGTTTATTTAATGAGAATCCTTCAATCTAGGAAAAATTAGACATAAAGTATTATAAGGTAGAAACAAAATTTCCATCAATCAGAGCATATTAATCTTGGAATGAAAAAAATAACATTTATAGTTCATTGAAAATATAAGAGGTAACAGTTATGAAATATTGCTGCGATATCTTTAAATCTCAAAATATTTTTAAAGTAAAAAACAAAGTTTTGATTCGCAAAAGAAAGTGATTTGTGAAATAATTCTTTAGCAAATAGTCTAAGAGGAGGTAACACAGTCCAGACCTAAGGCCATGAGTTCTGCAATAAGACTGTCCAGGATCAAACCTCAGCTCCTGGGATGAGACAGGGCGAGGAGGGCACAGGGGCGATAAATGGTGATGGAGGGAGACCTGACCTGCGGGTGAACACACAATGCAGTGTAGAGACGATGTATGAAAGAACTGTACACTTAAAATCCGTATCATTTTATTAATCAATGTCATCCCAATAAATTCCACAAAAAATATGAAAGGAAAAAAAAATTTCAGCTCATAGACTTTCTTTAGGCCTCAGGTTTCTGTTAAAAGAGATAAAACTAGAGCCTCCTTCATGGAATAGTTGTGACAAAAGAGATTCAGATACAGGGTATGGCACATAGTAAATGCTCAACAAATGAAAGAAATGGTTTTTACTCATATATATATATATATATATATATTTGTATTTTTCTGAAGTGAGAAGCAGGGATGCAGAGACAGACTCCTGGCATGCACCCAACCGGGAAACACATGGCATGCCCACCAGGAGGCAATGCTCTGCCCATCTGAGGCATTGGCTGAGTTGCAACCGAAGCCATTCTAACACCTGAGGTGGAGGCCATGGAACCATCCCCAGCGCCCGGACCAACTTTGCTCCAAAGGAGCCTTGGCTACGGGAGGGGAAGAGAGAGATAGAAAAAAAGAGGGGGAAGAATTGAGAAGCAGATGAGGGCTTCTGTGAGCCCTGGCAGGGAATTGAACCTGGGACTTCCACACGCCAGGCCAATGCTCTACCAGTGAGCCAACCAGCCAGGGCCCTCTGATATATATATTTTTAAAGATTCTCTTTACTGATTTGAGAGAGGAGAGAGAGAAAGAGGGAGAAGCGGGAACTAGCTTCTCGTATGTGCCTTGAGCAGGCAAGCCAAGGGTTTCGAACTGGCAACCTCAGTGTTCCAGGTCCATGCTTTACCTGCTGCACCACCACAGGTCACTCTACTGATACTGTTGAGATGTAAATTGCTGAAAATAGTCTGGGCTCAAAAGGCCTAAGCAATAGGAAACAAAACTGAACAGGTTTCTTTAGTGTACAGTGGGATTTATCACAGCATATAAACAGGTTAATGTAAATAATGAATTGTAGGGTGTGGATGGGACATATCATTTCCCAAATGTATTTCTAAATTACACGGACTACTACTTTGGTTTAGAACAATCCCTCAAAAAAAAAGAAAAAAAAAAAGAAAAAAAAAAGGTTACTTCTGGTTATAATGGTTTCCCCTTCAAACTCAGGGTGACATTCACAGGCCTTTCCAGGCCCAGAGAACTCTTTGCTATTTCCCTAACCCGTCTTCCTGGTTTGCAGCTGGTTCCTGCTATTCCTGCAGGGAAGGTTTTCCCCAACAACCAGGGAGACCACTTCCCTCAGCGCATGCAAGCTCTGCTCAAGTATCTTTATCTCTAAACAGATCTTGCCCTTCCACTGTCCTTTTTCCCCTGGCTTATTTTTCCTCAGAGAGTGACCGCCTCTTGATATGTACACTTATTTATCTTTCTTACCTCACTGGATATATAAACACGAGAACAAGGATGCTGTTCTGTTCTCTGATCTAACTCTAGTATCTAGAACAGTGCTTGGCACAGGTAAATGCTCAGTAAGGACTTGCTGACTGAAAGAACCACTCTTATCGAAAACACTGCAGAAAATGTGAGGTATGACGACTGTTTGATTTTATTTTTTTTATTTATTTTTATTTTTTTTATTTTTCTGAAGCTGGAAACGGGGAGAGACAATCAGACAGACTCCCGCATGCGCCCGACCGGGATCCACCCGGCACGCCCACCAGGGGCGACGCTCTGCCCACCAGGGGGTGATGCTCTGCCCGTCCGGGGCGTCGCTCTGCCGAGACCAGAGCCACTCTAGCGCCTGGAGCAGAGGCCAAGGAGCCATCCCCAGCGCCCGGGCCATCTTTTGCTCCAATGGAGCCTTGGCTGCGGGAGGGGAAGAGAGAGACAGAGAGGAAGGAGGGGGTTGGGGGTGGAGAAGCAAATGGGCGCTTCTCCTATGTGCCCTGGCCGGGAATCGAACCCGGGTCCCCTGCACACCAGGCCGACGCTCTACCGCTGAGTCAACCGGCCAGGGCGACTGTTTGATTTTTGTACTATCTTTCTTCAAATTCTGTGGCTAACATTCTTGTTTTATTGATGGGTTTTGCAGAGTAAAAATTTTATAGTGTTATTATTTTTCTCTATTGATTTGGTTTTCACTTCCAGTGTTCCACCAAAGAGATCCTTGCCTATCCCAGACTGCAGATTTTTCTTGTAGGCTTTCTTCCAGGCGTTTTATAGTTTTAATGATGACATTGATGTCTTTGATTTATTCTGAGTTAATTTTGGGGTACGTTGTGAGGCAAAGATTTAATGTCCATTTTTTCTCCTTAGAGATATCTAGTTTTTCCAGCATCAATTGTTGGAAACACTTTCTTTCTCCCAGTGAAGTGCTTAATTAATCACCTGATTGGGGGAAAGTCATTCATTCAGACTTTCAGACTCCTACTTGGGTCTGACAGAAATGGTTATTTATCAACGGAGGGCTGACTTTGTTCTCTCACTCTTTTCTACCAGGAGAGCAGTCTAGCAGAGATACCTTCCCAAGGCCCTGAGCTCTCTTATTTCAGTACTACAAACACAAAGAGCGCTCCCTTTAAACAACTAGGGCACGCAGTGGACTGTATCTCTAATGCTAGGACAGAGTTTATAAGGGGCTCATTGTGCTTCAGTCTTTATTCGTAGGTCTTGGCACATAAAAGGTGCTGCTTAATTCTCAATCTGTTAAGTAAAAACAAAAAATTCCCTATAATAATTTTTTTCCTATGTATCCATAGTAAAGAGCTACTGCTCTGGTACATGCCTCTTAAATAATGAGAATTCTTCACATAGTAAGAAGAGAGGTAGTTAAAATACCCAATGTGCCAAAGTTAGCTTTTCACCAAGTGAGAGTTTCTTTAAAATAAGTGTACACAGATTTTATCAAAATAAGGAGGGGGGGGAGATAACTCCCTAGGGATTAAAAGTGAGGTTTTTAAGAAGGTAAGAATAATAGCATTTTGACTTTGAGATGGCTTATTCTTAAATCTTATTATACAAATAAATCAACTGAACTTTATGCAGAAAGAGCATTCAAATTACTGAAGTCTAATTCTTCTTAAAGATAATACCGAAGCATTATTTAAGAGGAAACTACTAAATTCTGCATCAACAGCAATACTTATGTTTTGTTTCACAGGGATTGAGAAAGAAAGAGTACTAAAGATTGGAAACAGAAAGCAAGTTACAGTGAACATAATGTTTCTTACAGTCTATCTGGTGATGATATGTACATTCGTATCAAATTATAAAACTACCCAAAGAATGTGTGTACTAAATGATAACTTCAATACAGGTTCACATCCTCTTGTTTGAAACCCTCAGGATCTTATGTGTTTCACAGATTGTTTTCTTCAGTTTAGAAAAATTCTCCCGGCGTGCTGGGGACCCGGGTTCGATTCCCGGCCAGGGCACATAGGAGAAGCGCCCATTTGCTTCTCCACCCCCCACCCCCTCCTTCCTCTCTGTCTCTCTCTTCCCCTCCCGCAGCCAAGGCTCCATTGGAGCAAAGATGGCCCGGGTGCTGGGGATGGCTCCTTGGCCTCTGCCCCAGGCGCTAGAGTGGCTCTGGTCACAGCAGAGCGACGCCCCGGAGGGGCAGAGCATGGCCCCCTGGTGGGCAGAGCTTCGCCCCTGGTGGGCGTGCCGGGTGGATCCTGGTCGGGCGCATGCGGGAGTCTGTCTGACTGTCTCTCCCTGTTTCCAGCTTCAGAAAAAAAAAAAAAAAAAAAAAAAAAAAATTCTCCCAGCAAAGTATAGGGCAACATCTTATAAACAAGTACATTAATATTTCAGCAGTGAAAGTTATGAATATTCAAAACTCTAGTAGGGCCTTGGCTGGATAGCTCGGTTGGTTAGAGAATCTTCCCAAAGCACAGACTTTGCCAGTTTGATTCCTGGTCAGGGCACATATAGGAACAGATGTTCCGGTCTGTCCCCTGCTCTCTCCCTTTCTCTCTCTAAAATCAATAAAATAAACATAAAAAAAAAAATCCTAAACAAACAAACAAAAAACTAGTAGAATAAATCAATTCGTGTCAGTTCTGAGTAGGGTTTTAGATTTTGAAATTATGCAGTTATCGTGTGACTCTAATAGAAACCAATATTGAATATATAACCCAAAAAAGGTTTATACCCATGATCCTAGGTAAACAGGCAGAAGGGGTTCTTTCCTCTGTTGAAGAAAGAAAACGGCCATCAGGGCAAACACATACGGTGGCAAACCTCCTTCTTCAGGACGATCTATACTACAAAGCTGCAAAAGAGATAAGAAGATAAGCATTCTTTGTAACAATTTGTCACTTACACAATTTGTTTAACACCTATACTTCTTTTCCTTGTATTACATGATTTAATTCTCAGAATAAAGCACCAGTGACAATATATATAAAACCTTCTTACAGTTTTGGAGCAATCACATATTGTAGTCTTGAGTAATAATTTCAATTTCAAATTTTTAATCTTGTTAACTACACTTACTTATGAAGAACCCTAAAACAGTATTTGCTGTTTTGTGACATCCACAATAATCCATTCACTTGGTTAAAACACTTAATGAAATCTCTGTGCTTTGGGACAATGCTCTAACCACCTGAGCCATCCGTCAGGACCTTTGTTAAAAAAATCAAAATGATTTGATTCCAAATGCAAGCCAATTGGCTTTGCTTAGTTCACCCCCCCCCCCCCCACCACCACTAACCTACTACCTTGAATGTGCAACCTTAGGTGATCAGAAGAAAGAATGGGGGTGATTCATTAACACTAACAAAAATAACAAGCATGGCCTATTTAGTGATAAAGTAGGAGGCAGCTTTCAAAGGATGGCATATTGTAATTCTCAACTCACCCAGTTAAGAGTGGGGTAGTCTCTCACAAAACTATGGATTGTTACTGTCACATATTCATCAGCCTGGGACCTTACACTTGGGAGCAATGATAAATGCTCTACTGGCATTTCAATTGGGGCACTATATTAAAACATTATGAAATGTAAGCAAGACCAGATACTGGCTTCCATTTTTTGGAGTTTCAGGGTATCCAGTACTGAAAATGAAGCTTTATCTCAAACTGTCCTGAGCCTAAGAATCAACTCATAAAACTAGTTAAAGTGTAAATTCTTGTACGACATCCTCTGGGATTTGACCAACAAATCTAATTTTCAATAAGTAACATAAATCATTTTGATCTTTTGAGCAATGCTGTTATAATGAAACAGAAACACTGGATTTCTCTTTCTGTGTACATTAAAATTTCTGTTCCAACATTCAGATGCCTACACTCTTGATGTCTATAAATATGCATCCAAATGTTTAAGATTAAATTAACCATGCAAAAATCAAAGGATGCTGCGTATGCATACACAGAATGTACTCATGCATTTAAGCACGAACCCTACCTTTGCCCAGTACCTAAACGCAATCACCACAGGAACGAGCTTCGATTCCAGTTTTCCAAGGGCGGTTAAGTGATCTGTCGTCAGACAAGCATTTTCATTCCCTGCACTCACTTTACAAAGAAGACCACTGGTGGGAGTTGAGGATGAGGATGGGAAGGAAAAGAGAAAGATATATATATAGTGTTATATATTTATCAGGTATTTTTTATGCCAACAACTAATTTATATTGATAATAAGTACTATTAAGATGAAAATAAAGTTAAAAAAACCTTACTAAATCTTTCTGGGTTATTTAAAAAATTGTACTCTTTTATTTTAAAAAAGATAGGGCAGCTATTTTCTGAGTAAATTTTATTTTTCAGAACTAAAACTTCATATATATTTTCACATATTAAAACTACGTTGAGAGAACATGAAAATAAGGAAAATACTATAAAATATTTCAAATGTGAGCATGAATTCATATTTATAAGAGTAAATGAGTGTTCTCCCAAGAGCTGCAAGAATCTGCCCAGTGAACAATCATTAAAGCCTACCAGTCACTCATTTGTAGTGCTGGTGGTAATACTTTCAGAGAGAGGGAGATACATGGGAGAAGTTATACTAATTGCTATTTAGCAATGCTACAAAAGCTGCTAAAAAAGATGGCAAATTAAGGTGATCAAAGCAAGTAATTATTCAATAAAGTTTTTTACTATGTTGACATGGGTCAAAATGCTTCCTTCCTGTTATTTTTTTCCTTTTAATCTTACTCTTTTAAAAATAAAACATTGGCCCTGGCCAGTTGGCTCAGCGGTAGAGCGTCGGCCTGGCGTGCAGGGGACCTGGGTTCGATTCCCAGCCAGGGCACATAGGAGAAGCACCCATTTGCTTCTCCACCCCCCCCCTCCTTCCTCTCTGTCTCTCTCTTCCCCTCCCGCAGCCAAGGCTCCATTGGAGCAAAAATGGCCCGGCGCTGGGGATGGCTCCTTGGCCTCTGCTCCAGGCGCTAGAGTGGCTCTGGTCGTGGCAGAGCGACGCCCCAGAGGGGCAGAGCATCGCCCCCTGGTGGGCAGAGCATCGTCCCTGGTGGGCATGCTGGGTGGATCCCGGTCGGGCGCATGCGGGAGTCTGTCTGACTGTCTCTCCCCGTTTCCAGCTTCAGAAAAATACAAAAACAAAAACAAAAAACAAAACAAAACAAAAAAAAACACTGTTTCCTTTTACACAGGTGCCAAAAGTATAGAGAGACTGCTAGTAGTAAAGCTATGAAATTAGCCACACAGGCGCTTATCATTCTAGAGATTGGACACTAAAGTTTAGTGAAGTACACGTGCTTTTGGCAAGCCGATCTTTAATTCAGAAACAGCTTAAAGAAGCAGACCTTTGCTTCTCTCTGCATACCACCACGGGCACCCTTGCATGGAAATCTGCATCAACATCAATAAAAGAATCTGAGGGAAGAAAAAAAATTAAGTAGGTTAATTATACCCTTGTTTAAAAAGAGAACTAGATAAAGTGTAAGTTCCGGTTGTGACTTATCTGTTCAGCCTTTTTAAAGACTATTTCTAAGTAAAGCTCTGAAATGACTTGAAAAGGATAAAAGTACTATATTTAAGAATCAAGTTATCACATTAATTTAAAACCTTGAGTTTGTAAACTAATGTCTGATTGGAAATGACAATATTATTGAATTAGATGGTTCATGAATAACAATTAAAAATATGAAAAGGCTATTCAAACAAAATTGTTGCAAAACCTACTAAAATATTTGGAGTCAAAAAACATATTGACTAAAGTAAGAAAACATATTTAGATGTTTAAACAAGAAGGATGGGAAGACTAATTCAAGAGATAAGACAATTGGAAGTGACCTATAGAAAGCATAAATAGCCATAAAGCCCCAATTTGGACATTCCCTGGAAAACTGTTTGTTGATTCATTAATTAGCATTGGGCCATGCCACCTATTTGCCATTATAAAGCATTAATTTAAACCATTGAATAAGCAGATTATCTTTCAGTTTTGCCCTCAAGAGTAAATTATACATATTTTGTGTCTTTTTAGTTTTGGTCTAGAACTCATTTAATCTTTATAAATCGTGACATTATTATTAGGTTAAAAGCTTTACTTACAAAGTGGTTATTCTGCATAGTAGAACAAATAACAAGACTCTAATTTGTTAGTAAACATTTGTTCTGGCTTTTGTTTGGATATTACCCATATAATTTTAAAACCATCACTTTCTATTTTCAAAGGTTTGGAAATGATATATTCAAATTATACACAAAAGAAACAGTTAAGAGCAAAATGTGGAAATAATTTAGCCTTACCACTGTTCTTTAAACATTCCTGAACAAGTAGGAGAACATCTGGTTGAGACATCTAGAAAATAAATCAATGAACACATCAAATAATGTGTAGGTACTTTTGCTTCACTGAGATAATAGACAGTCATCTGAAGTAATCCAAATTAGAAAGCACATTACTACCAGAGTACAGAAATTAATCATTATGCTGGTTGCACACATTGGTCAGGGACAGAGTTATGAGCATGAGTCCCAAATGAGGACAAGTACGGGCAAAAGAGACTTACTATTGAGTTACCTCTTAATTAATTTTACTTAGCCTCTCAGCATATCTCCAAAGTTGTGGCTAGAAGTTGTCAAACTGAACAATATTAACAATATTACCTTTCACTTCCTAAGACTACTTCAACAGATTGCTTATTCGGTCTCCACTTCAGTCTTGCCTTTCTCTAACCATTGCTCACAGAGGAGCCAAAACCATTTAAAACCATGAATTCAATCTAGTCATTCCCCACCTTAAAATTCTGAATGGCTCTGGTCAGACAGCTCGGTTGGTTGGAGCATCATCCTGAGATGCAAAGGTTGTGGGTTTGATCCCTGGTCAGGGCACACACAGGCACAGCCTGATGTTTCTCTCTCTTCTCCTTTCACTCACTAATATCAACAAACAAACAAACTATTGCTCCTTTAGGTCAAATAAAATTCTTTACCACGGCCTACAGATCCCACCTATTGCCCCCACTCTAATTGCCCCCCATCCTAATCTTATGCTCTTCTTTTCTTGGTCCCTTCACCACAGCTATACAATCCTCCCTTTAGCTCCTTGACTAGGCCGAGCTACTTACTGACTCAGGGTGCTTGCAAATGCTGTTTTCCCTTTCACTGACACAACTTACTTCTTTTACTCCCAACACCCCTTATCTTTTAGGGATCAGCCTAAATGTTATTTCTTTAAAGGGACCTTCATGACTGCTGTATCTGCACGTCCCTTGTTGTTTCCTGGCTCAGACCTGTGTTTTCCTGCATAGCTCTCATTGTAATTAATTATATATATATGCAATAACCTATCTTCTTCACTAGGTATGTGTTCTATGAGGAAACATTCATATCTTTTCTGTCTCTTAGACTCTAGTACAGTGCCTGGAATACAACATAGTCAGTGAAAATTTGCTAAATGAATGATGGTATGAGATCAAAATATGCTGGTGAGTTATTAATACTAATTTAAGGACAAAAAAAATAAAATCTATTGGTCAGCTGATCCTGGAGGTACACCAGCCAGGGATGGCAAAGAATGAGGTTGTAAAACAGAACACGTAGGGGTGGAGCCCAGGAATCGGTATAACTAGAAACCCAGGTAAATGGGCACGAACCATCTGCAAACTGGGCTATGGAAACCACCAATGGATAAATGGATAATCTACTAAAGTGCCTTCCAGCTTTAAAACTCTGACTCATCAGAAGTTTTCTGAAGCATGTTTAAACCAGAAACTAGGTCAAGTGTGGTTCTTTCAAAAGCATAATTATTCTAACAAAGCAGGTATATAAAAGAGGAAACCCAGAAGCAAATCACAGGTCATAAAAGTTTATATATATAAACACACTGCTTAAAATCTAAAATTATTTCCTACCACTGGAATTAATCTCAAGTTAGTAGAACTAAATAGCCCCATTAGATCTACATGATAAGAATGGTGGTGGTGTTTGAAGTATGAAAGAGCTAAAGAGTAAAGTAAGTATGAAAACCTATCAGGTATGAAAAGAAATGTCCTAAAATTGAAGACAGGCAGAAGAACATAAAAATGAAAATTTCAGGAAAAGGAGCTGACACCGTTACACTTAACTATGTTCAAATTGTACTCACAATGGCTGGAAATTGAATGTCAATGTTTACATCCGAATTTTTGAAACCCAGCCTGCTACAGGATGACCCATACAGTCTCAGAGAGCACTCTAAAAAAATTAAATAAAGAAAAGTCATAAATAAAGCAAAATTTCTTGAAAGTTATAACGGAATACTGCTATTTCAGAAATGGAACTATCAATTAAAACTATACACAAAAGCAAAACAGTGCTCAAGTTTGGCATAAACAAAGGACAGATTCTTTACTCTTCCTTCATTTTATGTAACAGGGAAGGCTGCACTGACTGCGCTTTAACATAAGGGCTACTCTTTTCAGTTGTAAACAATGTTTTAAAAAATTTCTTAATTATCACTTCACATTTTGTGCAGAAATATTACTTGCTATCATTTTTATCTGTTTTGCTCTGCTCCTTCCCACAGGTCTAATACGTACTTCTGTGAAGAAAGGAAGCAACGTATTTGCAACAGGGCAGGTCTGCCAAGAAAGCCCCACTGGCATAGATCTCAATGCTGTATTTACATGTTGAAATGTGAAAGTCAAAAAGAAATGCCTAACTTTGTTTTATAAACCAGATAGTACACTAAAGAATTAATGCAAACATTTCACCTTTTAGAGAAAAACAATACAGGTGTAAATTACTATAAAGTTCATGTTTTTGTAAACAAATAATCATAAAGATGACCTTTAGCATAAAGTCACTTTTTAATATGGATACTCATTACATTATAAACAAAAAACATTTAACCTAATATAGTCCCTTAATCTCTTTAGGAAAACTTTTGAAAAATAATTATATAACTGATAAAATTTCAAATGCTAGGCAACATATGATTCACTTTTCAGAGGAAAATGTATGCATATGCATACTGCCTATATTTATTTATGGAATTGTTTCCTTCAATGTTTTATCACTATTGCGCCAAAAAATTTATCCCTGCTCATTAGGGAACTTTCTGGGTTTTTTTGTTTTGCTTTTCCCTGAATTCAGGTTAACTCAAGTGATTTATTTGGGCTTTAAAAGTTTCCTATGAAAAAATACCCTCAATTTTACAATGGAAGTCTGTGGCAAAAATTACTGAAATTACAAATTACTTTTCAGGAACTATCTACAACATAAAGGGTGAGGTACTTATATAATGAAAGAAAATGGGCAGCCTTTCTAAATAATTTTCTCTTATTAAAAAGAAAATGAGCAGATTCTTGCCCTCTATTTTTATGAAAGCATATAGGAATATGAATGATATACTATATGTAATGATCTTTCAGCAGAACAAATAGTTCTGTGGGTAATATAGTGATAATGTAAATAGTAATTTCAACCCTAGCTGTGGTTCAGAATCACTTGTGGAACTTTCTAAAAAATAGCTCCATAGACATAACATGGAAAATGAATTCAACAGTATACAAAATCTATTACAAATTAGTTTGCAAAGCTCAATTTAGATGTTTTAATTTTTTAAAGTGTGGTTAAATAGAACCATTTTTGGACACAGATGCCTGAAAATGACTCCAGGATAATTCTCTTTATTTTAACCCAAATATTGTTGTCAATTTAAATAGGGAGAATGGTAAGCAAATATATACATGAGAGTCACATAGTGCTCCAATTACATGGGGCATTTAATTTCAAGTACAAGAACGTAAGGAAATTTTTAATGAAGACGGGTTTAATAACAATGCATGTAAAAGTCTGCTATCTTGGGGGAAGCCAGGAAAAACAAAAACATGCAAAAAATTAAAGAGCTTCAGGATACAGCAAATCAATTTCTATTAGGTGAAAATTACTCCTACTAGGAAAAATGAATGAGGTACTTTTGGGTAGCTACTTAGAAAAACAAATCTAGAAAATACCTGGTAACTTGTGTTGGAACACATTTTCCATGATACGTTTAATTTCTAGTCTCTGTTCCAAGTTCTCATTGTGTAAGCCAAACTCCTGTACCACTTTGTCAATGGCAATACCAATTGCATTTATCTGGTAGGGCGTAGGTGGGGGTAACGTGGTGAGCAACTCTTCCTCCTGCTTTTCCTTTTAAGATCAATGGTGAGATTAAAGTAATTCACACATTTTTAACTTTCTACCATTTACTGAGACAATACCACGTAGAATATTCTGGAATATTTTTCTCAGCCCTCCCTTTTACTTTACTGTGTTAGTTTTCATGTTATCAAACATAAACACATATCTTCATGCACAGAATGTGACAATAGAGGGAAGACAGGAGTAAGAAAAAGGTGCCAAAAAAAGAACATTTTTTAAAACAGCTATGACAAACTATTTTCTTTAGTATTACTAACATAAGGACATATACTGAGGTCCTAGCAATGACTTCATTCATCCTGAGACTGCCCTTATGGAAATTCACAGGACTACCCAGCAAAACATATCTGACCAGCATAAAGTATTTTGGGTCAAGTAAATTCAATAACATAAATAGTAAAGTTATTAAGGAGAGGAAAGTCACAAAGAAGACAGTAACAACTGACAAGTAAACATTTGTTTTGGTTCCATTAAACTTACCTTAATGTTTTTCTTGTGCCTCTTCTCTTTGATATGCTTATGGGCAAATGCAATGGATTCAATCAGAACATCACAAAGTTTGCAGATGTATTTTGCTGTAGGGTAGTTTCTTGGTCGCTATAATTTGAAGAGATTTATAGAGACACATATATCTTCAAAACTACAGGTCAACAAAAATTAGCCAGAAGATGATTTCCCCTTCACTTTTAAAATTGTTAATGTTACTGTCACTCTATATCACTATACCAACAGTCATTTTTATTTTGGTAATTCATTAAATCAAACTACTGTATCAGCTGTTGTTTATAGTGCTTCAATACTAATCAAAGTAGGACATCTAATTCATCAGAGCACATATTCCCAATTACTAAACACAGTTTAAAGAAAACAAAGATTTTCACAAATACAAGATGTTAGTTACCCTTTTCAGCCTGTCGATGCAGTCCCTCTTCAACCGCTCCTCAGCCTGCTGTAAACCCAGGAGCTCCTTTGGTGAAAGCACAGATTCGTCAATCACAGGGCCTTCCAAGTCTCCATCCAGTTCACTTTCCCCATTTCTCGTTCTCCGTGGTTTCTTAGGTCTGGACTTCTGCTTCTTGTTTTCTTAAGTTAGAAGAAAAATATTGTTGATGATATTAAATAACAGCACTGAGTAAAAGCAGAATTTATATATTTATTAATGAAATCATGTAATATCTGAATGACATCTAAACACAAAGCAAAAGGAAAGAGATAACTCTCCCATGGACAGAATGCCTGAATACTCATTAAATACCTCATCCAGATACACTAGATTCACAGAAATCATTCTTTTGGAAAACTTAAAAAGAATTCTATTTCAATTATACAATTTAATTTTATCATGTAATTTAATTGCTAAGAATACTCAAGCAATAGTAAAAATTATCCTCTGAAGGCAAACATACCTATAATTTTAATATACCTAATATATCATAATATATACTGTATATATACCTACTCTATTCTAGTATACTTGTAAATATACCTGTTATTCTAATGAAAACTATCCATATTCGCTTTCATTTTTATAAGTGAACAATATCAACAAAGATGGACAATAAATATATTTCCAAAGAACTCAGAAATCAACTAGATTTTTCTTTTTCTTTTTCTTTTTTTGTATATTTCTGAAGTGAGAAGTGGGAAAGCAGAGAGACAGACTCCCACATGTGCCTGACCAGGATCCACCAGACAAGCCCAACAGGGGGTGATGCTCTGCCGATCTGGGGGGTTGCTCCGTTGCAACCAGAACCATTCTAGTGCCTGAGGAAGAGGCCATGGAGCCATCCTCAGTGCCCTGGCCAACTTGCTCCAATGGAGCCTTGGCTGCGGGAAGGTGAAGAGAGAGACAGAGAGAAAGTAGAGGTGGAAGGGTGGAGAAGCAAATGGGCGCTTCTCTTGTGTGCCCTGGCTAGGAATCGAACCTGGGACTTCCACACGCCAGGCTGATGCTCTACCGCTGAGCTAGCTGGCCAGGACCTCAACTACATTTTTTTTTACAGAAACAGGGAGAGTCAGAGAGAGGGACAGATAGGGACAGACAGACAGGAAGGGAGAGAGATGAGAAGCATCAATTCTTTGTTGCGGCACCTTAGTTGTTCATTTTTGGCTTTTCTCGTATATGCCTTGATGGGATGGGGGGGGGGAGGCGGGGCTCCAGCAAAGTGAGTGACCCCTTGCTCAAGCCAGCGACCTTTGGGTTCAAGCCAGTAATCTCACGCTCAAGCTGGTGACCTTGAGGTTTTGAACCTGGGTCCTCCGCCTCCCGGTCCGATGCTCTATCCACTGTGCCACAGCCTGGTCAGGCAACTACATTCTTACCTGGAGTGAAAATCCATCACTTATGTAAATTTAGTCTTCACATAATTCCTCCCCCCTCCTCCACACATTAATATCAAGAAGTTTAAGCCAAAAATTCATTTACTGAGAAAAACTATTTCCCATTTTATCTTCCTTTTCATTGTGGCTTTCAATGAAAATAAACAATTAGCAGTTGAACTAAAAATTCAATAATCCACAATAATCTGTTTCTTTGTTTAACACTTTGTAACTTTTCAATCCCTGAAACTGAGGCTGATTGTGGGATTGCTTTGTAAAAATTGTTTTAGGTAACTTTGATAACTTCTATATATTAAGTTCTAAAATTAAAGCTATTAGTAACACATGCAATTAAAACTAATTTCCCCAATTAAAATTGTGATAAATGGACTGAAGAGTTTCTGAATGGCTTACCAATAACTAGTCCAGGGGTCCCCAAACTTTTTACACAGGGGGCCAGTTCACTGTTCCTCAGACCGTTGGAGGGCCAGACTATAAAAAAACTATGAACAAATCCCTATGCACAGTGCACATATCTTATTTTAAAGTAAAAAAACAAAACGGGAACAAATACAATATTTAAAATAAAGAACAAGTAAATTTAAATCAACAAACTGACTAGTATTTCAATGAGAACTATGAGTCTGCTTTTGGCTAATGAGATGGTCAATGTTGGTTCCATATTTGTCACTGCTAGCCGTAACAAGTGATATGACACGCTTCCAGAGCTGTGACGCGTAGGTCCCGCATCACCAGAAGTAGTACTGTACGTGAGCGACGCCGCACTTTGCGTCTGCATCCTGTGCTCCTCTCACTGACCACCAATGAAAGAGGTGCCCCTTCTGGAAGTGCGGTGGGGGCCGGTTAAATGGACTCAGGGGGCCGCATGTGGCCCGCGGGCCGTAGTTTGGGGAACCCTGAACTAGTCTGAAAATAGAAGCCTGCTGCAATGACCTCCAGGAGGTCATTCCTGTCAAGTTTCCATGCAACTTATTATTTCTATAGCAGCTACAATCAATCAGTTGATTGTAAAAAAGAAACCTCTGTCAGAAAAGAGAGATATACTGAGCATTTTGAGATCTTGTTTCCCTGCACGTTGCCAGTTTGATTTAAATATATTTTGTTTGTTTGTTTTTTAGAGAAAGAGAGAGAGAGAGAGGAAAAGAGACAGACAAGGACAGACAGGATGGGAGATAGATAAGCATCAACTAACTCAGTTGTGGCACCTTAGTTGTTCATTGATTGCTTTCTCATACGTGCCTTGACCAGGGGGCTCCAGCTGAGCTAGTGACCCCTTGCTCAAGCCAGTGACCTGTAGGCTCAAGCTAGCAACCATGGGGTCATATCTATGATCCCATGCTTAAGCCAGCGATCCTGTGCTCAAGCTGGATGAAGCTGCACTCAAGCCAGTGATCTTGAGGTTTCAAATTCGGGTCTTCAGCGTCCAAGGCTGACACTCTACCCACTGCACTACTGCTTGGTCAGGCCAAATAGTTTTTTACAAAAAGCAATCAAAATGGATCAAAGAAAACAGCAAAAGATAAGTAGTCACTGGAAGAAAAAAAGCCTACTTTAATACATGCTTTTAAACACTCCCACTATTCCCAATTAAACTATCAATCTTCTAAGGATAGTAGTCTTGTTCTGCCTAAACTTTTGAGATAAGCACTTCTTTTACTTTAGAGGTGTGTCTATTTTCACTTAATTTGCTTATCATTACAAACTTTAAATAACTGCACCTGACTTCAGTATTCAGAAAGGAAATTTCTTAGGCAAACACTCATTAGAGAGTTACAACAATTTACAATATGTGCAATATCCATCAGGAAAGTCCATTAGTTCACAAAACTAAATGATATGGAATCAAATTCCTTTTTTAACCCTCCTCTCTCCTGATCACAAGTGCTTCTACACATATCTGTATTTACTATCATTTTCTAGAAAGAATGACTTCAATTTCTCTCCAAAGAACACAATTAACTCCTTATTGTTTTCATACAGAGAAGTGCAGAAATTCTGATTAAGACAACAGCAACTATTATTACACAGTATTTTATTATGTGACGGATGCAATGCAAGCTGTTTACATGCACAGCCTTGTTTAATCCCTAGAGTGATCCTGTTGTGGATGCTAAAATTATCCCCATTGTACAGATGGGGGAAATGATGGTCCAAAAAAATAAGTAACTTGTCCAGGGACACATGACTAAGAGATTAAAGCATAGATGGAATTCTTAAATTCAGTCTTCTATCAATATAAAAACGAAAAAGAATTAAAATTCCTTCTTGTAGCGTACCCATGCACATCTAGAATAGACCAGACCCGATAAGGCAATATAATCTTGTGAACTGAGTCTCACAGGTCTGCATGGTAAAAACGATCAAATAAAACTCTGTTGGAAATCTTAGAAGGCAAAACTGGGTATTGGTAAAAAATTCCCATAATTACTCAGAGAGAGGTAGACTACCTGGCTCATACCAGGTTGTTTGTAATAAGAATTCTCTATATACAGTATCCCATATTTTATTTACATATAGACTGTATTTCCATTCACAAAGGACATGCGTATTTGAGTGGATGTTTTCCAGCTAAGATCATTAACTGGCATTGTCCCAAAACGTTACATTGGCAATCTAGGATATTTGAGGAAGAAAGTACAAGTGGCAATGGAGAACAGCAAAACAGTATTAAAAACAAATCAACTCAAGATAATTTCATTACATCTTCTCATATCATTCAGTAAGACCCTTCCTCATTAAGACAATTCTGATTTAAGGAAAATTTTAGTTCCTTTATTAATGAGATCCTTTTTAGGAATCTCTGAGTGCAGTGCAAAGTTCATACTTTAATTTTCTCTCTATAGTAAGCAATATTATACCAAAGCTTAATATTTCCTGTATGAAGATTTTCAAGGATTAGAGACTGAAAAGTCCTTCATTTAGCATTTGTGAAAGCATAAACCTGTATATTTCAGAAAAACATAGGATTTGGACTGCTTTCAATAAAAAACACAGAAAGTAAGCCCTGGCAGGTTAGCTCTGTCAGTTAGGTCGTCCCCAAAAAAGACAAGATTGCAGTTCAATCCCCAGTCAGGGTACACAGAGGAAGCAATCAATGAATGCACAATTGAGGGGATCTACAAATGAAGGCTTCTTTCCACCTCCCCTCTCTTTCCTTTCCTCTCTCTCTATAAAAATAAAATATAAAAAAGACAGTAAAGATGTATTTTCTATTAAAAAATAATTAAAATCAACTTTTAAGATTAAACAAATATATATAAGAGGTTTTTTGGTATGTAAACAGTTCCTTTTAATATCTTTCTGGTTGTAAATCTATAAATCTATAAATCTTTATAATACTGCTCAAAATTGTATTTTCTTTTCTAAAAGACCAACTATTGGTAACTGAATTAAAATGTCAATGTCCCACGGACACAGTAATATACAAGTTCTTAAAACACACAAACTGTTAAAAAAACAACAACATAAACTGAAAGCCCAGAAATTATCAAAATGTGTTCAGTTTCCCTCTGTCATACCCCAGGTACAGTGAGTGACCCTGAGTTAATAGCCAGAGCAGCACAGAACATAATTTCAGTTTCACTTCCTCATTTACCATTCTACATAAACAAGTCTGGATAAATTTAGCCTCTCTGAGCCACTGCTGCCTGCTTTGTGAGATCGTGATTCTACCTTTGATATACCATGACAGAGAAACTCATCAAACAATTCTTTCAAGTTCTTTATTGCTTAAAGATTTATGAGATTAAGGTTTGAGCTCTCCCTACTATTTGATTCCTTTCTGATACTTTATTCTGTTTTGGCCATTTGACTCAAAGCATTTATAAAGTAATACCTTTTCTCCCATTTAATACTTTCATAAGACCCTCTAAAGATAGAACATGACTTTTCCCTTACTCAGTCTTCTATCCAGGTCACTAATATGAGATAACATGAAGGAAAAGTGCCAACATTGTCTAAATGCATTTAAATTAAAAAAAAAAAGGGTTTGCAACCCATTCTATATGGCCATTAAAAAGGCTTACAAGCCAATAAACTTAATAGACTATTGTTCTAAGCATAATTTTCTAAGCATACTTTGCATTTTCAGACTAAATATTATTGTTTTATTTTTCCTTGCAATTTATGACTTTACTTCCTTTCAGTTATTGCCCATTAGATAAAAACAAATTTCCTGTTTATAGGTATCATTGCTGTATGAACAAAACCTATTCACCTTTTAGAAAAATGTATAATCACTTTGGGACAATTATTATCAAGCAAGTAAGGCACTCAGAAAAAGGTTTTGGTTTTACTGAAACTAAAAGGCAAAGCTTTTATATGTATTTCTGACTTTCTAAACTTAATGTCTCTCAATGTGTTAGCCATGCTTACTTTTGGGGAGAGGGGAAGATACCTTGATACCTCCTATCGCTCTGTGGCAGGAGTTATATGCAGTCTATATGTGCTTTTACATCGAATGAATAAGACTTTAAGCTTCACATTCTGTCATTTATATTATGCATACACTTATTATTCAAATACAAAACTGTGATATGTAATTTAGAAATTAGATATAAATCACTCATAAATTACGATATACTCTCCAGGAGGATATGATCACCCTCTTCTGTATGAAGCACCAATGAGAAATATGGTGCTTTTGCTAAAGTAAAATAAGCCTCGTGGCAAAGGAAACTTTTAAAGGGACTACTAATCCACAGCGAAGTTGCCCAAATATCATGACTGCAATCCTTAAAATAATCACATTAAATAAGAAGAAACTACAAAAAATTTGAACTGCATTGCTGAAAATAATAGAATTCATTTGGATGAAAAGAAAAAGACACTGCTGATTTGGGGTTGTAACTTGGCAAATTGTAAAAAATTACCGTGGCTTCCTGTTTCCACTTCTGCCATGATTTCTAGGCTGGCCAGGTCTTTATGAAATAGTCGCCTTACAGTTCTACAACCTCTTCCATCTTGCCACCTGTATCCGTCTTCACTTTCTTGAAAGGAGTCTTTTTTTGGTCGGTTTATAACAGGAATTCTAGGTCCTGGTTTGAAGTCTCTCCGACTGTCTGAATTACCAGCAAGTTCATCAGATAGCCATCTCTTACTCTGATCTTTGTGGTTGTCATTTATCCAAGCCGGCTGACTATAAATTGGATTTTTAAATGCATATGGATTGCTGGAAGCAGCATATGGTCCTTTTCTAGGGGTATTCCCATAGTTCCCTGGTGTCACCTTTTTCTTGGGAAGGCCTTTTTCCATTTTACTGCTATGTCCTTTAGCATAATCATCCATTATTAAATAATCTTGTTGAGGGTGACCCCTTCTGAAATCCTCATCATCTACAGTCCCTCGGTCTTTAGTGCGCTTCACAAAATAAGGTTTTGCTGCATCTCCCATTGTCTTTGACTTCAATTTTCTTACTTTGCACCTGAAAGAAAGCATTTTGTGGAGAAAAAAAAATTCAAACTACCACAAGCTATCCTACCAAGTGTACAAAATACCACACATGTAATGACAGATGCTCACAAGCCTATATGAAACTTTTTTTCCCTAACGTCCAACACATTCCAATAATCAGTGCATCACACTAGAAGTCAGGAAGCTTGGCTCTATGATAGTCTTCATGAAAATTAGTACTTACTATTTAACATGAAGATTAAATCTGTGAATAAGGGAAGCTCCCTATAGTCTAGAGACTTTTACCTATGACAAAAACGCTTCTCTTAATAAAAACAAACAAAACAACCCTGTAGCCCAAGCTTATAGTTAGAAAACTCCCAAACAGACTTTAAAACGAAAGTTGGCAAATTACTTTTAAGTGTTATACAAAGACACCGAATCTTTCTCTGAACGAAGTATATACACCTCAAAACCCCACGTTTCCGTCCCTTCTTCGCACCCCGAGGCCTCCCTCGGCTCACCTTACCACCACTATTCAGAACGACGGGCTTCGATCGCTTGGGCTACGGAGGGTCAGGACTCCCGACTAACGCTCCGCTCCAGTCAAAGGGGCTGGGTTTCCGACCAAGAAACAAGTCCAGCTACCCTCCCCAGTTCTCATTCTCCAAACCCAAACAAGTTTGGTTTTTTTGTCAACAACTGCAATGTTTCCCCTTCGATCCCCATCTGATGGCCCCACCCCCGATCTGCCTCCGCTTCTACCCTTTGGAACCGGAGGCGGAGAAAGAGGAAGCGTCCCCGTACTCCTGGCCACCCAGCCACCGCGGGTACCAGGAAGCAGGAAGTGACCTACTCCCTAGATGGGTTCCGAGGTCCCTCCAGCTGGCCAAAGGACCGAGGCCGAGTGCCTCCACCCAAACCCGTTTTTCTTCTGCCCTCGCCAAGTCTGACACAAAGTGAAGATGTGGGCTCGAACCCAGATCTCACTCCCCGCGGGCCTGAAGGCTTAACTGGGGCAAGGAGGCCAGCGGAGAATGGGGCCAACGTAACCCCTGGGCGCGAGGCCCGCCCTGCCCTCCAGCTTAGAAACCACGGAACCTACAGGAGACCCACCCCCAAGGCGAGTGTGGGAGGGACGCCGAGAGAAAATGAGACACTCACCACCTCCGCAGCGTTCCTCCGCCTCTTTCTGTCCCGGCTGGGTTCCCTCTCGGTGTTTTCCTTCGGCCCCACTTCCGGCGCTCAGCGCAGTCTCATTGTGCGCGATTGGGAGCCGGCGGTGCCCCCACTGGAGAACTCCGCCGCTCACGCCGGAAACGCGCGCCGCTCCCGAAGTGCCGCCCACTGCCAGCCCCGCCCCCACGCCGCTCCGCCCATTTCCGCCGCCGCTGTGCGTTAACCTTCCTGAAATCCGGCAATCCATCTCGCTGCAAACATCCGCTAGCGTACGGGCCCCGGCCACCCTCACTCCGGGCTGGCCTCGCCTAGGTCCCCTCTTTCCTCGGCTGTGAAAGCACCGGGAAGGCCTAGGGAGGACGCCTCTCGTTTTCCGACAGACACGCGTTGTGTGCGATGCGGGCGCGGCCGCATGCCGGAGTAGGCTCCGCAGCTCGGCTTTCCCTTGGATGCTTCTGGCTGCATCCAGGGCAAATTCAGCCTGCGTCTGAGGCCTCCTGGCGCTCTTGGTATTTTTTCTGGTAGTTGCGAGAGATTTAAGGTCTCAGGAAGGCCTTAGTTGCCTGTCCTGTAGAAGAAATGCCAGCGTTTAAGCATCCACTCGCTGTTCATGCAGCTTTCAGTATGGTCAAGGGAAATGCTTTGCTTTTTCCTTAGGTTGTGTACGTGTTAGTTGTACGGAAACAAAATACAAAGTGGTGTTTTGAAAAATGTGTGTAATCTAAAAGGATGATAAGGAGGCATCAGACTCGAATTTTTGAACGAAGACCGCGCCTGAGACCAGCAAACACCCCGGAGCGTTGAGAAAAATGTGACAGTTTTCATTTCTCTGCTTTAAAGCATTTAAATTCACAAGATTCTGTGAGGACTTGGTCTTAAAATAATTATGAATACACAAGTACTGGCCTATTGCCAGACACTGGCCTGGGTGCTTTACAAATATTATTAAGTCATTTAATCTTCCAAAGAGCCCCGCTAAGAAAATATACAGCTCACAAAAATTAGGGGGTCAGGGAATGTGCAGATACTCCAGTACTTTAATCCTTTAGTATAGTGCATTTTCATCAATGAAATAAAAGTTGGTTTTCCATTTCATTTGCATAATTGAACAACTTTCTTTGACCTGTCGATGTTCTTGTTTAATAAAAAAATCAAATGCTTTTTTTAATTGCTTCATACTCATTTTGAAATACTTTCTAATTTTTGTGAGCAGTCTATTATCCCCATTTTAAAGGTGGAGAAATAGCATTTATGGTGAAGTAAATGGCACCACTGAAATTCAAACCCTAATGAGGCATCCAATTCTAATAATGTATGTGCTAAAGGTGTTTTGAAACATACTGGTACAACTTTTGTATACGACCTTGTCTAGATCCTTTGGTTCTGAAAATATATGGGAATCAAGCCAGTAATTGTTTGATAGGCAGACAGTGGCCTTTCATAGAGTCCAAAGGGTTGGATAATTCTTTGTAGGGCTGTCCTATGTATGCCAGGATGTTTACAGTGTCCCTAGCCTCTACCCAGTAGTTGCCTTCCCATTAGTTGCTACAATAAATAAAATATCCCCAGGCATTGCCACACATCCCTGGGAAGACAATTTCACTGCCAATTGAAAACCATGCTTTGGGCCTTCAGGCTTACCCTTGGAGCCAGGGGATGAGGTAATCCTGATTTGGGGCACTTAAATTGCATGAAGGAGGCTGGGATATGGAATAAAATCTGGGTCCATTTAGGAAGGACAAAGGTGAGAATAGATAGCAGCCAACTGTTCATTCCACATCTAATAAACAAATTTGTCCTGACTTTGGGACACATTTTAATTTTCGTATAAATGAGAGATGAATGGGAAAAATTGAAAAATATGTATCTAGAATTTTGATCAGAGAAGAACTTTTAGTCAGATATCAATCTATCCACAATATCAGCAGAAACAAATGCTCCTTCATCTCCACAGAGAGCAGAGGACAGAGAACTACAGTGTTGTATTGGAAGGGAGACAACATTCTTGGGACTATTGGGGAGCTCATATGCAGACTTTCGAAGATCTTCCACTAAGTCAGGTGCACTGATCTTTTCTGATTTCTGTGGCTTGAGGAATTGCAGCTAATGAAACGTCCTGCTTCTGCCTGCCAAAGAGCTCTTAGTTTAAATTACTAATGGACCTTATATTAACAACCTAAGATATGTCTTGTCAAATAAAAGAATTTTATTTCCAGTGCATGGTTTCAAGTCTTAGGAGAATCAGTGAGCTAGTGTTCTCTGATAATTAAAACCTAAACTTTTTGCTGTTCTAGAATTGCCACTTATTTATTATAATTCATTCATTTCATTTTTTCAACACATGTTGAGTGCCTGATATATGAGGAAAGCAGACATAGTTCCAGTCCTTGAAGTGGTGAAAAATATGGTAAAGTCAACAAATGTCCTAAAATTAAAAATTTAAAGCTCAACTTAGATGAATGTACTTTTCCCCTGAAGGAAAACAACTTGTTTGCCTCATGTACTTTTCTTCAACTATTCCCAAATCCCTCATTCAGTTTCATGCTATCCCCACCTCACGCTTCCCCCCTGCACATGTCCATTTAAACTAGCCAATTGGAAAAGAGTAAGATTATATGGTCAACACCCCAACCAACAGGGCAGGACCCAGCCTAGGGCCTGCTAGTTATGGACAAAAACAGAACCCACCCCCTTTCTCCAGTGCTTGCTAGTCAGCTTTCACTAGCAGCCTAATGGCCTTCTGCAAAAGTTATTAAAGTTGCCTTGTGAGGTATTTTGTCTCTAGGAGTCTTGCTTAATTGCAACTCTAACAGCCCCTAGAATTGATTTACTCTTACTCTGGAGCCTTGTGAGGACAAATTTAACTTGCTAGTTAACATAGCTCAGTCTTTTCTATTTTAAATTGCATCTTTGATGGTTTGGTCTCTTTTGGATATATGCCCATTGTTCAGGTTTCCTTCTCTACTTTCCTTGTATGCCACCTGGAGATATGATGATCTGGAGTCACATGACTGGGAAGAAGTGTCCCTGGATACACATTCACAGGCTTTTTGGGTGATCCTCTTGCTCCTCTGCTCTTTAGTCTCACTTCTTTGCCTTGTTGCTTGCTATCTGATGTGAAGGTCTTGAGGTTCATGAACCCATGGTTCATTAGCTCAGCCTGGCCCACCACCCGTAGTTTGTTGTCGCTGACTTGAACCCACCCTACATTTGATGGCACTGTGCAACCTTCTTCAGAATTAGCTGTGACTCCCAGGTGATTTTCAGCATGAATGGTTCACTGGTTTCCATTAGTTTTGGCAATCTCCTGGCTACTTAGCCATCTGTTTTCCTTGGCACTAAGGAGATCCAGAAACACCTGGATTCTTTTCAAGAACACACAGAATGTCAAGTATGCCTGAAAGTGCATAGAGAACATATTTCATGGCTCACAGATGCCTGTGTCTTTCTCTGTGTGTCTATATATTCTATATGTGTCTTGTAATATGTAGTATTTTTCTTTCTCTGGAGGATATTGCTAAAAGAGCTCTATTTAATTGGGTTGGTCAAATGTTTATAAGGATTGGGCATTCTAAACTAAGAAAAACAAGACTAATCCATTGTTTTGAAGTTCATATAATCTAAGAATCTTTTATTTTCCTTAAGATTTTATTGATTTTTAGAGAGAAGAGAAAGACAGAGAGAAAGGGGGTGGGGTGGGGAGGAGTGGGAAGCCTCAACTCATGGTAGTTGCTTCCCATATATGTCTTGACCAGCTACGCCCAGGGTTTCAAAGCGATGACCTCAGCATTCCAGGTCAAATGCTTTACCCATTGTGGCACTACAGGTCAGGCAATCTAAGAATCTTTAGTAAATAAAAGCTAGTTTATGTTTGTTAGTTTAATTACAAGAGTTATCAACATTTACTAGAAAGCAGATAAACAACTTTATCTGGATTTGCTAGTCAAATAAGTTTATTTATTCCTGTTACAGAATTTTCCAGTAATAAAAATAACTTGTTAGGATGACATTTTTTTGTGACGAACTTTTCATAAATAATGTAAACATAATTGTTAAGAACAAGTAAACAAATGTAAGTAGGAGAAGAGCTTTTAAGTGAACTTTTAAAATAAGTTTCCCAAATCTTTTTGATAACTTGAAACCTTAAAATTTTACTTAGTTAGCTAAATGATAAACATTTATTAAATGGCTTTATCACTTCCAAATATGAAAAATACTGGCCCTGGCCACATAGCTCTGTTGGTTAGAGTGTCGCCCGAAATACAGAGGTTGTCGATTTGATGCCTGGTCATGGTACATATGGGAAAAAATCAATGTCTTGTCTCTTTCTCCCTTCCTCTCTCACTGAAATCAATAAACAAATTTAAAAATACCGAAAATTAATTATTGAACATAAGTTTATCTACTTTTGGCTTTATATTACAGAATAACTAAAGATAAATTTGGGTCTATTATGGGCTGGTGCATACAAATACAGACTACAGATAATGTGGAATTGTGTACCTGAAACCTGCATAATTTTGTTAACCAATGTTACTCCAATAAATTTAATAAAAAGGACAAAATTGGATCTATTAGTACACATGTATTTGGCCACATTGAGAAGTTTACTCTGAGGAAGCACATTTCCAAAAATTATTTAAAATATTTGGCTCTGGCTCATTGGCTCAGTGGTAGAGCATTGGTCCGGCATGTGTAAATCCCAAGTTTGATTCCCAGCCAGGGAACACAGGAGAAGCGCCCATCTGCTTCTCCACCCTTCCCCCTCTCCTTCTTCTCTCCTTCTTCCCCGCTCACAGCCAAGGCTCCATTGGAGCAAAGTTGGTCCAGGCGCTGAGGATGGCTCCATGGCCTCTGCCTCAGGCACTAGAATGGCTCCGGTTGCAGCAGAGCAATGCCCCAGATGGGCAGAGCATCACCCCCTGGTGGGCATGCCCAGTGATCTCGGTCAGACCCATGCGAGAGTGTCTCTCTGCCTCCCTGCTTCTCACTTCAGAAAAAGACAAAAAAAAAATTTATAGCCTGACCTGTGGTGGTGCAGAAGATAAGGCATCAACCAGAAATGCTTAGGTTGCCGGTTTAAGGCCCCAGTCTTGCCTGGTCAAGGCACATACAAGAAGCAGCTATGAGTTTATGCTTCTCATTCTCCACCCCCCTGCCTTTCTCTTACTCTTCTCTCTTAAAAAATATAATTAATATAATATAATATAATATATATATACAATTTTTTTTAGATGAAAAGAGGGGAGATAGTGAAGCAGACTCCCACATGTGCCCTGACTGGGATCCACCTGGAAACCACATCTGGGGCTAAGGCTCAAGTAAGAAACTATTTTTAGTGCCCGAGGTTGATATGCTTCAACAGAGCTATCCTCAGCACCCTGGGCCATGCTCAAACCAATTGAGCTACTGACTGTGGGAGAGGAAAAGGGAGAGAAGGGGGTGGGGGGCAGAAGCAGATGGTTGCTTCTCTTGTGTGCCCTGACCAGGAAATAAACCCGGCATGTCCATATGCTGGGCTGATGGTCTATCCACTGAGCCTCTGGCTAGGACCAATAAATAAAATCCTAAAAAAAAATGTTTATAAATTTGCCAAGCCACAGAATGCTAATAATGTACAAGACAATTTATAAATTTTACTTTTTAGTTTTTTACTGGATATTAAGTCTTTAAAGGAAAAAAATTCTAATATATGTAATTGAAACTATTCAAAATAATAAAAGGTGTGACTGTAAGAAAAGTAGGATGTGTCTGAGGCTAAGAAAACTTATGATGAATGAAGATGCATTTTCTAAAAAGATTCATTTTTATTAAGGGAAATGAGAGTAATTTTGTCTAAACTAGAATTTCTGGTTATGAAAGACAGATGAAATATATACAAAAGAAGAGAGAGAGAAAGTGAGAATTTTACTTGTGTAAGCTGGTTAAAAATTGAATTGTTGTTATAATGGTTTTATAAATTAAGCTTTAATATCAAATGTGTACTTATATAAAACCAAGACCATTTTCTTTCATCTACTAAAAGGAAAAAGTTTTCTTGGACTGTTGGCCTGCTCCTGATAAGAGATTATAGGAGGTTTTTTTCTTTTCTTGTAATCTGCTGAGAATGCAAAGGTTTTGTGATTTACCAAAATAATTTTCTATGTTTTATGTTGTTTTAATCAGGTCTTTGATTATTTAAGAAGACTGTATCTTTTCAATAGTAAAAATTAACCTTCTATATTTGTGTCTGCAACTTTTTTTGAGAGAGAGAAGAAGAGAGGGAGAAAGTAAAGGAGAGAAATGAGAAACATCAACTTTAGTTGTTCATTGATTACTCGTCATACGTGCCTTGACTGGGGAGCCCATGCCAAGCCAGCGACCACTTGCTCAAGCCAGAGACCTTGGGTTTATGTTGATAATCCCATGCTCAAGCTGGTGACCCCGGCTCAAGCTGGCAACCGCAGGGTTTTGAACCTAGGACCTCAGCATCCCAGGTCAACACTCTCTCCACTGCTCCACCACTGACCAAGTCTGTGTCTGAAACTTTTATTGTCACTTTGGTCAAATAGACAATCAAGTATTGTTTCATAATAATAATAATCTGTGGTCCTATTTAAGTATTTTAGAACCTTTTGATTTTTTTTTTTGGACAAAATTTCCATGAATCAGATTCTAAATAAAGTTTTTTGACTACAAACCAACTTTGAAATTTCCTAGAGTGTTCCAGGAAACTCTCAAAGGATTTGTCTCTCTCCTCATAAAAAGGGACATATTAAACTAATTAGACTTATCTGATACTGAAATTACATGAAATAAGAGATGGTAAACCTTCTTAGGTTATATTATATGGGTAATGTAAGTTGTTTTAGAAATTGTATAAGTTCCTAAAAATATGTTATGTCCTGGTATTATGTTGTTACTTGTAAATTTAGTTATTATCTTAGAATATTATATCACAAAATAACCACATTTTCTTGTCAATTTGATTGTACTACATTTTAATTAGATTCTATCACTAGGCTACTATTCTTACTACTATTCTCTTACCTTCTGAAATTGCTGTTGCCAAAAATTGAGACTTACTAAAAGGACTGACCATGAGTACCAGGGAAATACCCTAGGTGAATTTAGTGTATAGGCAGCAGCAACAAGACCTATAAACATTGTGACACATGTGAATGAAGTCTATTCTACTTCTGCAAAAATGACCTCCCATTACCAGATTTTTGCTATGCTGGTGTCCTTGTAACATGGCAATAACCTGTTCCCGAATAAGAGAAATCAAGATGGGTAAACAATGGTTGTAAATTGAAGAAATAATTGGGACTATGGGAAACCAAAGATGGCATCTTGGTTCTTCCCAGCTTTCTGGAAAAACCCATTTTTTTAGTTTTTGCATTCCTTCACCCACCATAGTAGATTTAAGGAAAATTATTTTGTTTCCAGAGGCCTCAGACAGCCTTCCGTTGAGCACCTGCAAGGAGACTTCATTCAACTGCCACTTAGTGTCAGTTGTCAATACATTCTTATTGTTGTATATATGTTTTCTGGATGGGTTGAACCCTTCTCCTGCCACAAGGCTGTTGCCCTCACAGTAGCAAAGGAACTGTTAGAAAATGTTTTTATTCTACATGTGGTGGTAGACAATGCCTATTGGTGAGTAATCTTCTGTTGATCCCTTGTTGCCCGTGCTAGTGTGAGCAGCTACTGTGAGTCTTTAATGTCTTATGCTCAAGCCTGTTTTTAACAGCTTAGAGAAGGTTTTTCTGACCCCAATTCAAGGTATCCTGTTGGTTGGTCTGGTGACAGTACCCTGGAAACATCATCTCGAGCCCCATCGAAAGGGATCTCACCAAGTTCTGACCACTGACACTGTTGCAAAACTCAAAGGCATAGAGCCTTGGATACATGTCCCACCGCTGAAGAAGGCTCCATCTGACATCGGATTCTGTACAAACATTGGAAATCCTCATGTCAAATTGACAAGGAAGAGAAGTAACTTAACATCCATGTAGATTGCTTCTGCCCAAGCCAGATAAAGACTTTCTACTTTAGCTAAGCATGAAACCCTTTCTTCTTCTTTTCTTTCCTTGACTCTGTTATTGGTCTGGAAAGACAATGCCATTATTTGTATCTCCCAGGCCGCTGCTGGGGGGTAACTCTGGAATTTAGAACATTTTATTTCAGGTTAAGAGAAAACTAACTCCTGGTTTGAATAGAGATAATTGTGACCGACAGGACTTATTTTTGTCTGTGGTGGTTATCATTCTCCTTGGGCCTATGAATGCCTAGATGACTGGGACACAGCTGGGCAGTGCCTATTGGCTTACCTGTTTTAAAAAGGACCTATGAGGAGGCATTCACAATTCAGAAATCACTTCCTTTGGAAGGGTTACGTTTTCCTGGTTAGCCCCTGATTATCTTTTGGCTGAGCAAGAAGGTGTCTAGGCTATGGCCCAAACCACCTACTGTACCTAGGTCAACACTTCTGCGTAAGTTGAAACTCAGTGACATATGAGCACTGAGTAAGCCATTTGGCTTGAAAGGGTCTCCTTCAATGGGGTCTTGCTTTGATTGCTTTGAGTCTTAGGGACTGTGACTCTGAATAGTAGCTACAAAGAGGGTGGAACAAGAAAGGTAAGAGTAGATTATTTCAGGCAAGGTCACCTTCCCTTAAAGAAGGCAGGGGTCTTACCAATATTTCACTAGTGTTGATCAGGAAAATCCAGATTGATAGGTTTAAAATTTCACCTCCAAATATTGAGAATTACCCTGCTTATCATTATCATGATAATTGGTATGTTTTATTCTCTCAAAAGCTTTAAATATATGTTTACAGTCACTAACTGCCGAGCAAATGATCTAAGACCAGAATGGCAAAAAGGTAATGAAGAAAAGGCCGATTTAAGAGTTATGAACTTGAAGTTGTGTGACCTGGGAGTCTCATAGGGATTACACAAAAACATGACTTGTGAATATCACAGAGAGGATCAGAAGAAGCTGTGAGAACTACAAAGTGGTAGCTGAGAGTGGCTCTAATGCAGGGGTCAGGAAGCTTTTTGGCTGAGAGATCCATGAACGTCACATATTTTAAAATGTAATTCCATGAGAACCATACAACGACTCGTGTACATTACACATTATCCAATAAAAATTTGGTGTTATCCCAGAGGACAGCTGTGATTGGCTCTAGCCACCCACAACCATGAACATGAGTGGTAGGAAATGAATGGATTGTGATACGTGAGAATGTTTTATATTTTTAATGTTATTATTTTTTTTTATTAAAGATTGGTCTGTCATGGAAACAACCAAAAAGCCCATCAATAGAAGACTGGATAAAGAAGATGTGGCACATATACACTATGGAATACTATTCAGCCATAAGAAATGATGACATCAGATCATTTACAGCAAAATGGTGGGATCTTGATAACATTATAAGGAGTGAAATAAGTAAATCAGAAAAAAACAAGAACTACATGATTCCATACATTGGTGGAACATAAAAACGAGACTAAGAGACATGGACAAGAGTGTGGTGGTTACCAGGGGTGGGGGGAGGGAGGACATGGGAGGGAGGGAGGGAGAGAGTTAGGGGGAGGGGGAGGGGCACAGAGAACTAGATAGAGGGTGGCGGAGGACAATCTGACTTTGGGCGAGGGGTATGCAACATAATTTAATGACAAAATAACCTAGACATGTTTTCTTTGAATATATGTACCCTGATTTATTAATGTCATCCCATTACCATTAATAAAAATTTATTAAAAAAAAAAAAGATTGGTCTGTGAGCCAGATGTAGCCATCAAAAGAGCCACATCTGGCTCGCAAACCATAGGTTCCTTATACCTGCTCTAATGTGTTAAATTTTTATCATGTCTGAGTTATGCCAAGAGTTTACTGAAAAGGAGGATACAGTATTGTTAAAAAGAAACAACAGACCCAAATGGAGTCACTTGTGGTAAGCCCCACCAGGACAATACCTAACCTAATTATTGTTTCAGCCTCTCCAGGAGTGAAATTTTAAACCTATCAATCTGGATTTTCCTGATCAACACTAGTGAAATATTGGTAAGACCCCTGCCTTCTTTAAGGGAAGGTGACCTTGCCTGAAATAATCTACTCTTACCTTTCTTGTTCCACCCTCTTTGTAGCTACTAAAAACCTTTCATTTTGTATGGTTTCTTTCTGTGTCCTTCTAGTTGCTCGATGGAATATTGCTTGATTCATAAATCACTTAATAAAGCTCGTTAGATCTTTACTCAGTTGATTTTTGTTCTTTAACCCCTTGTACCCCAAAGAACCACTGTTCCTTTCTGAATCCTCCCTCTGAGACGTCTCTCTAAAGCTGATTCTCAGTGGTCTCGGGCTCTGCTTCTACTTTGCTTTGATCATGGGCAAGTTATCTTCCCTGCTGGGCCTCAGTTTCCCTAACTGTAAGCAAGAGACAGGGAATGTGAAGCCAAGCATCCACTATTCTTGACTGACCATGAACTATTCATTTCTTCTCATTAAGTAACTCATTTCAGGGTGTACAGTTTTATAGCTTTGTATATGTATAATGATTTGTTTTTATTGATTATTTTGAATCTACATTAAAAATTTAATTTTGTATATTTTTTATTTTTTTATTTTTAGATTAATTTTTAATTTGCCATACTAAATTTCCATTTACAGTTGTGCTATAAAATTTTCTCTTAAAATGTATAATTTTTTTTTGTGTGTGAGAGAGACACAGAGAGGGATAGATAGGGACAGACAGACAGGAAGGGAGAGGGTAAATTTTAATAATAAAATCTATTTAAAGAAAATTATTACAATTTTACAGAGATGGCAAAATATGAAGATGACATAGATATGAATGAACTTTGGGAAGTGTTAGACCTAAGAGACAGAAGAGAAAATGCCCAGGATTAAGCACTGAGCCTGTCCAACATTCAGACATTAAGAAAAAATAAGAGAAGCTGATAAAGACCAAAAAAGGAAGGGCTTTTGTACTAAGAGAGAATTTTATTTTATTTTATTTTATTTTATTTTGTGGCAGAGTCAGGGAGAGTCAGAGAGAGGGATGGACAGACAGGAAGGGAGAGAGATGAGAAACATCAAGTCTTCGTTGCAGTTCCTTAGTTGTTCATCGATTGATTTCTCATATGTGCCTTGACCGGGGGCTACAGCAGACCGAGTGACCCCTTGCTCAAGCCAGTGACCTTGGGCTCAAGCTGGTGAGCCTTGCCTGAACCAGATGAGCCCGTGCTCAAACTGGCGACCTCGGGGTCATTAAGAGTGAATTTTAGAAAGTGTAATATATGTATATTTTCTCTGAGTTGCTCTGACTGTAGGGATGCCAAATTTATCAAAAATGCTATTTTAAGCCATCCAGGGATTCTTGTGGGAGGGGAGCATCCCCAATCACCCTAGGTTAAAGCATTTAGTGACAGCGAGGTTAACACTGACTCAAATTTCCAGAAACAATCTCTGTCATCTGTTTTTTTTTGGAACTGTTTTCTTCTCTAGGCCAAAGAGGTGGAGATTGAAAAGAGAAAAAGTAGGGAGGGATGGGAAAAGTGAAGTATCAGGAATTAAAGGTGGTAGGTGTTAGGAGTCGAGAAAGCTTTCAATTTCAGTGAAACTGACTATTAGGGTCATACCAACTTAGGGTTATATGTAAGGGGAAAATATGGTTTAACAAATAGTCTTCATTAAAGAAAATGGAGTAGAATTTAATTAAATCAAAGTAGTAAGAATATAAATGGCCCTAACCTTGAACTGTCTTGGTGTTTCTGAACTGGTGTGCTTTGCCTCCTGGGGATGGAATAGGCCAAAGTGTCTCTGAGGTGGGTCTGCCAGATAAAACACAGTGTCCCAGGCAATATTTGGGACATATTTATACTGAAAAACTGTTCCTTTTTTAGCTGAAATTCAAATTTAACTGGGCATCCCATAATTAATTATTTAGGTTGCCCAAAGTGGCTCTCTCCAATATCTCCTGGGGTCTGTGTGCTGGAGCTGCGCTCTCAGGGAGGAGCTGTCCCTGGAGGACACTCACTGCTTGTCCGGTATCTCACTTCGCTGTCTTCCTGCCCTGACTATATAAACAGCTCTTTTCACCCCTTCCCCATGTTGTATTTCGAAAAATGTCAAACCAGAAAATTTGCAAGGAATATACAATGAATACCCCTATACTATTTACGTAATTCACCAATTTTAACATTTTGCCACGTTTTTCTTCCTTAAATCCTTTTGTGCATGTGTGTTTTCTTTAGCTGGACCATTGGAGAGTTAGGTGCCGACATCTGGATACCTCAGACCCCAAACCCTCAGTGTGTATCTCTCCAAAATGAAAATATTTTTCTATATAACCACAAATGAATTTACGACATTCAGGACATTTGAACATTTGATATTAATACAGTACTATTTTTTAATATTCAGCCTGTATTTAAATTTCGGCAATTGTGAAAGTGGCACCTCAGGGTGCTCTGGAGGAGCTGTAGTCTGCTGCAGGTTGTTCTGCCTCCTGCCTAGGATGTGGGTTGACAGTGAGCCCCAGGTCCACAGATTAAACCGTGACCTGAAGAGCGGTTGACTGCTGAGGAGCGGTTGACTGCTGAGCTTGAGCAGCCTCTCGATGAGGAGGTTTCACTGTCGGTGCTGGACTGCAGCACAGGCACGCTGCGGAGCCTCTGCTTTGGGCTGAGAGCCACACAGGACAGTGTCTCATTCCTGCAGGAGCAGAGCTTACACACACTGGTGGTGGCTTTCTCTTCAGTAGGAGGAACTAGTTTGGATGGTTCTGGTTGCAGAGCTATTATAGTACCTTCCATGACCCCAGGCAAGGTTGGCTGTCGACTCTGAACAGAATCCAGATGTGACAGAATCCAGAGAACCTCAGGGTGCTCTGGAGGAGCTGTAGTCTGCTGCAGGTTGTTCAGCCTCCTCCATAGGATGTGGGTTGACAGTGAGCACCAGGTCCACAGATTGGACTGTGACCAGAGGAGCAGTTGACTGCTGAGTCTGAGCAGACTCTCGATGAGGAGGTGTCACCTCAGGGTGTTCTGGAGACGGTTTAGTCTGCTGCATGGTGGTAGGTTGTTCAGCCTCCTCCATAGGTTGTGCGTTGACAGTGAGCCCCAGATCCACAGTTTGGACTGTGACCTGAAAAATGGTTGACTGCTGAGCTTGATGAGGAGGTGTCACCTCAGGGTGACCTGGAAACACTGTAGTCTGCTGCAGGGTGGTAGGTTGTTCAGCCTCCTCCATAGGTTGTGCGTTGACAGTGAGCCCCAGATCCACAGTTTGGACTGTGACCTGAAAAATGGTTGACTGCTGAGCTTGATGAGGAGGTGTCACCTCAGGGTGACCTGGAAACACTGTAGTCTGCTGCAGGGTGGTAGGTTGTTCAGCCACCTCCATTGGACGTGGCGTGATGGTGAGCCCAGGTCCAGAGACTCAACCGCGATTTCAGGCGGGAGTTGGCTGCTGAGCCTGAGAAGGACCTGGATGGTGAGCTGTCACCTCAGGGTGTTCTGAAGACTCTGTAGTCTGCTGCAGGGTGGTAGGTTGTTCAGCCTCCTCCATGGGACGTGGGGTGATGGTGAGTCGCAGGTCCACAGACTCAACTGCAATTTTAGGCGGGGTTGGCTCTTGGGCCTGAGCAGGACCTGGTTAGTGGGGTGTCACCTCAGGGTGTTCTCAAGACGGTGTAGTCTGCTGCATGGTGGTAGGTTGTTCAGCCTTCTTTGTTAAACGTGGGGTGATGGTGAGCCCCAGGTCCACAGACTCAACGGCTTTTTGGCGGGATTGGCTCTTGAGCCTGAATATGACCTGGATGGGGAGGTGTCACCTCAGGGTGTTCTGAAGATGCTGTAGTCTGCTGCAGGGTGGTAGGTTGTTCAGCCTCCTCCATAGGATGTGGGTTGACAGTGAGCCCCAGTCTACAGATTAAACTGTGACCTGAGGAGTGGTTGACTGCTGAGCTTGAGCAGCCTCTTGATGAGGAGGTTTCACTGTCGGTGCTGGACTGCAGCACAGGCACGCTGCGGAGCCTCTGCTTTGGGCTGAGAGCCACACAGGACAGCGTCTCATTCCTGCAGGAGCAGAGCTTACACACACTGGTGGTGGCTTTCTCTTCAGTAGGAAGAACTAGTTCGGATGGTTCTGGTTGCAGAGCTATTATAGTACCTTCCATGACCCCAGGCAAGGTTGGCTGTCGACTCTGAACAGAATCCAGATGTGACAGAATCCAGAGAACCTCAGGGTGCTCTGGAGGAGCTGTAGTCTGCTGCAGGTTGTTCAGCCTCCTCCATAGGATGTGGGTTGACAGTGAGCACCAGGTCCACAGATTGGACTGTGACCTGAGGAGCGGTTGACTGCTGAGTCTGAGCAGACTCTCGATGAGGAGGTGTCACCTCAGGGTGTTCTGGAGACGGTGTAGTCTGCTGCATGGTGGTAGGTTGTTCAGCCTCTTCCATAGGACGTGGGGTGATGGTGAGCCCCAGGTCCACAGACTCAACTGGAATTTTAGGCGGGGTTGGCTGCTGAGCCTGAGCAGGACCTGGATGGTGAGGTGTCACTTCAGGGTGTTCTGAAGACGCTGTGGTCTGCTGCAGGTTGGTAGGTTATTCAGACTCTTTCATAGGATGTGGGTTGACAGTGAGCCCCAGGTCCACAGATTGGACTGTGACCTGAGGAGCGGTTTACTGCTGAGCTTGAGCAGACTCTCGATGAGGAGGTGTCACCTCAGGGTGTTCTGGAGACACTGTAGTCTGCTGCAGGGTGGTAGGGTGTTCAGCCTCCTCGGTAGGTTGTAGGGTGATGGTGAGCCCCAGGTCCATGGACTGGTTTGTGATTTGAGGACTGGTTGCCTGCTCAGCCTAAGTGGGCTCTAGATTGTGAAGTGTCACCTCAGGGTGCTCTGGAAACACTGTAGTCTGCTGCACGGTGGTTGGCTGTTCAACCTCTTCTATACGACGTTGGGTGATGGTGAGCCTTAGGTCCACAGGTGAACCGCAATTTCAGGAGTGGTTGACTGCTGAGTCTGAGTGGGCTCTGAATGGGGAGGTGTCACCTCAGGGATTTCTGGAGGCTGAGCTGGACCCTCTTTATTACCAGAAGAAGGCTTGCACTGGCAAAGTTAACGTGGAGTACAGGAGAGCCCATCTCTGGAGGCACTTCTAAAGTTTCTCTTCTGTAAAAAATGTGTTTCCGGCCCTGGCCGGTTGGCTCAGTGGTAGAGCGTCGGCCTGGCATGCGGGGGACCCGGGTTCGATTTCCGGCCAGGGCACATGGGAGAAGTGCCCATTTGCTTCTCCACCCCGCCCCCCCCTCCTTCCTCTCTGTCTCTCTCTTCCCCTCCCGCAGCCAAGGCTCCATTGGAGCAAGGATAGCCCGGGCGCTGGGGATGGCTCCTTGGCCTCTGCCCCAGGCGCTACAGTGGCTCTGGTCACAGCAGAGCGACGCCCCGGAGGGGCAGAACATCGCCCCCTGGTGGGCAGAGCGTCGCCCCTGGTGGACGTGCCGGATGGATCCCGGTCGGGTGCATGCGGGAGTCTGTCTGACTGTCTCTCCCGTTTCCAGCTTCAGAAAAGTACAAAAAAAAAAAAATGTGTTTCCCACTCAGGGACTTCTGGTTGCTGAGCTGAGTCTTCTTGGGGGTCGGAAATATTTCCACTTCCTCAGGGGCTTCTGTCTGCAGAGCTGAGGCTTCCTGTTGGAAGGGAAATTCAGCCTCTCCGGGAGCATATGAGGCTCTTCAACGAGGTTTTGTTGATCCTGAGGCCAGGGTTCGGTGAGCCCCAGGGTGGTGGCGGTCAGCAGGATAGGGTCCAGGACAGCTCTGGAAGCAAGCGAGCTTGGACCAGGAGCCACAATAGCTGCCACATAAATAGGAGCCATGAGGCTCAGAAGTGCATCCCGGACGTGACGTTCGGGACACAGAGAGAAATTTGCACAATTGGGATACGGAAAGTGACCCAGACAAGTAGGACACAGTACGTGAACTGAGTAAATGAGGTACCAGTGCACTGAGATAAAGTGAAGAATTGACACCGAGTCACAATTAGTCTCCGTGTCACAACTGGCAGCCGTGTCATAATTGGCAGCCATGTCACGCATGTGCCCCTTAGCAACCAAGCACGCCCCTCCTCTGGTCCCAACCTCTATTTATTCAACCTTTGTTAGTTTGGGGCTGAGATTGACCGCAGAATAGCAAGCCGTTCTCCCAGAATCCCCGGGAACCAAGAAGTCCTTTTCCCCTGCAGAGGGCACAGCTAACTCCCACTGGGTCTCCCCTGAGCCCTCACAGTGAGGCCAGATTGGGCCTGCACACCTGGGTGGCCCAGACTCCAGTGGCACAGGGCTGGTGGGACAGGGGGGCTATTAATGGAGGGGTGGAACTGGGGAATGGTGCAGAGCTTTTCAAAGAAGCCACAGGGCCTCCATCCCAGGAACTCAGAAGTGCTGGTCCAGTTCTGGCAATCTGAACTCCTCCTCCAAGCTGAAAACTCAGAGACATTCCTCCTCCCCTTGGCCATACTGCTCCCGGTAGCTGGCCTACAAAATGAACAGCAGGTAGGGTGGTGGGCAGGCAAAATGTTCTATTTCCTCAAAATTCTCCATATCCATGTCTGATTCTTAACTCACCCTTCTATTAGATAGTGATAGATACATGAATTCACCAGAACTTCCAAGCTGCCCTTTTGCTGTTCCACTTGTCTATCTGACCCCACCCTTACTTACTGGACTATCGCCCCTGAAACAAAAAAGTTCTTGGAAGCTGGTCGGCCGCCCCGAGGAGAAGCATTCCAAAATGCCGATATTGTAAAACCACAGAAGGAAGCATACCACGACTTTTGACTCAGCACCCACTTGCTTGAGACCCTTCTTCTAGCCCTATAAATTCATCTCCCTAGATTGTACAGAAAACTAAACTTTTGGTTCAAAGGCTTCTGTTGGCTTTCCACAACATTGGATGTAACATGAGCATTAAGATTCACTTCCTAACAGTCACCTTGATAAGTTTCCCGAAAATCTTGGAGCTGTTAGTGATGAGCAGACTACTGCTGGAGCATCAAACGAGATTGTCCTCAACAAGTACACAAACACAAAAGCTACAAATGCAAATTTTTGCCTGAATAGAATTTAAATAAGTTTTGCACAAATTTTATGATTAAAATAAGTGTTTTAATATGTTCTGTTTTGAAATTGTAGACCAATTCTGATGCAGTCATATCTTTTAGTGTATTAGTGTATTTATTGCATTATATAAATTATTATATTTTCACAAAGATGATGCCCAAGAAGACATTCTACTTCATTATGTTAAACTAAATGTTGAAAATTTTACAATAAGATGAAAACCCAAAATCTTGAATTGCAAAAAAACTGTAGTTTACAGAGAAAAACTAATGTCAGTCTTGGCTGTTTCTTCTGGCCTCCTCCATGTGGCCTTTCTCTACTCTGCTCTCTGCTCTCTAGTTTTCCCTTTTTCCTTTCAATAAAGCCTGTTACTCTGGTAAAAAAAAACAAAAAACAAAAACAAAAACAAAAAACCCCCAAACAAACAAAAAATATTTCTGCAATTGTCCCAATAATGGTATATATTTTAATTTAACACATTTTTTAACTCAAGATTTGAACAAGATTCACACATTGCTTTTATTTTAATGTTTTTTTTCAGTGTTCTTTAATGTAGAACAGGTTGCCCCCAATTTTTTTTTTCATTCATGATGTTGATATTTTTGAAGAATCCAGGCCCCCCCCCCTTTTTTTTGGCAGTTGTTCCATTGTTTCCTCATGGTTAGACTTCAGTTAAACTATTTTTGGTCCAAATACTACGTAGGTGATGTTGTATCACACATCTTATTTTATCACAACAGAAGACATATAATAGGACAATTTTTTTTTTTTAAATTTTTATTTATTTATTCATTTTAGAGAGGAGAGAGAGAGGGAGAGAGAGAGAAAGAGAGAGAGAGAGAGAAGGGGGGAGGAGCTGGAAGCATCAACTCCCATATGTGCCTTGACCAGGCAAGCCCAGGGTTTCGAACCGGCGACCTCAGCATTCCAGGTCGATGCTTTATCCACTGCGCCACCACAGGTCAGGCGACAATGTTTTTTTTTAATGATGTTAAGTTTGATCATTTGGTTAAGTAAGGTATTATCTTCCATAGTTCCCCATTCTAAAGGTTCCCTTTGAAATCGATGAGTGAGTTATGATGTGATACTTTGTGCTGTGTGAATGTTCTGTTCCCCTATCTTTCTCTCAATGCCTCACTCCTGAAATCAAATATTACTATATAGACATTGTGAAATGACGATTTTTTATTTCTATCATCCCTTCTATGTTTATTAGTTGGCATTCTTCTATAAAGGAGGGCTTTTTTCCCTCTCAATTTATTTTTATTTATTTGATTGATTTTAGAGAGAAAGGAAGGTGGGGAGTGAGAGAGAGAGAGAGAGACAGACAGACAGGAACATTGGTATGTTCCTGTATGTGCCCTAACCGGGGATCGAACCAACAACCTCTGCACTTCAGGATGATGCTCTAACCAACAGAGCTATCCAGCCAGGGCCCAGTTTCTTTTTAATATCAGCATGGAGCCACAGATTCTGTTTTATTAAGTGTGTCATAATCCATTCCTGTCATTATCTATTTTGATGTTCAAATTGTCCCAAATTTGGCAAGTGGTGGCCCCTTAAACTGTTTCTATATCTTCTTGACATATCTTCCTCAGTTTTGAGCTTAATTTCTGTCCCATGATGTTCCAGGTTCACCTTGAAATCAGGCTTTTTCCCAAAGGGTTTGAGAAATGGTGTTTGGAAAGCAAGACCTGGGTGCCATGTGTGCTCATTGTTCTTTGCTGAAATGCTTTTATGTCCTTTCAACGGACAGAACTAGGAAACATGTTTTAAAAACCATTAGTTCGCCTGACCAGGAGGTGGCGCAGTGGATAGAGCATCGGACTGGGATGCCGAGGACTCAGACTTGAGACCCCGAGGTCGCCAGCTTGAGCGCGGGCTCATCTGGCTTGAGCAAAAAAACCCTCACCAGCTTGGACCCAAGGTTGCTGGCTCCAGCAAGGGGTTACTCAGTCTGCTGAAGGCCCGCGGTCAAGGCACATATGAGAAAGCAATCAATGACCAACTAAGGTGTCGTAACAAAAAACTATGATAGACGCTTCTCATCTCTCTCCATTCCTATCTGTCTGTCCCTATCTATCCCTCTCTCTGACTCTCTCTCTGTCCCTGTAAAAACAACAGCAAAAAAACCCCACATTAGTTCATAACTGATACCCAATTCAATAGGATAGGATTCTTCACCTCTTTGCACCTTCTGATATTTGTGTCTTTGTTCTTCTACAAAGAACTCCCTGCTTCCTCAAAACATCAATATGTTTACTCATTTGCTCAATCCTGCAGTATACCTCAAACAGTTTCAGAATTGCCTCACCACATCACTGCCCAAACAAGCCTACCAGTAAAGTTCAAAATCTTTTTGTCCTTAGACTATATTCCACTGAAAACACTGGGGAACAAAATTTTTGTTGCATCTATAAAAACACTTGTTCTTACCTAATTCAAGTGTGCTGATCTCAAATCTGACATTAGTTCTTCTCTGTAAGCTACAGTTTTTTTGCAATTCAAGATTTTGGGTTTTCATCTTATTGTAAAATTTTCAACATTTAGTTTAACATAATGAAGTAGAATGTCTTCTTGGGCATCATCTTTGTGAAAATATAATAATTTATATAATGCAATAAATACACTAATACACTAAAAATATGACTGCATCATAATTGGTCTACAATTTCAAAACAGAACATATTAAAACACTTATTTTAATCATAAAATTTGTGCAAAACTTATTTAAATTCTATTCAGGCAAAAATTTGCATTTGTAGCTTCTTCTATGTTTGTGTACTTGTTGAGAACAATCTCGTTTGATGCTCCAGCAGTAGTCTGCTCATCATTAACAGCTCCAAGATTTTCGGGAAACTTATCAAGGTGACTGTTAGGAAGTGAATCTTAATGCTCATGTTACATCCAATGTTGTGGAAAGCCAACAGAATCCTTTGAACCAGAAGTTTAGTTTTCTGCTTTTTGTTGCCAAGGAAGTTCTTTGTAACTGCACAAAAGACTGCCATGCTGCTTTCTCCTCATTCATCTTCAAAGGTTTCTAGTTCACCAGACTTTATTCACCTCTGTTCTCCATCTCCTTCCTTCTCCCTGCACAAACTCTGCACAAACTGGCTTCTCACTCAACAGTCGGCCATCTTGGCTGCTTCTTCTGGCCTCCTCCATGTGGCCTTTCTCTGCTCTGCTCTCTGCTCTCTAATGCTAATCTCAGGAACCAATAGAGCAAGCTCCCATTCTGCCCCCATTCAACCCTCTGCTCCTCCATACCCTTATCGGACTAATTACACAATCTATAGCTCAAAATCTGAGAAATCCCCGCTCCAACAATCTATAGACGAAGCTCGAAATATAGGGGAAACAATAAATGGCTTTACCTGTTTTCCTGTTGTAGAAAGACAGAACGATAAGGGGAAACTAGTGAGAGAGCATGAACCTGTACCTTTTAAAACTCTGAAAGAACTTAAACTTGTTTGTGCTCAGTATGGGCCTATTGACCCTTTTACACTTGGCTTATTAGATACTATTAGTGCAAAGGCTCTTCCACCAAATGACTGGAAGGCGATTGCTTGTGCCTGTCTCTCAGGGGGTGATTATTTGCTATGGAAATCAGACTTTATTGAAAGGCCATGGAGCAGGATGAGAAAAATCAGCAAGAGAAGGTTGTTTTTACTGTAGATATGTTAACTGGAGAAGGACAATATGCCCATATGGCAAATCCATTAGAGTATCAACTAAATATTTATAATATAATTAATCAGATAGCCACAAAGGCATGGAAATGCCTGCCTACTTCAGGGGTCAAAACGGAAGAATTTGGAAAAATTAGACAAGGTTCAGATGAGCAATATCAAGAATTTGTTTCATGGCTAATTCAAGCAGTCGAAAGGATAGTAGAGGATAAAAGTGTAGGAAAGATTTTAATAAAGCAATTAGCATATGAAAATGCTAATTTGGCTTGTCAGGCTGCACTTTGGCCTCACAGCAAGAAGGGAGATATAGAGAACTATATCAGAATATGCGCTGATGTTGGGACTTCATACATGCAAGGTGTAAAGCCAGGAGCCGGGGCCAGGGCCACCACCATCAAAGCAGCCCGGCCCATGCAGGTTCCCATTGGATTTGGGCAGACGATAAAGAAATGGCGGAGTCGGAGGATGGTGGGCCATCCTATTTATTGGCGTCTCACCAAGACAGGCAAACCACAAAAGAAGACAAGGGAAAAGCAGAAAACCAGCTTTTCCCATGAAGGGCAAGGGATCAGGGAAGCCCCTGCAATTGTGATAGCAGGAACTGTGAGAGCCAGCTCCTGGTCTGTCACACTTTATAGTGTAGAAAACCCAAAACCCTTAATCCAATATACAAACAAGGAAGTCTCTGATACAAAGCCACTTATCCGAGGCATAATTGGATTCCTCATGAGAGTGCACCACCCAGATCATACAATCAGTCAAGGGTGTGGGGAAAAGCCCAGTCTTAAAACTAAACCCTAGGCTACAAATACTCTGCCTGCCCACAGTCCGTCCCCCATACCCAACACAAACCACAAGCGAGCAAACACATATATCATATTTACAAACTCATTTGACCAACACAAGGTCTTGCTTTTGCCAGATGTTAAGGCGAGATTTCTAGGACTATACTTTGATAAAAGGCAGAACAAGCAAAGGAAGGAAAGTCGGAGAAGTACTTTTGCCCATGGATATTGTTTCCAATGCAGGGGTGTAAGGCATTTTGCTAGAAACTGCCCTACTCCCCCCTCCCCCATATCAGTCTTGGCCTCTCCCTCAAGGACGGCCAGCCCTTAAAACCCCAGACCTCTGCCCACGTTGTAGGAGAGGGAAACACTGGGCAAATGAGTGTAAATCTAAATATACTACCAAAGGCCAGGGAATTGGACAATGGGGTCCTCCCCGGCCCCATCAAACAATAGGGGCAATGTAGGTGTTTCCTCAGCAAATTATGATTCCAGCAGGCCAAACATTGCCCAACTATCCTGGGCAACAACAGGTAATGCAGGACTGGACCTCAGTCCCACCTCCCAATTCGTATTAACACCAGAGATAGGACCTCAAGCTATACCCACTGGAATTTTTGGGTGATTTCCCAGTAACACAGTAGGACTCTTATTAGGCAGAAATAATTTAACTATAAGAGAATTTTTTGTTCTCCCTGGAGTAATAGATTCGGATTATACAGGGGAAATTAAAGTAATGGTTCATACTCTGAGGAATATAGTCACTATGTCCCCTGATATGAAAATTGCTCAGTTAATCCTTTTACCTCTTTTAAGTCAAGGCCAAACCCTGCAAAAGGGACCCTGAGAGAATAGAGGATTTGGCTCCACTGATGCTGCCTATTGGGTTCAAAAAATAGGTCATGAATGCCCTGAACTGGAACTAACAATACAAGGGCGTAAATTTAAAGGACTATTAGATACTGGGGCTGATGTATCTGTTATTGCTAAGCTACATTGGCCTCCTTCCTGGCCCACTCATGCAGCAGCCACAGAATTACAAGGTATAGGGCAGAGTAAGTCCCCTCAACAAAGCTCTAGTTTTTAAAATGGGAAGATAAAGAAGGTTATTCTGGATTTTTTCAGCCTTATGTGCTCCCTGGATTGCCAGTTAATTTGTGGGGTAGAGATGTTTTGAAAAATATGGGAGCATTGCTTATCAGTCATAATAGTTTAGTCAGTACTCAAATGCTTGATCAGGGATTTTTGCTCACTAAGGGATTAGGGAAAGAACATCAGGGAATTCTCACCCCCATAGAAGTGGCACCCAATACCAGAAGAAGTGAATTAGGGTATCAAAATTTAGCATAGGGGCATTGGTAGCTCCTGCTACCCCAATAATGCATTGTGCAGACCCAATTACTTGGAAATCAGATAATCCTGTATGGGTAGACCAATGGCCTCTTTCTCAGGAGAAACATAAGGTAGCTGCTCAATTGGTACAAGAGCAGTTACAGCTTGGGCACATTGAACCTTCTAATAGCCCATGGAATACACCTATATTTATTATTAAAAAGAAATCAGGAAACTGGAGGTTATTACAAGATTTAAGAGCAATAAATAAGACTATGGAAATTATGGGTCCTCTCCAGCTAGGACTCCCTTCTCCTACTGCTATTCCACAGAATTATCTATCACCTTGTAATTATTGACTTGAAGGATTGCTTTTTTACTATTCCTTTAAGCCCTCATGATTGCAAGCATTTTGTATTCAGTGTTTCTTCACTTAATTTCCAGGCTCTCATGGAGCGATACCAGTGGAGAGTTTTGCCTCAAGGTATGGCTAACAGTCTTACCTTGGGCCAAAAATATGTTGCTCAAGCTATCTCTTCAGTATGAAGGCAGCACCCTAAAGTGTACATAATTCATTATATGGATGATATTCTTATTGCTCATCCAGATAAAGATACTGTGCTGACTATTTTGTAACGGCAAGAACATTCTTTGAAAGAATCAGGACTTTATATAGCTCCTGAAAAGATTCAACAATCTTGACCTTTCTCTTATTTAGGGAAAATTATTGAGGGACAACAAATTTGTCCACAAAAATTAGAAATTAGAATAGATCATTTGAAAACTTTAAACAATTTCCAGAAATTATTAGGAGAAATTAATTGGCTTAGACCTTCCTTGAAATTAACTACCAGGGAACTGAAGCCACTTTTTGATATTCTTAAAGGTTCAGCTGAACCAGCATCTCCTCAACTACTTACCCCTGCAGGACAGCAAGCTTTAAAGCTTGTAGAAAAAGCCTTGCAACAAGCACAACTAAAATGCATAAATCCTGAAGGACCAATTGCCTTGCTAATTTGTCCCTCAAATTACATTCCAATGGGACTATTGTGGCAAGCTTAGGTCCTATTGAATGGATTCATTTAGCTATTACTCCTAAGAAAGTTTTATCTCCATATTTTGATCTTGTCACCTCCTTGATTATCAAGGGGCGTAGGCAACTATTACAGCTTATAGGTTATGAGCCTCAAATTATTTTTCTTTTTTCAAAGGATCAACAGCAATGGGTCTGGGAAACTTCCACAAAATGGCAAATTGCTTTTGCAAACTTTACAGGCCAAATTGATTCTCACTACCTAGCTGATAAAATAGTTCAATTTTCATTAATTACTACATTTGTTTTTCCTAAGACAATTGTTAATGAGCCCATTCCTAAAGCACCTACAGTCTTTACTGATGGGTCTAGCTCAGGAATAGCAAGCTTAATAATTGATGGACAAGTTTATACTGAAACAGTCACCTTATAATCAGCTCAAAGAGTAGAATTACATGCCATTATCATGGCTTTTCAGCATTTGTCATGTTCCTCCTTTAATCTGTATACAGACAGCAAATATTTACTTATGGTTGTTTCCACTATAGAGACTGCTGTCTTATGGACAACTGCTGATGAGGAACTATTTCAACAATTTCTCCTTCTTCAAAGACTTGTATGTCAACATAGAGCTCCATGTTTTATAGGACATATTCGAGCTCACTCCATGCTCCCTGGAGCTTTAGCACAAGGGAATACCCTTGTTGATCAAGCTACTCAAAAGAAAATTATTGCAACAACCATGACAGATCAAGCAATCCAGCCTCATATTATTTATCACCAGAATGCTGCAGCCCTGCATAAACAGTTTCAACTTTCTTTGGAAGCAGCACGGCAGATTGTTAAATCCTGTCCAAGGTGTCCTATACTATAATCTGTCCCTTCGTTTGGAGTTAACCCTCGAGGACTCCTACCAGGACAACTTTGGCAAATGAATGTTACTCATATACCTTCATTTGGCAAACAGTCCTTTGTCCACGTTACAGTGGATACTTATTCTAGATTTATAGTAGCCTCTGCCAGGACAGGAGAGATTGCTAAGCATGTTATAGCTCATTGTTTGTATGCATTTTCTATTACTGGACTTCTTAAAATTATTAAAACTGACAATGCATATGTAGGAAAAGCATTTACTACATTTTGTCAGACTTTTAGAATTTATCTAAAGACGGGAATTCCTTACAATCCCCAGGGTCAAGGCATTGTAGAGCGTGCAGATCAAACACTTAAAAATCAATTAGAAAAAATAATAAAAAAAGAGGAATTATACCCTCTAACTCCTGCAAATCTTCTTTCTCATGCTCTTTTCACTTTAAATTTTTTGAAAACTGATGTACAGGGTCTTTCAGCAGCTGAGAGACTCTGGAATCCTACAAGGAAAGCCTTCCCTCTAGTGCGATGGAGGGACCCACTCACAGGAATCTGGTAAGGGCCCGACCCTGTTCTCTTATGGGGCCGAGGATATGTGTGTCTTTTTCCTGGATTTGCTGAAGCTCCTCGGTGGATTCCTGAATGATTGGTGAGACACCATGATTCTGAATGAGAGACTCACTTCACAAGAGCAATTGTATAAGACTTATTTTACTATGCTTTCATTCTTTTTTCTGTTGAGAATAACTAGAAGACTGGGATGCTTCATAAAGTTGTATTATTATCTAATTTTCTTTAATGTTCTAGATCATTTTATTTCTTTCCTGTTCCATGCCTGGAAAGAGGGTGAAGGGGGAGCCTGTTTGGATATGCCTAAACAAAAATCTCACACGGCCGACTTGAGATTTTTCAAGAGAGATTTCTGTTTAGTTTTTATCCTTGTCACGTTCCTATTAAAATGGCCCTACACGTAAGATCAAGCAGGCCACATTCTAATCTCTAAAATCCTGGCTTTCACTCTGATTTGTGTAATTGTATGTGAAGTCTTTGTTAAATGTCTAAATGTGTCTGTCTTCAAGGCCTGAATTAAGTTTATGCATGCAAAAATTGGAAATTCCGGCTCTAATATTGTAAAAATAAAATATCATCCCTACAAATTTAAAAATTTAATTGGAACAAATAAAGTGTGCTCATTGAAATTTGGATAAAATGAAATATATATCCTAAAGACTTCCTAATTTGGCCAAACTGCTCCAAGCTAAAGTTGCTGTAGCTGCAAAGCTTGAAGCAGGGTGGATTTGCTTAACAAAGGTGTACATTTTTTTTTTTTACTCTTTTAATTGCCTGTTGATTGATTGGGTAGAAGTGTTTTAATGGGTGTGGGAATGTTGCTTGAAAGTGCATTTGCTGTATTTTGTTGGAGGTTGGCATTGAGACGGGTGTTTCTTGCAGTTTTTGAGGTCAAGGTGTGTGGAGTGTACTCAATAAATGCTTAAGGGTCATTTCTGAATAATAAAAAAAGGGGAGAGAGTCATGTCCTGGAACTCCTGCCAATCTACTTACTTTGAAGAATTTCTTTTGAATGCTGATGTACAGGAGATGCCAAACCTTTCTTTTGCAAACTTCTACCCTCTTTTATTTGATCCAGCTAGTAACACTGTTTTGTCTTTTTCTAAATAGTTCCAGATATACAGAAAACATTTATATAGATGGATGTGGACCCTCAAAACCCTCAGCAAGATCTGAGCATGGCTTTTAAGGTCTGTAATGACCAAGAAGGAAAAAAAAGGCAGACAAAGCCCAAAAGAGATCAGGAAAAATACCAGCTCTTGGTATACACCCTTAAAGGCTCCAACGCCCCAAAGGGGTCTCAAATGACTCATCAGGGCCCTGCTTCAAGAGTGCAAAGGAAGGTCATTGAGCTAAAGCCTGCCAGGCTTCTCTGCCCCCACTAGGGCCATACCTTTGCTGTGGGAAGAAGGGACACTGGAAGGTAAAGCTGCCCCCTTGCTCCTCTAAGGAGCAGTCTCTTCCAGCCCTGCTCCAGCCACCTGTGACCTGACCTTGTGCATCCTGCTGGGACTTGCCACTGAAGGCTAAAGGTGCCCAGGGCCATTGGCCCCATCTCATATCACTGTGGACGAGCCTAGAGTATTTCTTCCAAGTAGCAGGTAAACTGATCTTATTTCTTGTGGACATGAGGGCCACTTACTATGCCTTGCTTGAATATTCAGGTTTTTATTCATCCCTCAAAGATCTCTGTTGTGGGTGTTGATTGTCTTATTTTCTGCTGCTTTGTTTAATATATAGTGTTTCCTTTATTCCTCCTGCCTAATGCCCCATGCCTATTTTAGGCTGGGACCTGCTCCTAATTTAGACAAATTTACCTCTGCCACCCAGCATAGTTTGTCCCAAGGTTCTCTTCACCACGCCATGGCTGTAGAGCTTGAGGGAAAGGCACTCTGGGTTCATCTCTCCAGTTTAAAGAAAACAGAAGTTCCATCTCCATACGTGCTGCAGATGGCTTTACCAGTCTATCTCAATTGTTATCAGCTAGAAGCAGTGGTCATTGGGACTTGGACTCTAGCTGCAAAGTGTGGAAATGTGACCACAACTCCAGTGCCTTGAAGACTTTTCCTGAATGTGTGTGACTCCTGCTCTTTGGGACAGTTCTCAGACTGAGGTGGGTTGGGTTGTATTTACAAATAATATGAAAGCAATGATGGTGTCAACATGGACTTGGTGAAATTACATTAACATGTTAAGGACATTTAAGACTGTAAGAATTTTGCTATAGATCCTGTTGTATTAGTTAAGACTTTGCTTGATAATCTAATCACTTAATTGTATTAGGACACTTGTTATAGTGTCTGTTAGTATTTGCCATTTCAATTTAATTGTTTATTTTATAGTTTTCCAGTCTGTTTCCAAATTGGAACATGGGAAATTAGATGAGTATGAATCACAGCACATGAATTGAAGTTTAAAAAAAATAAAAAGGGGGATATGTTGGAGACCGAATAATTAAACAGGGTATTTTTGCAATCTGGACAGAGGTGCTGGGCCCAAACCCCACCTCATTTGCCTAGTTAATAAAGAGCTACACCTAATTCTTCATTTGTCTCATCCATGTTCTCCAGAGGAGGCTGTAAGTTAGTCTCTTATTAGTGTAAAATAGATGTGGATGGTATGGTGGGTGTTGTCTTTGAGTTGCTTTGAAAACTTAATTGAATTGCTGATGGGCCACATTTTTTTCTATGAATAAAAGTGGATATGCTTCTGGGAGCACAGGGGTTATGGCTAAGGAACAGTAGAGACTCTTTGTGTGGCGTCCTCTTGAACCTATATGTGTGTGTGTGTGTGTATGTGTGTATATATATATATCTTTAAGTCCCTGTCATTTATTTCAATTCCATACCTTTTCCTGTTTGGGACCCTGGTATATACTTGTTGTGGCTGGACTGCAACAAGGTTGGACCTGTAGTTAGTTCAAGGAGTCCTGACCCTAACATGCCATCATTCTTTCATTCAACACTTAGGTGTGTCTAAGTTTTAAAAGTGGGTATTTCTGCCATCCTCAGTCCTTTCAAGTTTTGTTACATTTACCCAAAACGATGCTGTACAAGTATTTGCATGATTGTGTCACTTTAGTGTTTGAGGTTGTAGTGCCCATATCCTATTTTTATTCTCTACCAGGTGTTCATAACTGTTAGCTTTTATTTAGATAAATCAACAACAATAACCTGCCATCCAGCTCCTCACCTCCAGTTACTGTGCATTTTTTTGTGTGCCAGGATCTATACTGTGGTGCATTGTTTCATGATTACTTATGACTGCCTTTTTTTTTTTTTAATTTTTTACAGGGACAGAGAGAGAGAGTCAGATAGAAGGATAGATAGGGACAGACAGACAGGAATGGAGAGAGATGAGAAGCATCAATCATCAGTTTTTCGTTGCGACACCTTAGTTGTTCATTGATTGCTTTCTCATATGTGCCTTGACCGTGGGTCTTCAGCAGACCGAGTAACCCCCCACTCGAGACAGTGACCTTGGGTCCAAGCTGGTGAGCTTTTTGCTCAAGCTGGCACCCCGGGGTCTCAAACCTGGGTCCTTCCGCATCCCAGTTCGATGCTCTATCCACTGCGCCACCACCTGGTCAGGCGTATGACTGCCTTTTGATACAGATTGGCAGACTACTATCCCCATCACATAGTACAGAAACTGGCACTTAGGGTAGGCAGCTTGTCCTGAGACACGCAACTCTGAACAGCAGGATTTGAACCTCTAACTCAACACTGAAACCTGTAAGCCTAAATGTCAGACTGTTTACCATGGCTGGTGTGGAGGGAGGGGGAGGAATAGAAATCTGTGTTTTGTTAAGTCAACAGATATGTTTACACGTCTCTGTATAAACAGTGAAATTACTCCATAGGAGTTACACAAGAAGAAACAGTAACTCCTAAAAACAGGCTGATGAACTCGGCTCTGCCTTAACTGCCTGAGCTCTTGATTTCACCCTTCAGTGTCTTACTCTTCCTTTGTCAGCATCCTTTTGTTATTTGTTAATCAAAAAGCCTCAAACAGCCCTCTTTTGGAACAACTGTTTTTATAGTTTTCTAGATAAGATATCTACTTCCCTTTTTACTTTTTCCTCGGATCTTTTCCCACAAAAGGCAATAGCTCTGAATTTGTATCATTCCAGGTGTGAGAGAACCAAGGTCAGAAACCATTATGGATGGTTAAAGTTATTTACTTCTTTCTCTCCCCAACACACACACACACACACACACACACACACACACACACACACACACCCCACACACCCCTTGCTTTTGTATGGTCTTTATTCAAATTATTAAGATGACTTCAAAATACACTGAGTTTGTGTGAAAGTGGAGAGAGGGTTAGTTGCAGACTCCAGATACAACACGCCTTGAACCAGTTCTGGAGCCTGTTTGTAGACCCACAGAGGTTTCCGCAGCAGAAGGGCTGGTGACTTTCTCCCGTCTAGAGAAGTGGAGTGACTCAGAGTACAGACATTCTGCCTAACTCCGCATTTGTAACTATGAGCTACGCAGTTGTCAGGGAGTCTCTGAATCATCTGTTTGTATCTTTTCTCATGCTGCTGCTCATTTTTAGAACGATCTAAGACATGTTAGCTGAAAAATGCGCCAGTTGCTTGCAAAGAGAGAAAGGCTTTCTGTGTGGGGGTGAGAACACAGAGTTCTTCTCTTCCTGCTTGGGAACATGATAGGGAGAAGGAGCTAGTGATCCTCAGAGAAATATTAGGAGTTCTGATGAACCCCGATACCTGGAGAACATGAAGTGAAAGCAGGTTTTTTTTTTTTTATTAAAGGGAGGAGGTTTATTAATATGCCAGCCGCATATGACTGACACAGGGCATAGCAGACCCAAATTGTGCAGCCGAAGTGAAAGCAGTTTAATGTAACTTTGAGCTCTAGTCCTGGCATGAAAAAAAGAAGACGTGATAATTTTACTTTAACCAGTAAATACTAACACAAAAGAGATGATCCATAGAAACCTGAATTTGCGTGGCAGGCAGCCTCATGAAGTAAAAACAAACTGCATAGCTCTTGCGAAACCATCATTTTTGATGCAGTGTCTCCCAGGGCTGTGTCGCTCCTGGTATGTTTTTTTTTTTCCATCCTCATAGGAACATCGCAGTCCAGGCAGACCCTGGATTCTGATAAACAAATGCACCTTCAGGTCAGATGCATTCCTGGGTCACCTGGAATGGGAGGAAAGATCCTAGTTGTTTTATTTGTTAAGATTTTATCTGTACACACATTCTGGGTGGCACTAAATCCTGGTCTTCACTCCAGTCTTCTATAACCTTGTCAATTCCTGGGATTCTGGGAGGACTGAAGTGAACAGAAGCAGCAGTGTGGGCAGTGCAAAAGTTTAGAGCAGAAAGGGACCACAGAGGAACACACCTCAGACGTTCCTCATGTGCACGTGCGTGGGCTGGTGATAGGAAAGTCTCATCAATTTGGAGAAAATGAAAAATAAAGAAACAGGGAAGTGAGTTTAGCATAAAGCAAAAGGAATTCAAATTAGAAGGAATAAAACCCTTACCCTCTACCCTTCCGTTGTTTCCTTTTCTGAAGAGAACCAGAATACAGCACTCCAAAATATATCTCTTGGACAGAAAAATTATTTTGAGTTGAAAACAATTAAGAAGCAGAAAATGCAGGAAAAGTTTTTCCCCCTCCCTCTTTTTTTTTTTTTTTTTTTTTGCCTAAAAGCATAGTTGAATTCTTTTATTGCAGATAGACTCTTTTTTTAAAAAATAATTTTATTAATTTATTTTTTTTAATGGGGTGACATCAGTAAATCAAGATACATATATTCAAAGATAACATGTCCAGGTTATCTTGTCGTTCAATTATGTTGCATACCCATCACCCAAAGTCAGATTGTCCTCTGTCACCTTCTATCTAGTTCTCTTTGTGCCCCTCCCCCTCCCCCCTCCCCTCTCCCTCTCCCCCCTCCCCCCATAACCACCACACTCTTATCAATGTCTCTTGGTCTCACTTTTATGTCCCATCTACGTATGGAATAATGCAGTTCCTGTTTTTTTCTGATTTACTTATTTCACTCCGTATAATGTTATCAAGATCCCACCATTTTGCTATAAATGATCCGATGTCATCATTTCTTATGGCTGAGTAGTATTCCATAGTGTATATGTGCCACATCTTCTTTATCCAGTCATCTATTGACGGGCTTTTTGGTTGTTTCCATGTCCTGGCCACTGTGAACAATGCTGCAATGAACATGGGGCTGCATGTGTCTTTACAAATCAATGTTTCTGAGTTTTTGGGGTATATACCCAGTAGAGGGATTGCTGGGTCATAAGGTAGTTCTATTTTCAGTTTTTTGAGGAACCACCATACTTTCTTCCATAATGGTTGTACTACTTTACATTCCCACCAGCAGTGGATGAGGGTTCCTTTTTCTCCACAGCCTCTCCAACATTTGCTATTACCTGTCTTGTTAATAATAGCTAGCAGATAGACTCTTATTAGCCCAGAGACACCAGAGGAATACGCAAACAAAACTTACATCATTAGTTTCCTCCAGTGTATTTATTTTCCCACAGCTTGCCATCCTTGGGTGCCTAAAACTGTTTCTTTTGTCTTGTCATTTTCCTGAAAAGTCGCTGTTTTTGGTTTGGAATACTATATAAGCTGGAGTCCTAAGCTACTACTTTGAGTTAGTTCTTCCCACTTATGTGTGCTGCTGCATGGGTTTTTTTTCTCTTGTCAGTTTAAATTTCCTTTCTTTTAAAAAATTTTATTTTTATTTTGCGAGTGTGTTTATTAAATCTGGTGACAGTATAATAAAGCAGGGCGTAGGACAGAAGTAACAGGAGAGAGAGTAGGAGGGGCTGCTCTGGCTCTTTAAAAACATTATAGGAAAGAAGTGAGCCCAGGTGGGGCTGCTGCCAACTCACTGGAGAGTCAGAGTAAAGGAGGACAGGTTCACAGGGTAAGCCCAAGACAAGCTGCCACTGCCCATAACTCCCCTGCTTGCAAGTCTCGTGGGGTCCCTTAGAGGTTAGTAGATGCACGCCTGAGAAGGAGGAGGGGGAAGGGAAAGGCACCGGTGTGCTCTAAGAAGGGAGGAAGTGTCTCCTTTCTTCCCCTCCCCTTTCCCTTTCTTTTCTCTTCCCTTTCTTCTCTTTCCTTTCTTCCTTCTATTCCTATTCCCCCTCAATGTCCTTCCCCTTCTTCTCCTTCATCTTTCTCTTCCTCTTCCTCTTCCCCTCTTCCTGCTCCTTCTTCATTAAAGAGAGCCAGTGAAAAACTCAACATAGGAGAGGAAACTTAAGAAATTGAGACACAGATGGGGATTAAAGTGTTACTTTGGTCCTGGCCTAGGCGAGGGGTCAGTAATGCTCTAAGTCCAGTTCAGAGGGCAGCCTCCTCCTTATCTTCCCAAAACCAAATCCAGCCAGGTCTATTCCCAAAGGCTGAGACAACTCATACCTGGTCACAGGCAGAGGAGATGGAACAGAGAGATGATTAGGGATTGCTAGAGTGTGCTGGGCTCAGTCTGCCTAGCCATACAAAGAGAAGGACAGATGCAGTGAACTCTCACTCAGGACCTGGCTGCCAGTGAATCGCGTCTTATGAATGTGATCTTTTTTTTTTTTTTTTCTATTTTTCTGAAGCTGGAAACAGGGAGAGACAGTCAGACAGACTCCCGCATGCGCCCGACCGGGATCCACCCGGCACGCCCACCATGGGGCGACGCTCTGCCCACCAGGGGGCGATGCTCTGCCCATCCTGGGCGTCGCCATGTTGCGACCAGAGCCACTCTAGCGCCTGAGGCAGAGGCCACAGAGCCATCCCCAGCGCCCGGGCCATCTTTGCTCCAATGGAGCCTTGGCTGCGGGAGGGGAAGAGAGAGACAGAGAGGAAGGTGCGGCGGAGGGGTGGAGAAGCAAATGGGTGCTTCTCCTGTGTGCCCTGGCCGGGAATCGAACCCGGGTCCTCTGCACGCTAGGCCGACGCTCTACCGCTGAGCCAACCGGCCAGGGCCAATGAATGTGATCTTTTACCAATCAGATTCAGTGCTTCTTCTCCTCCTCCTCTTTCTTCTTGTTCTTCTTCTTGTTGTTCTTGTTCTTCTTCTTCCTCCTCCTCCTCCTCCTCCTTCTCCTCCTCCTTCTCCTCCTTTTCCTCCTTCTTATTCTTTTTCTTTTTCTGCTTCTGGATGGCAAAAATGGAGAGTGGAAGCTCTCTTCTCAGCTTTGACCAAGAGGTAGAAATGTTGGAGAAAAAGCCTTCCTTGGTGTACCGAATGGGGTGTGTAGGAGGGCTATGTAGGCTATGGAATTTACCAAAAGAGCTTTAAGATGTCCTGATGGTTTCATTACATTTGCCATCCTTGGTACCAAAGGATTGGAGAAAACCATAGAAAGCTGTTCTTAGTTCCACAATCAAGCTATGTAAGAAATATTTTTTTAACTAAAAAAATTGAAATTTGTGGTAAAATACACATAAAATTTATAATCTTCACCATTTTTAAGTGTACAGTTAAGTGGTATGAAGTACATTTACATTGTTGGGCTACCTTCTCCACTATCCAGCTCTTAGAAGTTTTTTATCTTCTGAATTGAAACTCTGTCCCCATGAAACACTAACTCCTCCATCCTCCCTCAGGCTGCTGACAACCATCATTCTACTTCTTGTTTTTTATAAATTTGGCTATTCTAGGTACCATATAAATGGAACCATATGCTATTTATCTTTTTATGACCAGCAGTTTAGCATAACGTGTTCAAGGCTGATCCATGTTCAAACATGTGTCAGAATTTCCATCTCTTTTTTTAATTGAATTTATTGGGTGACATTCGTGGATAAAATTATATAGGTTTCAGGCATACAATTCTATAATACATCATCTGTATATTGTACTGTGTTCACCAATCCAAGTCAAGACTTCTGGAAATGTCTGTGAAAACTTACCAGCAGGAAAAACAAGTTGGAGAGAGATATCGATGTTTTGATAATATTTCAGTCAAAACACAAAAGCTCCCACATATGCCTAGATTTATGTATGGAAAAGAGGAAAGGTATTAAGGAATAAACACTATGCTGTTAATGGACAAGATTTATCCAACCAAAAAACGTCTGCAAGGCAGTCACTACCTCTACGGCCAGGCTGCCGCAAGGCATCCAGCAAGCTGTGGCAGGTCCAGAAGCCGGCTGCTGGGAAGGTGTCTGAGGCAGCAAGCAAAACAACCTGAGGCGGAAGCAGGCCAGAGGCTGAGGCTGGAACTGCGCAGGACTGCCTGCAGAGGTAGGTGGAGTTCAAGGCCAAGGAAACTGGGGATCGGGTATCCCATGGTAGTTGCAGCACTTAAGTGAAGGATACCCAGGAGAGGACGACCTATTTCTTTTTTTTTTTTTTTTTTTTTAAATAAATTTTTATTAATGGTAATGGGATGACATTAATAAATCAGGGTACATATATTCAAAGAAAACATGTCTAGGTTATTTTGTCATCAAATTATGTTGCAAACCTCTCGCCCAAAGTCAGATTGTCCTCCGTCACCCTCTATCTAGTTCTCTGTGCCCCTCCCCCTCCCCCTAACTCTCTCCCTCCCTCCCTCCCATGTCCTCCCTCCCCCCCCACCCTTGGTAACCACCACACTCTTGTCCATGTCTCTTAGTCTCATTTTTATGTTCCACCAATGTATGGAATCATGTAGTTCTTGTTTTTTTCTGATTTGCTTATTTCACTCCTTATAATGTTATCAAGATCCCACCATTTTGCTGTAAATGATCTGATGTCATAATTTCTTATGGCTGAGTAGTATTCCATAGTGTATATGTGCCACATCTTCTTTATCCAGTCTTCTATTGAAGGGCTTTTTGGTTGTTTCCATGTCTTGGCCACTGTGAACAGTGCTGCAATGAACATGGGGCTACATGTGTCTTCACGTATCAATGTTTCTGAGGTTTTGGGGTATATACCCAGTAGAGGGATTGCTGGGTCATAAGGTAGCTCTATTTGCAGTTTTTTGAGGAACCACCATACTTTCCTCCATAATGGTTGTACTACTTTACAGTCCCACCAACAGTGAATGAGGGTTCCTTTTTCTCCACAGCCTCTCCAACATTTGCTATTACCCGTCTTGTTGATAATAGCTAATCTAACAGGAGTGAGGTGGTATCTCATTGTAGTTTTGATTTGCATTTCTCTAATAACTAATGAAGCTGAGCATCTTTTCATATATCTGTTGGCCATTTGTATCTCTTCCTGGGAGAAGTGTCTGTTCATGAAGGACGACCTATTTCCCACGGAACAGGGATGAAGATCTGGCTAACCTCTTGGTCTTTGTGACATCTGGCCAGAAATTCATGAAAATTATCACATAAATGGGTAGGGGAAGAAGAAAGAAGCGCCTGCTCCATGATTTGGCATTTTAGATGCCTCCATGGAATAGGAAGCTTTTGCAAAGCTTCAGTTTTATTCTCGTGAAAAGGCATTAAGTTATTTCTGTCTATTGTACAGTAGGTCCTTTTACTTTTGGAGAACAGCAGATCTAGTTTCTTTGTACAAACCTAGAGCTTATCCAAAGAGTTCATCTTTTAACCTCTTATTTATTTTTCTTAAAAAATTTTTTTATTGATTTAAATTTATTGTGCTTACATAGATTCAAGTGTCCCACCAAATATATCTCCCTCCTCCCCACCCCCATGTTCCCCTTGATACCCCCTTTGACCCCTTCCCCAACGCCCCCCCCTTCCCTTCAGGATTTGCTGTCCTGCTCTCTATAATGCTGTGTTATGTATATATAATTTCACTAATCTCTTTCCCTTCTCTGATCCCATCCTCTCCTCCCCTTTCCCTCTGACCACTTTCCCTCTGGTCCCTTTGATCCCGCCTCTGCCTCTATTCTGTTCTTCAGTTCAAGTTGTTCATTAAATTTCTCATATGAGTGAGGTCATATGATATTTTTCTTTCTCTGCCAGGCTTATTTCACTTGGCATAATAGTCTCCAGGTCTGTCCATGTCGCAAAAGGTAAGATTTTCTTCTTTTTCACGGCCGTGTAGTATTCCATTGTGTATATGTACCATCGCTTTTTAATCCGCTCGTCCACTGACAGACATTTGGGCTGTTCCCAGATCTTGGCTATTGTAGACAATGCTGCAATAAACATGGGGATGCATATCTTCTTTTGAATCAGTGATTTGGTGTTCTTAGGATATATTCCTAAAAGTGGGATAGCGGGATCAAAAGGCATTTTCATTTTTACTTTTTTGAGGAATCTCCATACTGTTTTCCACAGTGGCTGCACCAGTCTGCATTCCCACCAGCAGTGCAGGAGGGTTCCCTTTTCTTCACACCCTTGCCAGCACTTATGTGTTGTTTTGTTGATGAGCACCATTCTGACTGATGTGAGGTGATATCTCATTGTGGTTTTAATTTGCATTTCTCTAATGATTAGTGATGTTGAACATTTTTTTTATGTGCCTATTGGCCATTTGTATGACCTCTTTGGAGAAGTGTTTATTCAGTTCTTTTGTCCATTTTTTGATTGGGTTTTTACTTTCCTGGTGTTGAGTTTTACAAGTTCTTTATAAATTTTGTTTATTAACCCCTTATCAGACTTATTGTTGAATATATTCTCCCATTGTGTGGTTTGTATTTTTATGTTGTTCATATTGTATTTAGCTGTACAAAAGCTTTTTAGCTTGATATAGTCCCATTTATTCGTCCTGTCCTTTATTTCACTTGCCCGTGGAGATATGTCAGCAAATATATTGCTGTGAGAGATGTTGGAGAGCTTACTGCCTATGTTTTCTTCCAAGATGGTTATGGTTTCACGGCTTACATTTAAATCTTTTATCCATTTTGAGTTTATTTTTGTGTATGGTGTAAGTTGGTGGTCTAGTTTCATTTTCTTGCAAGTACCTGTCCAATTTTTCCAACACTGTTTGTTAAAGAGACTGTCTTTATTCCACTGTATGCTCTTATCTCCTTTGTCAAGTATTAATTGTCCATATAGGTGTGGGTTTATTTCTGGGTTCTCTGTTCTGTTCCATTGATCAGTATGCCTGTTCTTACACCAGTACCAAGCTGTTTTGAGTACAATACCTTGTAGTATAACTTGATATCAGGAAGTGTGATACCACCTACTTTATCCTTCTTTTTTAAGATTGCTGAGGCTCTTTGTGTTCTTTTTTGGTTCCATATTAATTTTTGGAATATTTGTTCTATATCTTTGAAGTATGCCATTGGAATTTTAATAGGAATTGCATTGAATTTATAGATTGTTTTGGGAAATATAGATATTTTAATGATGTTTATTCTTCCTATCCATAAACATGGTATATGCTTCCACTTGTTTGTATCTTCCTTGATTTCTTTTATCAATGTTTTATAATTTTCCTAGTACAAGTCTTTAACCTCCTTGGTTAAATTTACTCCTAAGTACTTTATTTTCTTTGTTGCAATAGTGAAGGAGATTGTTATCTTAATTTTTCTTTCAGACAGTTCATTATTGGTATATAAAAATGCTACTGATTTCTGATTAATTAATTTTATATCCTGCCACCCTGCAGAATTCATTTATCAGGTCCAGTAGTTTTTTGACTGCAACTTTAGGGTTTTCTATGTACAGTGTCATGTCATCAGCAAATAATGACAGTTTTACTTCTTCTTTTCCAATTTGGGTGCCTTTTATTTCTACTTCTTGTCTGATTGCTGTGGCTAGGACTTCCAGAACTATGTTGAATAAGAGCGGTAAAAGGGGGCACCCCTGCCTTGTTCTTGATCTTAAGGGGATTGCTTTTAATTTTTGCTCATTGAGTATGATGTTGGCCATGGGTTTGTCATAGATGGCCTTTATCATGTTGAGGTATGTTCCCTGTATTCCCACTTTGTTGAGAGTTTTGATCATAAATAGATGCTGGATTTAATCAAATGCTTTTTCTGTATCTATTGATATTATCATGTGATTTTTCTCCTTCCTTTGTTTAGGTGATGAATCACATTGAATGTTTTTGCGAATATTGTATCAGCCTTGCCTCCCCAGAATAAATCCCACATGATCATGGTGTATGATTTTTTTCATGTATTGCTGGATTCAGTTTGCTAATATTTTGTTGAGAATTTTATCATCTAAGTTCATCAGGGATATTGGCCTCTAGTTTTCTTTCTTTGTAGTGTCTTTTCATGTATTGTCCAGTCCTCCAATGGTCTGAGGGACAGTGAACTGACCCCCTGTGTAAAAAGTTTGGGGACCCCTGATCTAGTGTGTCCTTTAAGGCTGCTGTTTCTTTGTTAATTTTGTTTCTTGAGGATCTATCCTTTGATGTTAGAGGGGTATTACAATCCTCTGCTATTATATTTATAGTATTGCTGTTGATCTTGCCCTTTATGTCCATCAAAATCAGCTTTATAAATTTAGGTGTTTCTATATTAGGCACATAGATATTTATAATGGTTATATCTTCCTGATGGATCACTCTCTTTATCATTATGTAGTGACCTTCTTTATCCCTTACTATATATAGCCTTTGTTTTAAAGTCTAGTTTGTCAGATACAGTATAAATATTGCTACCCCAGCTTTTTTTTTCATTTCCATTTGCATGAAATATTTTTTTCCATCCCTTCACTTTCAGTCTGTGTTTTTCTTTTGTTTTGAGGTGGGTCTCTTTTAGACAGCATATGTATGGGTCCTGTTTTCTTATCTACATAGCTACCCTGTGTCTTTTTATTGGAGCTTTTGTTGTTTCTCTTCATGTTGTCACAGAACTCTCTTAGGATTTCCTCAGACTTTTTGAGCCTCTTTTCTTTTTGCTGCTCTGCTTCTGTGCTTTTGTTTATCTTGTCCTCTGAATTGCTGATTTGATCTTCTGCTTCAGTTCCCCTACTTCAATTCCTTCTAGCGTAGTGTTCATTTCTGATACTGTATTTGTCATTTATGACTGGCTCTTTTTTATGATTTCAATGTCCTTTTTGATGCTTGCTATCTCTTTATGTATGTGCTCATTATGTCCATCCATTGTTGCTCTAAGATCTTTGACCATCCTGAGAATCATTATTTTAAACTCTGCATCTGGTAATTTGGTTATTTCCATTTCATTCAGTTCTTTTTCTGGGGATTTCTCTTGTTGATTCATTTGGATTGCATTTCTCTGTCTTCCCATTTTGTCTGTGTATAGACGCCTTCTTTGGGTTTGGTGTTTGTATAGCTAGCTAAATCTAGGATTGGTATTGTCTACCTCCAATTTTCAGTTGTGTTGTTTCTAGATCTTCTTGGATTGGCATCAGTTGTTGTTTGTAATCCTCTGTGGGCTACTTGTCTGCTGTCACTATTCTTTTTGCTATTTGTGTTGACGTTTTCTATGTCTTAGCTGGGTCAGGTGTGAGGAGCCCTTCCTTAAGATACCACTCTAACAAGGGTTGTTAGGTCTTGAGCTGATGCTCTTTGTATCTGGCCTCCAGATGTGCCAGCCCTGGACCTCCCTGTCCAGAGCCTGGCACCGATCAGTGGAGGTCACTGCCTATGACTGGCCTTTTCAATCTTTTTGGAGCTATAGGCAATCTACATCTTGTGGCTGCCTCTGCTGGGCCCAGGTGCTGTTGGAAATATCAGCTGCACTCCTAGGCTAGCTTTTATCTACTTTTGGCCTGGGGAAAGTTTGTTTAAAAGTTCAGGTTCCCCTGAGATCCGTTTTCTGCCACACCTTATTGCTAGCTACTTGTTGAGCTCAGTACTGTAATTCAGAGATTAAGTACAGTATTTGATGTGGCTTGCCCCTTAGTCTCAGGTGTCATTTAATCCAGACTTTTATTTTATTTTATTTTTTTCTTCTTTTTCAGCCCTCAGAAGAGTGTGGCCACAGGAGTCCATTGGGTATGTTCTCTGTGTTCTGGATGTGTGGTCTGTCTGCCAGCCCACCCGCCCTCCAGTGAGTACTTAGCAGTGTTGGGAGGGTGCAGCTCAGACCTCAGCATTCACTACCTGTGTCTCTGATGTACTTGTTTCTAAGTGCCTCTTTACTCTGACTGGAGCAGGAGAGCCTCAAGTGGGTGGGGTAATTTATTCCCTTTGCTGGTGTTGTTGCTCCCAGAAAAATGGTCACTTTAGATTTGGGGAGTTACTCAGCCCAGGGTATAGGGTGGCTGTTCTTCAAGGTGTCTCTCCCTGTGCCTCCGAGATTACACTCTCTTCTGGCAATTCCAGTCCTCTCAGCTCTCTCCACTCCCAGAGCCCTGGGTAAGTGGTTGTGAATGAGGTTTCCTGTGTGGTCTGTTTAAGATGGAGCCTGGATCTGAGAGTTCTGTCTTTCTTGCAAACAGTATCCTGGCTTTTTTCTCAGCTAAATACTGTCCATACAACTCTTCTAGGCTCTGAGGCTCTAGGCTGGGGCTCTGGTCCTGGGGCTGAGGACTCACAACTCTCCGGCAACCCACCCTGCTGTGAGAGTTTCTTTGGGCCATTGCTTGCTCCTGGGAGTGGGGCAGTCCTTTCCATGTCTCCACCTTTCCTACCAGTCTCAGTGTGGTTTCTTTGGTGGTCCTTGGTTATAGAATTCTATAACCAAAGTTGGTTTTTCAAGATGATTGTCCTTAAAATTAAGTTGTAATCCACTTTGATTCTGGGAGGTGGGAGTTGGAACATCTGCCTACTCCATTGCCATTTTGCCGCTGCTCTTTATCTCTTATTTCTTAAAAATTTAATAGGTATACATGGTCTTCTTATGCCTGTTATCTCAAGCAACATATCCATATCTATCTATCTATATCTATCAATAGCTATATCATCTACATCTATCTATATAATCTATATCTATACATCTGTATTATTTATCTATATCTATATCTATCTATATTTATCTCAGTACTGACTTTATTTCTTAGATGTAGTAAAAAACAATTATTATTATTATTATTATTATTATTATTAAGTGAGAGGTGAGAGCAGGGGAAGCAGAGAGTCAGACTCCCACATGCACCCTAACCAGGATCTACCCAGCAAGCCCCCTACTGGGCAGTGCTCTTCCCAACTGGGGCTGCTGCTCCATTTCTCAGCAACTAAGCTATTTTAGCTCCTGAAGTGAGGCCACAGAGCCTTCTCAGCACCCAGGGCCAACTTGCTCAAACCATCTGAGCCATGGATGTGGGAGAGGAAGAGAAAGAGAGAGAGAGAGAGAGAGAGAGAGAGAGAGAGAAAAGGAGAAAAGGTAGAGAAATAAATGATTGCTTCTCTTGTGCTTTCTGATTGGAAATAAAACCTGGAACTTCTACATGCCAGGTTGATTCTCTACCATTGAGTCAACTGACCAGGGCCAAAATAACCTATTATTAAAGAAAGAGATTTAAAAAAGTTTTTCTTCCTAAAGCTTTCTTAAAGGTCAGGAGATTTATCTGTGAAAAAGTAATAAATAGTTATTTGTAACCTGTGTAAAATATCAGCCAGTCTTAAGATAGTCCTTTTTACTAAGGGTTAGAACAATGAGTATGATTGGGCTGCTTGTAGTATCTCTTAATATTACTAGATGATAGAATTCAATAACTTGTTACATGTTATTAATTGGTGTACTGACTGATAATCATTTAAAAATAAAGACTCCTTGTCATGCAAAATAAAGAAATAAAGACAGAAAGAAAGAGGGAGAGAGAGGGAGAAAGAGGGAAAGAGAAGAAGAGAGAAAGAAAGAAAGGAAGGAAGGAAGAAAGAAAGAAAAGAAAGAAGGAATGAAGGAGGAAGGAAAGAAAGAAAGAAAGAAAGAAAGGAAGGAAGGAAGGAAGGAAGGAAGGAAGGAAGAAGGAAAGAGAGGTTGCTGTATTTAGCAAAATGACTCCTGTTAACACTGAACATTTTTTTCTTATTGATTTTAATTTATTGTGTTTATATAGATTCTAACACTGAACATTTTGATCGCAGAACTAACTCCAAAGAAAAAATGGAACAGACTGTGTGTAAATGTGAACAGCTGTGAAAATATAGAAATAAGAAAACTTTGATCAAATAGGACAAGGGGGAGAGAAGGTGGGATAAGAGTCAGCTCCCTGACTGCTTTATATGTATATAATATTTGCAAGTTTTATTTTCCATAATTAAAAAAAGTTTTTAAAAGATATTCTCTTCCCAAAAAAGGAAAATTCCACAAGGTAAAGATGTTCATCTTGGTCAACATAATTTACACCTTAAATATAATCATCACCTGGTGGGTTTTGTGCTCCCTAATGAAATCACTGATTCAGCCAATGATCATCCATGGCTTAAATGAGGTGAAAGTTTGACTGGGACCAGGTATTTACAGGCTGTCAGCTCATCAACCCACAGTTTATTTGCTGTTTGTAAGTAGGGAAGCACCACTTTGCAATGAGGGCATCAGGGGATACCCTCTAAAACGCATTCCCCTATCTTCACCACACTAAAAGTCAGTAGGTAAAACCCATGTTCCTCCTCAGGTGACTCAGGAAAAAGGCACACCTGTATAGTGTTCATGACAAGACAGTTGAACTTGAACCTTGCCGAACCTCTAGCATTAATATTCATCTATGGATATACAAAGGCTAGAGAAAGAAGTTGAAAGATATCACAGGAAAGTAATGAGGGACATTCTAGAGAACAATCCATTTTTTTTCAACAAACAGTATGAAGAAGGAGGAGGTGAAAGGAAAGGAAGAGAAGTCAGAGTTGGAGGGAATGTTCTAGATTAAAAGAAAGGTATGAGGCATTACAACTGGTGCAATATGTGCACCTTGATTAGATTCTGACTCCAGCACACCAACTGAACAGTCATTTTTGAGACAATAAGAAAAATAGACTACAGGGAGAATGTTAGATGACAAGACATCGCTGCTAATTTTGTTCGGTATGACAATAACATGGTGATTATGTTAGAAAGTGTCCTTGTATCTTTATCTTTTTAAAATAATTTATTGGGATGACATGCTTTGCCAAACCACATAAGTTTCAAGTGTACAACTCAATATAGCACCATCTACACACAGCGTTGTGCATCCTCTGCCCTAAGCAAATCCCTTTGTCCTTCCCCCAACTCAACCCCCCCTTTCCCTCTGATTATTGCCACCCTGTTGTCTGTTACTATGTGTTGTACAGATATGTTTTTTGATAGCAGGTGATTTCTAAGAAGTGCTTGTCTCCTCAGAAGGAAAGTGTCTAGGGCCATTTGGGCTGCTCTAACGAAATTCCATAAACCGGGTGGTTTATAAACAACAGGAATTGACTTCTCACAGTTCTGGAGGAAGAAAGTCTGAGATCAGGGTGCCAGCATGGTCAGGTGAGGGCCCTTTGCCAGGTTTTAGACTTCTCATTGTGTCCTCACATAGTGAAAAAGGCAAGAGAGATCTCGATCTCTGAGATGTCTCTTTTATAAGAGCAATAATTTAATTTTTCAAGGCTCTGCCCTAATGACCTAAGCATTTCCCAAAGACCCCACCTCCTAATACCATCCATCACATTGAACATTTGGTTTCAATGGATGAATTTTGAGGAGACACACCATTTAATCTATAGCAGGAAATGTGTTAAAAACCAGGTGACAGCTTGCAAATGAAAATATGCTCTGTCCAGGAGAAAAGGTATCACAGTCACAAAGCAAAACAGACATTGCAAATACATTTTCATCCATTTCTGGAGGGTCCCTCACCATTCCTTGATTTATTCAATAAATAATAAAAGCATGTCATGTATGTGCAAGGCATTGCTCCAGATGCTTGGGGTACACGAGTGAATAAAACGGGGATAAAAGCAAAATTCTCTGCTTTCTTGGGGCTTACATTCTTGCATAACAAATAAGCCAATTATCCTGTAGGAAAGGAGTCAGTTAGCACCAGTAAAGAACAGAGCAGGGTAGGGGCAGAAGTGTGTGTGTGTGTGTGTGTGTGTGTGTGTGTTTCTTCCTCAGGTGAGTCTGTGAACAACCAACAGACCAGCACAGCCCTTTGCCCTCTCCATCTCTTTCCTCCCCTCTTTTTACCTGGGATCCTTGACATTTCCCCGTGTATTTCTTCGTCTTTCTAGGCTCTTGGGTCTCTTACTCTAACATTTAGTGGTTTTCTTTTTCCACTTTCTTTCTTGTATCTCTTCTCCATTTTTAAATTCTCTTTATTATTATTTTTCCCTATCATCTACATCCATGTCTCATTCTCTTCTTCTTTCCTTTGGTTTTCTCCTTTCCCCCATCTTTTTTATTCTCTCCCTCCAACATATCAAACTGAAAAGAAGAGCAACATGTCGCGAAAGACCTGAGCACATGATTGCCGTGAAAGGGACAGATGAAGGGATTCTTTGTGAGTAGGCCCCTGGGAAAACCAAGACTATCACGTACTTTGTTTTCAAGATGATGTGAAATACAGTCTAATTTTTGAAGTATCTTTTTTCTTAGCAATTTTACTTCAGATTAAAGCAAGAAGATCGTGGTAGGTATAGTTTTTAAAAAATGCTGATAAGTAAACAACTATTAATAGTACACGCTTTCTCTTTTCATAAGGAGCCCAGAATTCTTTTTTTCTCACACTAGATGGCAGTAGAGTTAAAGAAAACTCTCTAAAGCAGCTTTGGTGAATTCTCCACAAAGCTGGGATGAGGATGGAGTCAGAACCACATCTATAAAAAGTGATAGTTGAATTTACAACAAAGGCATGATATGACACTCTAACATGTCATATGCTCATTTTGCCAAAATGTGTCTGGGCCAGAATCTCCCTCTCTTTCTCTCTCCATGTTGTGTCTTACAGGTAAAGCATTAGAAGTCTATTCAGTTTAACTCCTAATACATGATGTAATTTTTAGTTGGCAAAGTAAAACTTTTAATTTGAACCTGTCCTTAGAAATAACTCCTAGTGTTTATATGTATCTACATATCTATCTATCTATCTATCATCTATCTATCTATTTTTTTGTCTTTTTCCTGTCACTTAAGATCAGTTAGGCCTCAAAGGGCATTTAACATAAAAATTGGAAACCCTGAGGAAGTCAGCTTTTTGATGACTTTCAAATGTCTTAGTAATAAATTTAAGAGTAGTATTGTCAAGATTCTCAAATAACAAACATATAGGGGAGAGAAATAAAGGAAATGTCTTAAACTGGTAAGAATTGGTGAACCTGGGTGGAAAATATATCATGATCACTGTACTACTCTTGTAACTTTTCCATAGCTTTAACATTTTCCAAAGTAAAAATTAGAAAATAGAAAGAATAATCACAACACATGTAATAGATGTGTAGGAGGAATCACTGTGCAGCATAATGAAAAGTACAACAAATATACCACATGAGTGTGAGAAGTCCAGGAGGATGGATATATATATAAAATCAAGGCTACATCTGAAATAGCTGTTCATGGATCCCTGCCTGGTATTCATTGATTTCCATCATCAACATGTATTTATTGAACAGGTACTAAGTATATAACACAAGGGTTATAGCAGTGAATATTGCAAAAAAAAGTCTCTGCCTTCCTGAAGCTTTCCTCTAACTAGAGAGACAGAAAAGGCAAATAAACATACACTAGGGTGGGTAGTGATGAGTAGTAGTTAGAGAAGGTAGAAAATTAGGATAAAGAATGATAAGGCACTGCCACTTTAGATAGGTTAGTTAGGGTAGACTGGCCTCTCTGAGAGGGTGACATTGGAGCAGACACCTGAGGAAGTAGGATGTCTTTGTTTATTCAATTTTCAGAGAGGAGAGAGAGAGAGAGAGAGAAAGAGAGAGAGAGAAAGAGAGGGAGAGAGAAAGGGGAGGAGCAGGAAGCATCAACTCCCATATGTGCCTTGACCAGGCAAGCCCAGGGTATCGAACAGGTGACCTCAACTTTCCAGGGATGTCTTTGTTTAAAAAATAGTTTGGGGGTTCCTCAAAAAGTTAAACAAACATATACTTACTATATGACCCAGTAATTCCACTTCAGGGTACAAACTCCAAATAACTGAAAGCAGGGACTGAAACAGATATTTTTCCACTAATGTTTACAACAGCACTATTCACAACTGATGAAAGGTGGAAACAACTCACAGGTTCATCGACAAATAAACAGATAAACAAAATGTGGTATATACATGCAATGGGAAATTATTGAGTCTTAAAAAGGATTCAAATTCTGATAAATGAATAAACTTCAGAACATGCTACATGAAATAAACCAAACACAAAAGGGAAAATACTATATGATTCTACTTGCAATGAGACACCTAGAATAGGTAAATCCATAGAGACAGAAAGTAGAAGTTCACTGGCTGGGGTACAGAGCAATGGGGAATTTTTGTTTAATGGATACAGAATTTCTGTTTTGGATGATAAAAAGTTCTCAAAATAGACAGTGGTGATATAAAACCTTGTGAATGTACTAATGCCATTGAGTTGTATGTCTTAAAAATGGTTAAATGGTAAAGTTTACATTATGTATATTTTACCAAAATAAAACGTTTTCTTTGTTTTCTTATTAATCCTATTCAATTTTTTCTCTCAAGATGACTAACTTACAGACTTTCACAATAAGGAGTATTTCCCAGCAATATTAGTCATCAATTTTTGCCATCCTCCTTTCCTTTCCCCCATAAAAGAAGCACATATTCAAGACAAGTTGCTCTATTCACACCTATTGTCACCAAGTCTCTTTTCTTAAGCAGAAGATACATTAGTAGATTAAGATAATATTAAGAAATTCTTACTCATGTGGGTTAAAATTGGAAAAGTTTAGATGTTTAATAATTGAGAAATAGTTAAGACATTTAAAAACAGTTATTCAATAGACTATTAAGTGTCCATTAGTATAATGATGACACGTACAAATGCTTCTAAACGAATGTTAAATAAAAATGACAGCTATAAAACTTTACATGAGTAGGATCTCATTTTAGTTGGAAAATAAACACACACTCCAGGAACTAAAGATAAAAGCTACGTATTTAGCAAGTTAGTGGTGTTAATTTCTAAGTGCTTGTATTATGGATGATATTTATTTTCATTGTATTTTTATATATTTTCATTTTCCTCAACTTTTTATTATAAAAATCTACAAACATATGAAAAATTTGATAGTTTAATACAATGAACTTTCATGTACTCTACTTAAATTCCACACTTGTTAAAGTTTCCTTGTATTTGCTCATTCTATCTATCTATCTATCTATCTATCATCTATCTTTTATCTCTTTTCATTATCTATCTATCTATCTATTATCCATCCATCCATCCATCCATCCATCCATCTGTCTACATTGAGAGTTGGCCAACTATGACCAAAGCCAATTCTAGCCCATCATCTATTTTTGTACAGACCTAGTTAGAAAGGGTTTTTAAATGTTGAAGCAATAACATTTTAACTGGTTGTATATAATAGTTATCTACAAAATATTCTTGATTTTTTTTCTTGGTCTGTAAGTCCTAAAATATTTACTATCTGGACCTTTACAACAAAAATTTGCCAACCCAAGATCTGCGCATGCGCGCGCACACACACACACACACACACACACACACACACACTTTTGCTGAACCATTTAAAAGCAAACTGCAGACGTTATAGCATTCTCCTTCAAATACTTCATTATGTATCTTCTAAAAATAAAGTCACATTCCTATGTAACCAAATATAATTATCACAATAAAGAAAATGAACAATTATTTTATAATATCATAAATGCCCATGCACATGCAAATTTATATGATTGTATTTGACAATTTTACAAAATGAAAAGGTATAGTTTTATAACAGTAAAATAAAACTTATTTACTAAAAATCAGATTTTTAAATAGTCATTTTCTAGCATAAATTTTTTTTATATAAGGAAGTTAAGAAAATTGCTCCATGCAGCTACTAGCCCTGGCCATTTCAGGTTGAAATTAAATATGTCAGCAGGTCAAACAGCTCATAATCTTCAAAGTGTTCAGTGTTGCTTGTGGTGTTGTTGTTTGCTGTAGATGTAGGCAGGGCAAGGTAGGATGGTGTGTAATCTTTGTATTTGAAAATATGATCTCTAACATCTCTAATACTATTGACACTGGGTCATTGGTGCATGGGAGTTTGTTATTCTACTTCTTCTACCATTTTTGTGTGTCATTGAAAATTTCCATGATAAGAAAACTATGAATGTACACATCACTATAGTAATACACTTAATTCATAACCTAATCTACTAAGACAAAGTTGCATTTTATATATCTCAAAACCCTGATACTTAGATGTGAAAACTTTGTGTTTACGTGAACCTTTTATTTTAGAATAGAAAACATGATAATTATGTCAAACAAAACATAGAAAGATTGGCTTAAAATTTGAATAGATTGTGAGAAAAGTCTACTTTGTCCTTTGGGAGCCTGGCTTTAGTAAACATTTCAATTTTTGTGGGATGTGAATCATGTGTTGGAATCACCTGATTTAGCTGTGGTATAACTAAGTCTGGAGGGTTTAGGGGAGATTCTGTTTTTAAAATTCCTCACAACCAATCATGATTATGGTTACAAGAGAGTCGTGTCTTGAAAAAAGAGATCTGTGTCCTAAAGCTCTGGAATTATTTAAACCATGTACTTTGTATGCTCATCTTTGCTCTGTTTGAGCCATAATGTTATGTCTGCCTTCACCACAATCATATGGATAAAGAACTGGCAGGTCAGGCCCTCTCCCATCATGCAACAGTATAGAATCTGCTTTATAAAGTCAGTCAGAAGATTAAACAAATTCTTCCTTGCTTTATGAAGAGCTCAAAGATAAACATCCCAGTGTATTTCCATTTAAAAGTGGACATAATAATGCTGTGTTATTTAATAAGAAAAAAAATTAATGATAAAAAGTTTGGAAAAGAGTTGTAATGAGTCCTTGAAAAGTCCTGTGGTTAAAAATGTGGTACTATTATATTTTTGCAAACATAAAACATGCAGATTTCTAATGTGCTCAGTGAGATACAAAGAGAAAAGTTATTAATCATGGAGTGTTAAATTCAAGGCAGGTAGATATGCTTGAATTTGCATAATAAATATTCATCCTTTTGGAAAGAAATGATCACTGAACATTTTCTTCCCATTGAATAAAAAATGTACATTTATTACCCCTCCTTTTTGTATGTTCTCCTTATATGATAATTTATTTCTGCCTATGCTGCATAATCTGGCATTTCTTTATTATATCAATATAAAATTCTGTTTGTATATGTTTGCCTTCATGTGGGTTCATGGAGCAGCTTTTCATTTGTTAATGTCAGTTTTCCAACCAAATGTCTTATGTTCTTCATTCTTTCATCAAACATTTATTTATCACTGATTAAGCTGATTCTTGACATATGATGTTTTGTAGCCCGAGGACCCCGTATATGTTTTTGTTTAATGGCACCTTTTTAATATGTATTATTGATTTATTAGCATGAACTCATGACCAACAACAGCACTATAACTCATACTGTAACTTACCTAACACACATATTTCCTCTGTAAGGCACATCACAGACTTCTTGCACTTAGGAATATTAGACAGCACTCTAATACAATGCTTGGGAACCATTTTATTTATTTAACTAAATTTTTTTTTTCAATTGGGGTAACACTGGTTAATAACATTATATAACTTTCAGGTGTACAACATTATAATTCAATATCTCTATATTGAATACTATAGTGTACTCACCACCAAAGGTCTAGTTTCCATCTGTCACCATACATTTGACCCCCTTTAACCATTTTGCCCTCCCCTATCCCACTCCTCATCCCATCTGGTATTCACCAATCTGTTACTTGTATCTATGAATTTGTTTTGTTTGTTCATTTCTTTTTTGTCTTTTTTTTATTTTTTTTTATTTTTCTTTTTTTTTCTTTTTTGTCTTATATTGCACATATGAGTGAAATGATACAGGTTTTATTCTTTTCTGTCTGACTTATTGCACTTAGCATAATACCCTCAAGGTTCATCCATATTGTCCAAAATGGTAACATTCCATCTTTTTTATGGCTGAGTAGTATTCTATTGTGTGTGTGTGTGTATATATATGTATATACTATATATATATATATATATATATATATATATATTGCTATTCTATATATATACTCCACATCTTCTTTTATCCATTCACCTGCTGTTGGACACTTAGACTGTTTTCATATGTTGGCTATTGTGAATAATGCTATAATCAACATAGAAGGGGCATACATCTTTTTGAATTAGAATTTTCATATTTTTCAGATAAATACCCAGAACAGGAATTGCTAGACCACCTGGTAGTTCTATACTTAATTTTTTGAGAAACTTCCATACTGTTTTCCATAGTGGTTACACCACTTTACAATCCCATCAGCAATGTACAAGAGTTTTGGGAGTCATTTTAAACAGTGAAATCACCAAAAAAGTAAGCACAAAGTAGTAAATAACATGGCCCTAAAGGGAGCACAGAAAGGACATTTCTTTATACTATTAGAGCTGAAACAAGAAGGCAGGGTGTTGCCTCGTTGGACCTCAGCTTGTATGAATTTGGTGATTCAAATTTTTTCACCCTCTGCACGGGCCCTTGTCCACAAAAGTGCCCCTAATATTGATTTTGGGTGACAAATTTTAGGAAAATCTCAAATGTGGAATCTGAGAATAATGAAGATTGACTGTTTTTGTAGTTACTCTGCTGAATTTCAGGCACTCAGAAATGAATCTACCCAATCCTTATGCTCAAATTGTCAAAATGAATCTTAGGTGATAACCACTGAAATTGAGCTATAAGCAAGATGTCATCAGAGTCTTAAAGGAAAAGCCCTAACTCTCCTAGGACTCACTGTGGAATAGTGAGGGGACTAATCAGCTTTGAAGTCAGGCCTGGGCACCAATTCTGGCTCTGTCCTGAAACAGTTGTGTGACTATATCCAAGTTCTTTAAAACTTTGGGTATCTGTCTACTCATTGAAGAAATGAGGATGGTGACACCTTCTTTCCAGAACTACTGTGAAGAAAGCATCTAATACTGTGGTCAGAAAAACAATAGGTATTCAGTTAGGTGCTTAAGGTAGGAGCAGGCAGGTGTAGCTTTACAGAGGAGGTAAAATTTGAGCTGTGTGTTGAATCATGAGAAAGGCATCCATGGGTATGCTGCTGATCGGGGCGGGTCATCATGCTTCGAAGACCTTTGCAGTGTTGTACTGTATATGCCCCTATCTAGTCAATCAGGGTGTAGGAAAATAATAGTTGCTCAGTTTAAAAATGTTGACAAGCTGGTTGGTTGAGTGAGTGAACAGTGAAGGATCCTTCCATTTTTCTTTTAAAAAAATATTTTTGGTATATATTTCTTTGTTAAGCCACCTATTTTTATGACACGTATTTTTTGGCATGTTATGTACAAACAAGTCTTTGGATATTTAGTCTGTAATAATGAAACAAGGAGTTATTTACTTCCAAACTGACTTCAAGTAAGAAAGTGGTTAGAAAATGAGACGGGAAAGGAAAAAAAATGTAAGAAAGGTTGTGACCTTGCATGTATGTGTGTGTCTGTGTATTGGCACAACAGAGAAAGAGAGAAAAATGGGGGTGGGCTCAGGAGAAGTGAGATGTAGCAATATAGATAACATTTAGCAATCTAATATTAAGTGAAATAGTAATTCCTTAGAGAATATATACAAACCAACAATTTGGAGAAAATGGGCAGCATTTGTAACCAAGGGATCAAAGATAATGTCACCAACAATGTGTCTCCAGATGGGATTTACTGAGGGCTCTGCACTTAGTATCACTTCTTTAGCATGCTTGCCAAAAATGTATAATCTTAATGCAATAAAAGGAAACAGCAGGAGAAACTAAATTGAGGTACACTAATAAAATATGACATGACTAGTAAGGTCATAAAGTGAAAAATAAGGCTGAGATTAAAGAAAACTAAAGAGACACAACAAGGAAATGCAGTATGTGATTTTGAACAAGACTCTGAACCTGAAAAATTTGCTATAAATGATATTATTAGGACAATTAAAAAACTTAAAACTGGACTGTTGATAAGATGTCAGCATGTAAGTATGGTATTACTGTTAAATTTCCTCACTGTACTATGTAAAAATATTCTTCTTTCTATGAAATACACACTGATGTATTAAGGGGTAAAGAGGCAAGATATATGCACCCTATTTCCAAGTGATTGGAGAATAATAATTCTTTCTATTTCAGTCAATATATAATATATATAGTGAGGCTATATGAGAGTTCTACACACATATTATCCTCAAAACATCTCTAAAAGTTTGAACTTATTTCAGGATAAAATGTAAATGACATCCGTAAAAATATAGCCAAAAGAAAGTAAAAGTGCCCTGGGCAGATAGTTCTGTTGGTACATCATTCCCAAGTACGGAGGTTGCCAGTTCGATCCCTGGTCAGGACAGCCAACCCCCCCCCCAAAAAAAAACAAACCAAAAAAACAAAAAACAAAAAAATAAAGTGAAAGCACTAACCTTTTCATAAACTTTAAAAATTAAAGTAAAAATTATTTTTCAGAACTCTGTATAGATACAATTACACTGTACAAAAAGAAAGGAAGGAATGATGGCCAGGATTCAGCATGGGACCAGAGGCTGGGGTAGTGAGTTACTAAATGGTTTGCTGTAGGATATAGTTGAGAGCCCCCTTATTGTTTCAGAAGTTGTTAGAATCGTTGGTGCTTGTTTCATTATTAAAAACAAGCAGAAAAGGCCATGAACCAAATAGCAGAGGGCTAGGCATGGAACCTGCTGAGACTGTCATGAAACACAGTATTATTAATCTATTTTTGTCTGAGGTCAATAAAAAAGAAAAAGACAGGGAGTAGGGAAAAGAGAGAGGAATGCAGAGGAAAAGAGAGAAATGGAGAAATCAAGAACAGGGAAAGAAAGGGCCATCGACTTTTTGAAGGAAAACAAACAAACAAAAAAATAAACCAATTGTCTAGAAAATACGCTGCAGAAAGGAGTGAGGAGAGACCTAACGTATTTCCAAGAGGAGAGGAGAAGGGATTGGGAGAAACTGAAGGAATGAGGAATGCTGAGGCAGAAGAAAAACCTAAATGGTATTTTGGAGCCACAAGAGGGACACTCTGTCTCCACAAAAGAGTGTCAGCCAAAGGGCTGGATTCCAGGAAGGGGTGATGTGGTTAAACAACACACCAAGGTTTGTTCTAACGGAAGGCTGACACGCAGCCAGCTGGGCTTTTCCAGAAACTCGGAGTGTTGTGGTCACTTCTGGCTTCTTCAATACTCCAGGCTATTAATTAAGAGGAACCGCTAGATTAACTTGTGGCCATAATCACCTATGATGAGGGCTTATGCCCAGATGCTTGTTGTGGGTAATTGAGGGCACTCCTCTGGGAGCTGCCATCTTGTTTCAGCCCTTCTGTTTCACAGTGTGGGAAGAGAAGAGTGCATGCTGGGAACACTCAAGGGAAACCCGGCTTATGCACAGTGCAGATGCATTTATCCACGACACGTGTCACTCCTAATAATTGTCCTGCAGCCTCTGAGTGCTTAGTGATGGCTGACTAATGAATGTCTGGCTTTCTCAGCATTAAAATTACTAGAATGCTTTGGAAATAATCAAGCAGTCTCAAAGGTTCAATCCTTCCTTTGCTTTGCTCTGGTCTTTGGAAACAAAACCGACCAAAGAAAATGCTTCTGCTGGAGAGGGGAGAGAAATTCACATTTGCCAAGAGATTCAGTCTGCCCTCCTGAAGGGGGAAAACAAGGCCTTCTGTGACCTGACTCCTGCATTGCTGGACTTTTCTGTGACTGCCTTTCACCTTGGATGCCTTCCTGTCCTACTCGCATCTCCTTGAGCAAATGATGCTTTCCTCTTATTACCTGTTTCCCTCAATTGGGGGAATGAATACTTTTTAAAAAAGTTAAATAAACACTCTCTTTTAGTGGTACTTTTATAAAACTTTTTCTGAGGCCCTGTGCTCCTGCTCTAGCCCACATACACACATGGTCTCTCATCCCTTGGGAATCCCTTTCATGCTCTTTGGATATCTTTCAGAGTGTAAGAGCACTGTACTGCATTGATTGGTTGCATATTTTCTATTTCTTTGTTATGAGGGTAGAGAATTAAAATCAGTGCTCAATGAATGAATAATAAGCACAGGCCATGTAAGTGCTTTACACATCTTGCCTCATGGAAGCTCATACAACCCTAGAAGGTGGTTACTATTATTAACCCTGTCTTTATAGATGAGGAAACCAAGGCTCACAGAGCTTAAGTCATTCATCCAAGATCTTAGTACCGTAGTTTCCCACATATAAGATGCATGCTTTACTGAAAAATTTGGGGTCTAAAAACTGGGTGTGTCTTATATGGTGGCTATAGATTTTTTATTTGCATTTCTTGGTTTTTCGTGCTTGTTTTTGTACTCATTGTTGAAGACAATGATTTGTCATCAAACACAGATGAAGACAAGCTAATGGGAATTTTGACAGTGATAAGTTGTATGAATTTTATGATTAATAAAACTTGAGTTTAATAACTTTATGTAAAACATTTTTTAAAAAATTACAGTCCTGGCCCTGGCTGGTTGGCTCAGTGGTAGAGCGTCGGCCTGGCGCGCAGAAGTCCCGGGTTCGATTCCCGGCCAGGGCACACAGGAGAGGCGCCCATCTGCTTTTCCACCCCTCCCTCTCTCCTTCCTCTCTGTCTCTCTCTTCCCCTCCCGCAGCCGAGGCTCCATTGGAGCAGAGATGGCCCGGGCGCTGGGGATGGCTCCTTGGCCTCTGCCCCAGGCGCTGCAGTGGCTCTGGTCGTGACAGAGCGACGCCCCGGAGGGGCAGAGCATCGCCCCCTGGTGGGCAGAGCTTCGCCCCTGGTGGGTGTGCTGGGTGGATCCCTGTCGGGCGCATGCGGGAGTCTGTCTGACTGTCTCTCCCCGTTTCCAGCTTCAGAAAGATGCAAAAAAAAAAAATAAAAAAAAAAAATAAATTACAGTCCCCCAAATTAAGGTGCATCTTATACATGGGAGATCTTACACATGGGGAAATATGGGTAAGTCGTAGAAATTGGATTTCAACCTAGATAGTCTGACTCCAAAGTCTTCCCTTTTAGCCACTGCACAGTGCTACCTCCTGAACAGCCACGGTCATCAAAGTACTGAGCATTTCTACTTTCTATGGATGTGATTACATCCAAGCTCAGTGCAGCCACAGTGAACTGTCTAATAGTGACAGATGTTCACAAAATGTAAGATGTGAACTTTGATTCAAGGAGTTTGGACCACTTGAAAAACTTTAACTAATATTTGGAGCAATTTGTGAACAATGCAAAATAGTACGCACTCATCTACATAGACATAAATATTTTTTGGCATCTCTATGTACAGTGGATCTTGTACCATCCCAATTTTGCAGGATGGTCTGGATTTTAAAAAATGGTAGTTTTATTGAAACATAATTCAGATATCATTAAACTTACCCTTCTAAGGTGTACAGTTCAGTGGCTTTGAACACATTCACAGCTCTAAGTTTAGAACAGTGTCATCGTCCCAAAGGCAATTCTATACCCATTAGCAGCCACTTTCTATTTCCCATTGATGACACTGAGTCCCGGACAACCATTAATTTACTTTCTGTCTCTAAAGATTTGTCTATTTGCAAAATTGATTTAATTTCTATAAAATCTATTCAATTTGCAGAAATTGGCAAACTGATAATCTTAATCAGGTGTCCCCAAACTACGGCCCGTGGGCTGCAATGCGGCCCCCTGAGGCCATTTATCCAGCCCCCACTGCACTTCTGGAAGGGGCACCTCTTTCATTGGTGGTCAGTGAGAGGACCACTGTATTTGGCAGCCCTCCAATGGTCTGAGGGACAGTGAACTGGCACCCTGTGTAAAAAGTTTGGAGACCCCTGAAAATGCAAGGACCCAAAAAAGCCAAAATAATCTTGAAAGAAAACAGGTTTGGAACTTTGTCAATTTCTGCAAATAGAATAGATTTCATAAAAATGAGATCATATATTGATAATACGTGACCTACCATGTCTGGCTTCTTTCACTTAACATATTGTGTTCAAAGTTCATTTGTATTGTACATACAGCAATATTTCATACCTTTTTATGGCCAAAAAGTATTCCATTGTATGGACATTTTGTTGATCCATTTATCTTTCAATGAACATTTGGATTAGTTACACTTTTTAGCTATTATGAATAATGCTGCCATGAACATCTATGTACAAGTTTTTATGTGGACATATGTTTTGATTTTTCTTAAGTATATACATACCTAGGAGTGGAATTGCTGGGCCATATGGCAATCCTATGTTTAGCTTTTTGAGGAACTGCCAAACTTTTTCAAAGTGGCTGCAACATGTTACTTACCTACCAGCAGTGTATGATGGTCTAATTTCTCCGCATCCTTGCCAACGGTTACTATTATCTACCTTTTTTTATTATAATCATTGTAGTGGATGTGAAGTGGTATCTCTTTGTGGTTTCATTTTGCATTTTCCTGATGCCTAATGATGTTAGCATATTTTCACTTGCTTAGTTAGCCATTTGTATGTCTTCTTGAGGACAATGTCTATTCAAGTTCTTTGCCCATGTAAATATTAGATTGTTTCTCATTTTACTATTGAGTTGTAGGAGTTCATTTATTCCACATACTAAACTTTTATCTGATATGTGATTTGCAAACAATTTCTTCCATTCTATGGGTTGTCTTTTTGCTTTCTTAATAATGTCCTTGATGTATAAAATTTTTAATTTTTCATGAAGTGCAATTTATCTATGTTTCTTTTTGTTGTTCATGTTTTTGGATATCATAACTAAGAATCTGTTGCCAAATTTGAGGTCATGAAGACTTATCCTATGTTTTCTAAGAATTTTATGGTTCTAGCTCTTTAAGGCATTGATCCATTTGTTGACTATTGCATATTGTATGTGTTAGGGGGGTCCAGCTTTATTATTTGCATATGGATATCCAGTCATCCAGCATCATTTAATGAGGAGACTATTTTTGACCCAGTGAATGGTCTTGGCATCCTTATGGAAAATCAATTGACCATAGATGTATGGATTTATTTCTGATGTATAAAACAGATAATGGGTTTATTTATTCCATTCTTCTATATATTTAGCTTTCTGCCAATAACACATTGTTTAGATTTCTGTAATTTTGTAATAAGTTTTGAAATTGAGAAGTGTGAGTTCCCTAACTTTATTTTTTTAAAAGATTATTTTGGCTGTTTTGGGTTTCTTGCATTTTCATCTGAGTTTTAGTATCACCAGTTTATCAATTTATGCAAAACAAGGTAGCTAGGATTATGGAAGAGATTGTATAGACTCTGTAGATCAGTTTGGGGAATATTGCTTCTTGACAATATGTCTTCCAATCCATGACTATAGGATGTGTTTCAATTAATTTAGGTCTTCTTTAAGTTTTTTAAATGATGCTTTGTAGTTTTCAGTGTATAATTCTTACACTTGTTTTATTAAATTTATTCCTGTTTTATTCTTTTTAATGCTATCATAAATTGAATTGTTTTTAATTTCATCTTTGTATTGTTTAATGATAGAGTGTAGAAATACAGTTGATTTTTGTATAGTGATTATTGTAAAATTTTCTTTGTCTTAAGGGCCAACTTGCTCCAACTGAGCTATGACTGTGGAAGGGAAAGAGAGGGGAAGAGAGAGACATAGAGGGAGATGAAGAAGGGAGAGAGGAGGGGTGGAGAAGCAGATGGTTGTCTCTCTTCCCAGTGCCCTGACTGGGAATTGAACTCAGAATTCAGGGCTGATGCTCTACTACCAAACCAATCTGTCAGGGCCACATTTTTACATTTCAACGATGGAAGAATGGGGTGGCAAATGTTCTGCAAGTACTGAGGGGAGAGATAACAGGAAATGCATGGAAATGTTACTTCAAAACATCTGAAATGGCTTTTTGATTATTTTCTTTTTTCAAATACCCTTTCTAGTCCTTAATTCTCTGGGGTAGCCAACACCAGAAAATTTCAATAGTTCCAGCAAATATCAGCGAAAATAAACAAATAAAATTCACTTGTAAGTGTTCAAACATGTTTATGTTAACTTGTTAATGTGATCTTTGCTAAACGTTTCGTAAATCTTTGGTTAAGGTTTCCATTAAGAAACTTGGACTGTTAGTTTTTGGTCATTGGAGAAAGGTATCTAGCTCAAAGGCTGAGAGTTCTGAACTCACCTTTAACTGAGGTTGTAAATCCAGTAGAGGGAGCAGTGTGCCTACACTTTCACTCCTGGATTGAAACTAAGTGCACAGACTGGCTACCATTTAAATAGTCTCGATAACTAAGACTTCATACTATCTAGAGAGCAAAGATTCTGGGATTATGATTTAGTTTTGACAATCATGATTTTATGTTAAGCATTTGGCAGAGTTATAGACTGCTTTACTGCCATTGGGGGATGTTGAAGAGGGAAGAGGGTGCTGCACAAAGACAGTTCTTTTATTTTGCTTCCTTTATGAAAAATCCTATGTGAATTTTGTACTAAGTGCACAAAACACTGGCCTGAATAAACTTATCAACTGGATTAGATTCTGGGTATCCAGGGTTGCTTGCGTAATGGGTTGGACATTTTTGCTAATCCCTGAAACCTTTGGTGTGGCTGCAGAGTGGAATCTGGGATGCATTCTTCCTCTCTGTCTCATCAGCTCCCATTCCAGAGCCTCCACCGTCGGTCCTCAACTATCTCCACAGCTGACTTAGCAGAGATAGGACGTCTCCTGTTCTCTCCTACCTCGCCTGACTCACTCCCACAGTGTGCTTCTTCCTTAGCAACAGGGTAGGGACTGAACTCAGGAGGCAGCGCTCCCTCCTTGGCCCTCCACCCCCACCCCCTTCTGCCACTGTTGGTTTCTGCGATGTTTTGGATGTTTTGCTCGACCTTTCTTTATGTATTCTCCAGTTACCAGTTCAGTTAGCCTTATGTGGGGGCTCCTGTCTTTGTCTTTGCTTATCTCTTGGTCTGGAAACCAATGCTTTAGTGTAATATTATCAGGCCATCTTTTTTTTTTTTTTTTTTTTTAGCATTTCATTGGAATACAATTCTTTTGACATTAGCTTCAGGTCTTCTGATATCTCCTCCATTTCTTGAGCAGTGTTTATACATCTCTTTTTTATTTAATGTTTTTCTTTGCTGATGCCTTCTCTCTCCAGCTAGAATGTGCATTAAAATCTGGTAAGAGTGGAGGGCTTTCTCATTTGGCTAAAATTGTTTTAGAGCAAAATAAGATCAGAAATTCAGGGCCAATCAGCAATTCTGCCCTCCATCCTTTTGAAAAAAGAGAAAACTATTGGTGCTGTTTGGGATTCAGTTTATTTCCTCCTTTTGTCTGACAGATTTTGGTAAATGTCCAACTCTAATAATATGTTAACTTTTTTTTTTCATTTAACAGGTCAGAATATGCACTATGTTTGTTCTAGGTCAATATGCTTAGAAGGAGAATTTTAGTCCAAGCACTCAGCTAATCACTAATCACTCTCCTGTGACCTGCTTTGTGAGATAGACTGCTGGCCATTCTTAAAGTATAGCTACGGTGTCAAAAATCATTCAAACATCTTTGGCCACTGTATTCAGAAAATATCTTAAATATAAAAATTTGGGAAAGGCAGCTTTAATCTTTAAAAAAGACAAAGCAGCCTGACCAGGCAGTGGTGCAGTGGATAGAGTATCTGACTGGGATGCGGAGGACCCAGGTTCGAGACCCCGAGGTTGTCAGCTTGAGTGTGGGCTCATCTGGTTTGAGCAAAGCTCACCAGCTTGGACCCAAGGTCGCTGGATTGAGCAAGGGGTTACTTGGTCTGCTGTAGCCCCCCAGTCAAGGCACATATGAGAAAACAATCAATGAACAACTAAGGTATTGCAACAAAAAACTGATGATTTATGCTTCTCATCTCTCTCCGTTCCTGTCTGTCTGTCCCTATCTATCCCTCTCTCTGACTCTCTCTCTGTCTCTGAAAACAAACAACCCCCCCAAAACAAAACAAAAAAACCCCAAAACTAACAAAAAGACAAAGCATTTCCACCTGCTTTACTTTTATTTTGCAATTGGTCCAGAGGTCCAGAAGGGAACTGGGTTTACTTACTAGTGTTTCTCAAATCCTCAACACCAGGATACGATGGAAGTGTTGAATTTTAACAGTTTGGGAGAGTAGAGCAGGTTTGGAGAAAGGGAGCAAGCCAGAGAATAAGGTGTTGTGATAGAGATGGAAGAACTAGAAACAAGTGACCAGATTTTGTGAGGATTCCAAGTGTGGTTTATGTCAAACAAAAATAAAGACAGAAGTCTAAGGTGTTACAAAGAAGGATAAAAAATAAAGTTACCATGTCTGAAGGGTCATTTCTGTTAAACTGGGAGTTTCAAAATTTCTTGAAAAGAAGTTCAAGTCATCATTCTACTCTTGGAAATGGAACTCTTAGGGGGCCAATGCTCAAACCAATCAAGCCACTGGCTGTGGGAGAGGAAGAGGGAGTCTAAGCGGGAAAGAACGGGTGATGGAAGCAGATGGTTGCTTCTCCGGTGTGCGCTGAATGGCAATCAAACCTGGGACATCCATACGTTGGGCTGACACTCTTATCCACTGACCCACTAGCCAGGGCCCCTTCTGCAACTAGTTTAAGCTAACTTCTCCACTTAAGATTCTTTGGACTATCAAAACACTATAAACTGGTACCCTAAACCCTGCTGAGAGCCATCTAGTGGGTATTAGCCCTCAGAGGAGATGTTTCTTTCTCTCCCTTTGTTTTAGCCTCAAGGATGGAATAGGCAAGCTCACATGCCTTCTGTCTTCTTCTTGTGGTGATTTTAGCTCTCTTTCACCCCCGCAGGACAGGCCTCCTGGGCCTCAGCTTTGTGCAGGGATCTCTGTACATCCTCCACCTTGGCGGGCCTGGGCTTTACCGCCAATCTCTCCCTGCACATGAGAGTGGAAACTAACGACTCGAGGAATGCACAGACAACTTCAGGTAGAGGCGAATTTGTCCTTTTCCTCCCTTGTTCTCCCCAAGAGTTCTTGGCAAGTTAGGTAACATGTGCACAAAGATTTGGGGTGGACTTAGTTGGATAAAATGGGCAAAAGCAATGGGAGTCTTTTTCAGAGCCATGATTACCAGAAAATTAAAACCAAGGAGAGTTTCTTCCAATCAAATTCTGGACCTTCTTGAATATAACTCATAGTTCCTCAACCTTCTCCATTGATGAGGTAACCACAAACTTTTAGAAATGGCCACTGGATGTCCTAGCCCAGATATGATACGCCATCATCCATACATTGAAATGGAACTCCATTAAATATCAGATTAATTTAAAACTTTTATTTTTATTTTAGGTAAACTTTCTAAGCATATGGAAACTAGTTTTTGGTATCAAGCTGAGTTTTTGAGGGGACCAGATGTGATTCCTGGACTTTTTTCATTCTAATGTTAGAATGTGTTTATATTGGGTAAAATTGTGCATGTTATTTATAGCAGAAATTTTAAGTGCAGTTTTATCATTCATCATTAATGCTTATTAGTTTCTCTAAATATTTCAAGATATAAATTAAATGTCACTTGCCATCTGACTACATTTATTTTGGTAGCTTGTGCCAAATATGTTTTGACCATATTTTCAAAAATTTAGTTGTAATTTGTGCTTTTGGAATATTTTGTGTAGACTTTGACAGTTAATGAAAAGAGATACACTTCATGAAGATTTAACTATTTACATGTTTATGTCATCTTAACATATGACTCAATGGCAACAAATTATGTACAAAGAAGAACTGTGAGTGAATCTATGCTTTTTACATTAAGAAAGTAAAGCAAATAATGAAAAAGTGAGCTAAATTGCTGTGTTGCTTTTATACTTCCTAAATCATAGAACCATGGTGGATTTTCAGTTACATTTCTCATGTACCAAGCCAATAATTATGAAATCATTATTTTTATAGCCATTATTAATTGGCCACATGCATATTTTGGCAGTAAAAACTCATTCTGTTGGGACTTTGTATATTTAACATTAGGCAATTCTTAATGTCTTTTATTATTTCATTCTGTGGGCTGTCAGCTTTATAAAAATGTTCAATAAATGTGAGAAACAAATACATATGTGAACAAACGTATGAAGCCCATTGAACAGAGCAGAGCCTTTAAAACATTAACAAATCTTGTAACAGCTAATTTATTATCAGAGAACTAGTTAGACACTGGGCAATATGGCTGAATAAGTAATTTGAGTATTGCATATAATTTTAGATACTAGTGTGATTTCTCATGTGTGAGCCATGTGTTTTCAAAATTTATTTTGAAATAAATATATTCTGCCCACCGTAATGTAAGCTACATGAGGACAGGGACTTTATTTTGTTCACCATTATTTTCTGGTTTGAAACATAAGAGCCACCAATTAAAAAACAACAATAAATAAGTTAATACTTAATTAGAAACTAATTATTAGTGAAAAATATTTTAGTGAACACAAATGTAGCCTTAATTTAAGTCAATGTGTACTTAATATGCTTTGTGGCTATAAGGTTAGGTGCCTACAGATTTAAAGCAATTATATTTTCTTGGTGTACTTTTATTTTTATAATTAAATAATGACCCTCTTAATCTGTAATAATGCTTTCTTTTTTTTGGTCTTAAAGTCTCTAAGATTGTTATACTGGCTTTTTTCTTCCCTTCCTCCCTCTTTCTTTCTTTCTTTCTTTCTTTCTTTCTTTCTTTCTTTCTTTCTTTCTTTCTTTCTTTCTTTCCCTCCCTCCCTCCCTCCCTCCCTCCCTCCCTCCCTCCCTCCCTCCCTCCCTCCCTCCCTCCCTCCTTCCTTCCTTCCTTCCTTCCTTCCTTCCTTCCTTCCTTCCTTCCTTCCTTCCTTCCTTCCTTCCTCCCTTCCTCCTTTCCTCCCTTCATCTCTCCCTCCTCCCCTTCCCTCCCTCATTTCTTCCCTCCTTCCTTTCTTCCCTCCTTATTTCCCTTCTTTTTCTTCCTTCCACCTGCCTCTCCTCCTCCTCTTCCTTCTTCTTGGAATTTGACTGGTGTATCTTCTTTCACCCTTTTCATTAATTCAATTTTGACCTTTTTGAGCCATTATAGATATGTTTATAGAAAGCAACATATAGCTGATTTTTGAGGGGTCTGTTTAAAATTATCTCGGAGAATCTACCCTTTAACAGGCACATTTACTGCATTCACAACCTCTTTGATTACTGGTGCATTGGACTTATTTTTATAGTATTTTTTGCTCTTACTTTAGACTTTTCTAACTTCTCTGAATTTTCCTTATTCCAAACTTCCATTCCAATGCTGATTTGGAAGTTTTGTATTTTATTTCTAGTCCTGTAATTGTCAACCTTAAAATTTTAACATTGATACATAACTTAATATAAGTTAATATTAATTAATAGCTCTATTCTCATACCCCCATATATATAGTAATTCTCTCCTCCTATTCTAAATTCCACTTAATTTTGGTTTGAATTATATAAAATTGTCATTTTCATTTTTATGGGTCAAAAATGGCCAAATACCAGACATTTCATGTGGTTCAACCTAATAGTTATTTCAGGGAGGAATTGTGGGCAATAAACCTTTTCAATCAGTTTATCTAAACACACAATGCAATCCACAGTTCAAATGCCATAGAGATGTTTATCTGAATCTATATATTCTTATTGACCAATGTCACCCTATGAAATTTAATTTCTAAGTAATAACAATGTTTTTATTTCACCAGTACTTTTATATAATTTGCTGGATATACACTTCCTCATTGCTTTAACAATATTTCTCTGCCTTCTGGAATCATCATTCTGATGAAAAGTCTGCTGTCAGTCTAGTTGCTACTTATTTACAGACAATTTGTCTTTCTTATTCTTTTGTTGTTGAAATTTTGAGAGTTTTCTATAACATATCTGGGTGTGGATATTTTTATTTGCTTTTAAATACAATGAATTTATCATTCATTTCTAGAAGTTCTATTTGGCTTTTTTTCATATTGGCCTGTTCTTTTTCATTATGTCTAATCTTCTTCATCTCAATATTTTTTTACTTTAAATAACTTTTAATTTTTTATTACATAGGTATAAGTTATTATATTAGTTTCAGGTGTACAAACAATGATTAGACATTCTATAACTTACTAAGTAATCACCCTGATAAATCTGGTATCCATCAGACACCATACATATTTATTAGAATATTACAGATTATATTCCTTATGCTATACATTCCATCCCTATGACTATTCTGTAACTCTGATTTGTACTTCTTAACCCCTTAACCTCTTTTACCCTTCCCCTCAAAACTCCTCCCTTCTGGCAACTATCAGAATGTTCTCTGTATCTATGAGTCTGCTTCTGTTCTGCTTATTCAATTATTTTGTCTTTTAGATTCAATTGTTGATCGACATGTATTAATTGCCTTTGCAATCACATGAGGACACTTTATCCAAGTGTGCCACCTGCCATTTCTCTATGTGGGCTGTGTACACCTTCCTATTGTAATTGAACTTTGGTTGCTGTTGGTGCATCAGTGGAAGGGATTTAACCCCGAGCCAATCAGCTGCAAGGACTTGCTGTGACCCATAGAATAGGGCTTACTTCAGTGGGGCTCTGATGCCCATGGAGTCCATTCCTTGAGTGTATTGCTTGCGCAAGTGACGCTTAGGCGTGGTCTGAAGTGTCCACTGGGTGCATTGACTCTGGGCCTCCTGGAAGGTGCAAACCAAGGTCAGCCACTGCCTGTGTTCTGCCTGGGGCCATCTGGCATGAACTCCAAAGTGATCTCTGGATGTCTGCTACTTTTGCTGGGATTGGTGGTGCCAGGAGAGACCAAGCTGTGAATTAAGGCTGGCTGTTGCTAGTGCTGGGCCTGGGGCCTCTTAGTGAGAGGTACAGTAAATGCTGAGGTCAGATGATGCTTGTTTGAGAGAGTCTAAGAAAGTCTGAAGCATGAGCCAAGACAGGCCATTCATATGGAAAAGCCACTGAAAACACCTTGGATGGGCCCACAGTTGGGGGGAATAGTGTCTCAGGGAATCACAAGGTCTGGGAAAATAGTGATAGCCAGGTTGATGGAGACTCAGATATGGTGCCTGCCTACTGGCTTCATGAGGGGAGTGCTCCAAAAAGGAACAGTGATCTCTACCAGCACTTCCATTTAGGATAAAGCTGCACCTCCAACCCTTGTTCTGATGCCAGACAATTCAGTTCCTGCCCATATGTCCCTGGCACCCTTTAAGCTGCTGCCTCAGTGCTAGAGCTCAAAGCAAGTGAGTCTGAGTAAATCCATGTGCAGAAGAGGAAGACCTGGGACTCTAGCCATGCCTCTCCCATCTCACTCAGCCATAATCTCCACTGGTGTTTACAATCAGAAGTTATGGGACTTTACTTCCTGGCCATGGGACCCAAAGCTAGATAGAGGGTCTGATGTGGGGCTGGGACCCTTCAATCCTCAGGAGGGAACTCCACAGCCAAGATACCCTAACCAATTTTTCTCTGTCACATGTGGGTTTGAGACCAGCTGGATCTGTGTCTCTGCCCCTTCTATCAGTCATGAGGTGGCTTTTATTTATATTGTTAGTTGCAGGACTTCTGTCCAGCTAAACTGCAGGCAGTTCTTAATGATGGTTGTTTAATCATAGTTTAGTTGTAATAATGATGTGGTTGTGGGTTGTGGGAGGACTTGAGTACTGCCTTTCCCTACGTTGTCATCTTGACCAGAAGCCTTACCTCAATAATTTTAAACAAATTTATGCTGTATATAATCCAGATTTTGGGAGTGACAGTTTTCCTGTTGATTGAACTTTATGATTCTCCCTCACAGTGTCTTGATTGCTCATTGGGTTTGTAAATGATTTTTAACAGTAGGGCTCCCCAACCCGCACTCCTGACCCTTGGGAGTTTCTTAAACACTTGTTCCTCCCTCCTTTTAAAGTATCCTTCTAAAGTATCTCCAAAGAGAGGTTTCACATTTTCTAGAATGCTAAGAATGCTTTTAGAACACTCCTTATATCAACTACATAGTTTGTGATACCTTAATCGTGTGAGTGTTATACATTTAAATCCTATGTCACCTGATTTCTCAGAGGTAATTTATTTTTAATCCAAGTCTCTGGAGAGATGGCAAGCTTACTAACTGCTTTCACAGTCAAGACAGGAGGAGTTATTTTCGTCTTTTCATGGAGGAGGTAGTTTTTCTATGACTCCATGCTTTACACGGGATATCCAATTACAGCTCTTTAGCCCTATGCGCTCTATGCCCTATCCTCATGGAGGCGTTAGAGCCTAGTCCTGAGCCTCTGGAGCCTATGGTTAAGGTAGAAACTGCTGTTGGGTCAGCTCTCTGATCTGACCTTGATTTCTGTTTTTCTGGTACATGATGATTTTCTGTTTTTCTAGCATGAATATATGTTAATTTTTGTTGGTTAATTTGGCTTACATTTTACTCATTACTTCTAAATGTTTATAATGAGAGTGATTCCTCCATGACAACAAAGAAGTTCCTGTTCTTGAATGTACTATTGTTCTCAGAGATTTTTTTTGTTAATACTTATTTGGCTGTGGTCTGTTTCTTGGTTTATCCTTGTGTTTCTTTGTTGTCTTTCAATTCTTTGCCATTTTTTTGTTGCTTCCAGTTGAAGCTCTAAGATTCTAAGTATGATATGCTTTTAAATAAGCTATATTATCTTAAAAATATAATATAAAGCTAATATGTAATACATATATAACAATATCTCTTGCCTGGTATTTCCAGTAAACACAAGTATTCTTAGAATTGCTAAAATCCAATTTGTTGAAAACTACTCCCTTCAAGATGGAGGACTTTCCCTAAGAAAGCAGGTACAACATTTGAAATGATAGGTTTTCTTTCCTCATTCTTATAAAGAGTGATGAAATGAGGGATTTTGATTATAATTGCTGTCCAAATCTAAAGTAAGATTTTTAAAGCAAGACATTCTGGAATGATAAACAATTTTTTGTTTTCTTTTTTCCTTTTTTATTCTTTTTTTTCATATATATATGTGGGTCAAATAAGTTTAAAAATATGATATATATGTTTGCTCGCTTATAGTTTGCATTGGGTGTGGGGGACAGGCTGTAAGCCAGCAAAGTCACTATAGCCTAAGGCAGGGGTCCCCAAACTATGGCCCGTGGGCTGCATGTGGCCCCCTGAGGCCATTTATCTGGCCCCGCCACACTTCTGGAAGGGGCACCTCTTTCATTGGTAGTCAGTGAGAGGAGCACATTGACTATCTCATTAGCCAAAAGCAGGTCCATAGTTCCCATTGAAATACTGGTTAGTTTGTTGATTTAAATTTACTTGTTCTTTATTTTAAATATTGTATTTATTCCCGTTTTGTTTTTTTACTTTAAAATAAGATATGTTCAGTGTGCATAGGGATTTGTTCATAGTTTTTTTTATAGTCTGGCCCTCCAATGTTCTGAGGGACAGTGAACTGGCCCCCTGTGTAAAAAGTTTGGGGACCCCTAGCCTAAGGCTTAGTTTTAAGACTAAGCCTTTCCTGCCCTTTTAATACTAAGATCTTCTCAACACTAAGCTTTTCCCACACCCTTGACTGTTACATGATGTGGGGTGGTGCACTCTTATGAGGAATTCCATTCATACCTCAGATAAGCGACTTTGTATGAGAGACTTCCTTATTTGTATATTGGCTTAAAGGTTTTGATTTCTACACTATAAAATGGGATAGACCAGGAGCTGTCTATTTCTCGGTTCCTGAAATTAGCATTGCAGAGGAGAGGCAGCCAAGATGGCAGAGTGCTGAAGGAGAAGCCAGTTTGTGCAGAGTTTGTATAGAGAGAAGGAGGTGGGGAACAGAGGTGAATAAGGCTGGTGAGGTACAAACCTTTGATTCTAGGAATACTCGGATTAGTCAGTGACTTTGGGAGCTCTGAATGGAAAGGGAAGTGTTTTCCCACTGTGTGTATTTCTCGCCTGTTTGGTGCAAGCTAGGATTAAAGCTAATGACCCACCAGTTCTTGGCTCTGTTGTTTCATTACCATCTGTCCGAATCAAATGCGAACCTGCATGGGCTAGGCAGCTGTGATGGTGGCCATGGCTACTGGCTTTACAATATATCAAACAACAAAAATAACCAAACACCCACCTTGGAGGATCATTAGGTCTTAAAGATGTTATTTTCTTGGATAAATACTTGTTATTTGTTGGTACAATGTTTTTCAACAGAGAGTGCTAATTAAAAAAAAAGATAAATTGTGGTCAGTAAATCCTACTGTTTGTTCTAAGGAGATTTTATTTATTGAATTATTAGAAAATCGACAAACCCTTTGTTTCTATTTTTATGGCCTTTTAAAAATTAATTTGAAAAATCAGATAACCAGGGTAACTTTTATAGAAGATCATGTACTGAACACACACACACACACACACACACACACACACATACGTGCACTCATGCACACATGTACAAGTTCCATGCGCTCGGAGTCGTGCCATGCCATCAGCGTCATCTGTATTTACATTTTGTTTTTTCTGGCAACAGTGAAACATGCCCCAACCACCCACCTTCCATTAAAAATATTTTAGCAGCTAGGCAGGAGAGAGTCATCCTTAAGCTACAGTCATAGACTGTAATGAAGGATACACACAGCTGCAGCAACATGATGTAATTACTTAATTTGTTTTTGAAAGCTTTCATTTGCAGAGGAGAGGAAAGTATGAACCACACATGGGCAAGGATTTTATACATGCCCAAATTTGTTTGTCAGTTGTGAATATTCACACATTTCTTGGGGACTGTCATAAAGTGTGGGGCAGGAAATCAAAGCCAACATCATCCCTTTTCTAGCATGGAAACAGCTCAAGATGTTTGCTGTCCATGGAAAGTTGAAGTAAAAACTCAAGTCAGCGTCTCCTTACCAAAGGGAAGAAGTAGGTTAGCAAGCACTTTCTATTATAGCTTGAGTTGTTAGGGTGGTAGAGTGAGTTAAGAATGTGGGCCTTGCTTATCAAATGGAAGAGCTCATTTTAATGAGTAGATGGAGCTCAGGACAGTCTACCACATTTATCCCAAGCTAGTTTTCATGACAGTTATGTGTTGGGTAGTGCGATACTCTTCCTGTGGTTTCTTTAACACAACAATAGAGGCTTAGGGTGCTCTGCATCATGTGCTTCTTAGGTAACTATAGTGTTGGCTATCATAGGAGGGAAGTTAATGGGTCCGTGGGATATTCCATGGATCTGCTGATGTGCATCCTGAATTGTCAGAGACTGAACACTTTTTGATGTGTGATTATGATTTGGCCTCTTTCAGGTACGTAAGAACTCTCCTAACCCAGCTGGAGGTGGGAGTGGTAATCCTGGAGAAATAATACAGACAATTCAGCGAGGGGCTGATGGCAGCATCAAAAAGTAGGGAGAACTAGGGCCAATGGGATGATTTGAATTAGTTCAAAATTATCACCAGCAGTCGGAACTGTGCTATCTCACTTACATGTGGAATCTAAAGAATAAAATGAATAAACAAAATAGAAACAGACTCATAGATACAAGAGAACAGAATGACAGCTATTGGGGGGGCTGGGTGAATTAAGTGAAGGGATTAAACAAAACAAACAAACAAGCAAGCAAACAAACAAAAAAAAAACCTTTCACAAACACAGACAATAGTACAAGGATTACCAGAGGGAAAGGGGGTGTGGACAAGTAGAGGGGGTAAAGGGGGATAAATGCAGATGGAAAGAGACTTGGCTTAGGGTAATAGACACACAGGAAAATATACAGATGATGTGTTATAGAATTGCACACTTGAAATTCATATAATTTTATTAGCCACTGTAACCCCAATAGATTCAATAAAATTTTTAAAAAATTAAAGAGAAACTGTGTATTTAGATGCAACAATTGGGTCTGATTGAGCAGATATCTGTCACCTTAGGGTGGTGGGATTAGGGAAGTTGGCATCTTAATATAAATCAGAGTAGGGAATTATAATAAAGAAAATATCATTATATTGTTACTATTGCAAGAGAGTGTGGTAAGGTACCAAAGAATTGCAAAAATTAATATTAATATTTTAGGAGAAAAAGTCAGGCTTCTTGCCCCATCCTTTCTTTAGAGAATGGAGGGAGAAGAATGTAGAAACTTTCTGGCTTGCAAGGACAACTGGGTCATTTAGTTTAACTATAGAATAAAGGTTATCTGAAGAACTTCCTTTTCCTTTCAATAAGAGACAATATTTACATACCCTATACTGATTTTAACTCTCTCTCCCTTCCTGGAATCCTGAGAGTAGTATACCTCTAGACAAAGGGAGGGGAGATAGACACTAAAAGATTTGTGAATGTCTTTGATATGTAAAACGACATCACTATTGTGTTACCTTGAAAGTTTTATTGTTTTTTATAGATCCTCTAGACCAGGCATCCCCAAACTACGGCCCATGGGCCGCATGCAGCCCCCTGTGGCCATTTATCTGGCCACACTTCCAGAAGGGGCACCTCTTTCATTGGTGGTCAGTGAGAGGAGCACTGTATGTGGCGGCCCTCCAATGGTCTGAGGGACAGTAAACTGGTTCCCTGTATCAAAAGTTTGGGGACCCCTGCTCTAGACAAATGTTATAAGCTTGTTAATGATTGTGTCATGCTCCCCCAACCTGTATATGGTCAAGGGTATATAACCAGCCTCAGAGTTATATTCGAGATTGCATAATTTGGGTCAGCTCTACCCCATGTTAGTCGTATGCAGCCAGCTTAATCAATAAATCTCCTCTTAAAAATTCTTCTGTATCCTGCCTTGGTGTCTCTACATAAACCCGCAAAATGCTACTTTACAACTGATAGATACATGGAACTCCAACTGCCCTTTTGTTGTCCCACCTGGCTGCCTGACCTCAAGCTTACTTACTGGATAATCACCCCTGAGGCAGAAAAGTTCCAGAGAGCTGATCAACCGCCCAAGTAGGAGCATTCCAGAAAGCTGAAATCCTAAAACCGTAAAAGGGAATATACCAGAACTTTTGACTCAGTATCCCCTCAGGCCCTCCCAAAACGCTATAAAATTCGCCCCTAGTCTGTAACTGGTGCTCTTCTCTCTGGAGAAGTGCCCGGCAGGGTTCCTTTCTTCCTTTCAATAAAGCCTGTTACTCTGGTCTTTTCAGACTCCCATGGATTCCAACAACAACAAGAGAAAGGAGAGAAACCAGGAGGAGCTCTGACTGTCATTTACCTGGTAGAAATCTGATAGAGTTAAAGGTCTGTCTGTACTTTCATTGTCCCCGATTGCCTTGGTTCCTTCCAGAAATAGAATTCTAATGATTAAAACCACATGCAGATATGATAAGCAGTATGTAAAGCCAGTAGCCACGACCACCATCACAGCCACCTGGCCCATGCAGGTTCACATTTGATTCGGACAGATGGTAATGAAACAATGAAGCCAAGAACTGGAGGGCCATTAGCTTTAATCCTAGCTTGCACCCAACAGGTGAGAAATACACACAGTGTAAAAACATTTCCCTTTTCATTCAGGGCTCTCAAAACCACTGACTTATCTGAGTTTCCTAGAATCAAAGGTTCTACCTCACCAGACTTATTCACCTCTGTTCCCCATCTTCTTCTCTCTGCACAAACTCTGCACAAACTGGTTTCTCCTTCAGCACTCTGCCATCTTGGCTGCTTCTCCTCTCCTCCACGTAGCCTTTCTCTGCTCTCCCTTCTCTGCTCTCCTCTAGCATGGGCTCCTCTGCCCCATTTTATAGTATAGAAATCAAAACCTTTAATCCAATATACAGACAAGGAAGTCTCTGATATAAAGTCACTTATCTGAGGCATAATGGGATTCCTCATAAAAGTGTACCACCCCCTATCATGCAACAGTCAAGGGTGGGAAAGGTTAAGTCTTAAAACTAAGCCTTAGGCTATAACGACCCTGCCTGCTTACAGCCTGTCCCACACACTCAGTGTGAACTACAAGTGAGCAAACATATATATCATATAATATTTACAAACTTATTTGACCAACAGGTGTCTAGAGTACTTTGGCTCAAGGTCACGGCCATGAGACAGCCTGAGGTTTAAGATTGTTTTCCATGTCAGGATTATGTTTGAACCTGCCTAAAGGTTATACCTATAGCATGTCTGAACTGCAGGGTGACATTATTCTAATGTCATCTTATTCCAGTTTTCAAGGTCAGTCTTCCAAAGAACACAGATATAAGCTATGCTACTTAAGGTAAAAACCACCTTTCTCTACAGTCCTATCAAAATATTATTTAATACTTTTGCTAAGGGACACATCTAGATATATATTCATTTGAACTTTGGACAGTGATTATACTTGATGAATTTCAGCAGCTTAGTATATTGCTATCCAAATTTGTTTGATGGCATCGGCAAGTTATAGATGAATCTGCTGAGTTAAAGGCCTATGGGTTCATAATGATTTCAAGTCTTCTCTTTCACATCAGAAACATTTCAACTGTGATTGCATATTACTTCCCTCTTCCTTTTTACATTTCATTGTTTAATGATAGACTATTCCTGAATATGTATAGATGCTATTTATAAAACTGCCAGTTAAATTAAATAAATCTAATTTATCAAAAATGTTCCTGAAAGAAGAATTCAGTGTGAAAAGAATTAGCCAAAGAGGGAGAAATATTAAAAACAGGAAAACAACTAACCCCCCCTCCAAAAAAAAAAACACACCAAGGAAACAACTTAGTTTACTGGAAATAAATTATTGTCATTTAAAACTTTAAAAGAACTTACGAATACTATCTATAGTTCCTTCTTCCTCCAATTTCTGTTTTTACTTTTATTTCTTCTTGATTTGGTTGATGTTTTTATAAGGGTGATTTAGGATTATTATGGCTATTTAAACAATAGAAACTGTACAAAGAAATATTTTATGATACCCTACTCCTCAAGATGTAAAATAAATGTTTCTATTTCTTTTTTTCCATACAAAGATATACACACATACCCACAATACATACACTCAAACACCTATATTGGAATTATTTTTGTTATTTTTTTTAAACTGGGATTGCAATACATAGATTCTATGTATATCATATTGGAATTGTTTTTTAGCTTATGCTCAGTTTTTTTTTTTTTTTTTTTTTTTTGCTGAAGAAACTCAGCAAATTTTTCACTTTATACAATGTTGGTTTCCCTCTAGGATGACTAAATATACATCAAATGCATTAATAAAATAAAGTTGTGTAATATTTTTTATTAATTAGTGTTGGTCAAATAAGTTTGTAAATATGATATATATGTTTGTTCGCTTATAGTCTGCATTGAGTGTGGGGGACAGGCTGGAAGCAGGCAGGGTTGTTATACCCTAAGTCTTAGTTTTAAGACTAAGACTTTCCCACCCTAAGTGACTTTGTATCAGAGACTTCCTTGTTTGTATATTGGATTAAAGGTTTTGATTTCTACACTATAAAATGGGGCAGACTGGGAGCTTGCTCTTGGTTCCTGAGATTAGCATTAGAGGAGAGAGCAGAGAAAGGAGAGCAGAGAAAGGCTACGTGGAGGAGAAGAGAGGCAGCCAAGATGGTGGAGTGCTGATGGAGAAGCCAGTTTGTGCAGTTTGTGCAGAGAGAAGGAGATGAGGAACAGAGGTGAATAAGGCTGGTGAGGTAGAACCTTTGATTCTAGGAAACTCAGATAAGTCAGTGGCTTTCGGAGCCCTGAATGGAAAGAGAAGTGTTTTCCCACTGTGTGTATTTCTTGCCCACCAGGTGCAAGCTAGGATTAAAGTTAATGGCCCACCAGTTCTTGGCTCTGCTGTTTCATTACCATCTGTCTGAATCAAACCTGAACCTGCATGGGCCAGGTGACTGTGATGGTGCCCGTGGCTACTGGCTTTACAATTAGATACCACAATTTTTAAAAACAATTTGATAGACATTATATAAGAAATGAATAACTGCATCTTGTCTTAAGGAATATATGAGATCAGAGATATGGATTTTCTTTTAAGAATGAAATAGCCTGACCTGTGGTGGTGCAGCGGATAAAGCGTCGACCTGGAATGCTGAGGTCACTGGTTAGAAACCCTAGGCTTGCCTGGTCAAGGCAGATATGGGAGTTGATGCGTCTTGTTCCTCCCTTTCTCTTTTTTTTTTCTCTCTTTCCCCCCTCTGTAAAGTGAATAAATAAAATCTTAAAAAAAAGAATTAAAGTAAACCACTAAACAATAGGTTCTTGTTAGGTAAATTATTAAGGCAAAGGAAAATCTGAAAAACAAAGTGCATTTCAGCTTTGTTCTCAAGCTCATGACACAGAAGGTGAAAAAGGCAAGAATTTTCCTAGTGCTAATAACCTTTTCTGCACACATATAGACTCTTTATAAAACTTAGTTATTTCAAGTATTTCAGAAACACTGTTTAGATAATTACATGAGTTATAAAACATTGGTTGTTATGAAAACTAATGATGATTTAAAAATGTAACAGCTAATGTGATTGATTCATCAGGAAGCTAGTTAAACCTTACAAAAAGGTCAGTTATACTTAAAATTTATTGATGCCCATTTTGTTTTGGGGGTATTAGATGAAAAGTGTGCTTGGATATTTTCTTACTGTAGTAGGTTTTGAAAAAAGAATTCCTTTTTATAGATCTAAATACAATGCACATGTCTTTGGTTAGCTTTGCTTTTCCCAATACTTAAACCATTACAAATAACCAGTAATCGGAGCCCAAGCACATATATCTTTATGTACTGCGGCATTACTCCAACTGGGGTTATAGAGTTCAGTATAGATGCATTTTACTCTTAAATAGAGAGTGGCAGATTACCTTCCCTAAGAGTTATAGTGATTCATATTGCCTTGTCCGCTCAAGTTGTTCTACTACTTTAGAAAGTGAGATTAGGGGGCATGCTGACTTCAAGCTGCCACCTTTCCAGCTGGCTCCATATTTTAAAGTAGAGTATAAATAAATAGTTTAAATTATTCCCATATGGACTTAATTTGTTTTTGAGATGAGAATTTGGAAATGGTATACAGTTCAATCACGAGTCCCCTCTATCTCCTGCTCAGACTTTTCACCCACGTTGTCCTGTTTAGTAAGAGAAATGGATGGGACTTGCAGTTCTAGAAGACAATCGGATGAACAAGGGCAAGAACAGATGTTTCTTTATTTGAAATGCTAGGAAGAAAATACCACATATTGCCTTTCATCACAGCTCTTAGTTATGTAGGGCTTTTTTTTTCAGTTTGGTCTTCTATTTCTTTGCAATCTACTTGTTGATGAGAAATAAGGAGGACTGCAGAGTGAGGTGGGAGAAAGAAAACTCAGCAAAGTAAAGAAGGTGAGTTTGAGCTCCGAGTCGTGATGTTCTAAATGCTATGCATACTGTGGAAACTAAATGCATGCTTATTGACTTTTTTTCTGATATAACATAAAATCTTGCTTGCTCTTACATTTAACAAAAGACCTGCTGTATTTTTTGCTCCATAAGACGCACTTTTTCCCCCCCAAAGTGGAGGGGAAAATGCCTGTGTGGCTATGGAGTGAAAAATACATTATTTTATTAAATATTTTAACACACCATTTGGTTTAGAATATTTTTTTTTCTTATTTTCCTACTTAAAACCCTAGGTGTGTCTTATGGTCAGGTGCATCTTATGGAGTGAAAAATATGGTACATTTAACTGAAAGACAAAATGATAATATTACCTATGCTGACTCTGGAAAGTAGTTTGTTGTGATTTCTTGAGAGGGTGGGCCGAAAAAAAAATTCCAAACTGATAAAATAAGACTTAGTTGAAATATAAGTCTTTGTTTAAAAAATTACTGCCTGTTATGAACTAAATTTTTATGTCCCCTTTCAATTCACACATTGAAGCCCTATTCCCCAATATGACAGTATTTAAAGGTGGGGCATCGGGGGACGTGATTAAGATTAGATGAAGTCATGAGGGTGGGGTCCTCATCCAATAGGATTGGTGCCCTTTTAAGAAGAGACACCAGGACCTCTCTCTTTCTGTGCACACACATTGAGGAAAGGTCATGTGTACACACAGCAGGAAGGCAGCTGCCTATAAGTCAGGAAGAGAGCTCTCACCAGAAACTGACCATGCTAGCACCTTAATCTTGTAATTTTGGCCTCCAGAACTGTGAAAAAAAAATTTGTGTTGTTTAAACCATCCAATCTGTGGTCTTTTGTCATCATAGGGCCAAAGCAGGGGCAGACAATATGTAAATGAAAGGGTGAGTAGACATGGTATGCTCTAGGGAAGAGGCTTAGGGTAGCACTTGACATGCAGGTCACAGTTTGCAACCTCTGTCCTAGGTTGTCCCACATCCTCACCACTCACCAAGGACAAAAAAGCCACTGTATTCTTCCCATGGCAACTTCACCTGGAGCTTCATGATTAGAAGACCAGGCTCAGGGTTTGTGTTTGAAACTTGTGCTTTTCATCCCATATCTATTAAGTCTTAAAAGTCTATCTCTTTCTGTCAAGATGAGTTACTATAATGACTTAAACAAATGCCTAAAAGTGTGTGAGTTGTCATGTCTTTAGGCCAATATTCAATTATACTTTTTATTGTTTAATTCTATCATGATTAAATCATAGAACACTGAACACATTAGCCAAAGATGACACCTTTCTGGGTCATATGTCTTAAACAAAATAGTTCTTTAGGTTTCTGAAGAGTAGAGAAACACCTGCATTTATTTTTCTCTGTGCATGTTCTGAATTGTCTTAATAATCTTCTGCACTGAGTTTTAGTCTGAACTGCGAGTTTGATGGAAAGTTTTGGTAGACTGATCCTCAAGCTGGAAGGAACATTTAACAACTGCTGTGCTTTTTGTGTGTGTGTGTGTGTGTGTGTGTGTGTGTGTGTGTGACAGAGACGGAGAGAGAGGGGGACAGAGGGAGAGAGATGAGAAGCATCAATTCTTTGTTGCTGCTCTTTAGTTGTTCATTGATTGCTTTCTCCTATGTGCCTTGATGTGGGGGGCTACAACAGAGCGAGTGACCCCTTGCTCAAGCCAGTGACCTCGGGCTCAAGCCAGTGACCATGGGGTCATGTCTATGATCCTGCATTCAAGCCAGCAACCCTGCACTCAAGCTGGTGAGCCTGCACTCAAGCCAGTGACCTTGGGGTTTTGAACCTGGGTCCTCTGCATTCTAGTCTGACTCTCTATCCACTGCACCACTGCCTGGTCAGGCAACAACTGCTGTTCTTCATTCAAGTCTTTGCTCAGAAGCACTTTCTGAGAAATGTTTACTCTGACCAACTTATCTAAGAGAAGACCATGTACATTTCCTCAGCCAGCTTTATTATTGTTTTTGTTTTTTTTAGGTTTTATCATTGTCTAGCTTCATATTGTAAATTTATGGATCTATTGTTTGTCTCCAAATATAGAATTAAACTCCATTACTTTATTTTACATTATTTTTCTTCTTTATTGCTGTATCCCCAGGACCTTGAACAGTGTCTGGCGCATAGTAGGTGCTCAATATATATTTATTGAATAAACTGGAGAACATACTGATTCCCTAAGTTTGAGTCCTTTTCTTGGACATCAGCCTAGTATTCTAGAGGCTCTGATGTCATTCTTCCCTTATTCTGGCCAGTGTCCTACAGAAACTGTAAAAAGCCCATAAACCCTACATCTGAATCAAGGAACTTGCCTGAAATTCCAAGGGTCAGTTCTTCATGGATCCACTGTTTCAATTGTCCACCTTCCTGCTCAAATGCCCTGCATCTGATGGTAGACTTCATCCCACCTCTGCTTCCAGCAGTTGATCCTTTACCTGGGTTTTCCACATTCAATGGCTGGTCCATGCAAATTTACACTCTGTCCCAGCCCAGCCAAATTAAAAGATATGGTTTAGGTGGTATATTTTAATTTTTAAAATTCTATTGTGCTTTAATGCTTATTACACTATGACTAACACATCACACTCATGTTTTATAATAGTGAGATTGTTTCCTTTTAAAATATAAATTTAAGTTTAAAAGATCACCTACTGGCATGGTTCTTTTTTTGAAAGACAGTCTGGAAGAGGAAGATTTATAGAGACAGAAATCCAGTGGTGGAATTCAGCTAGTTCGCACTGGTTCGGCAGAAAGGATACCAAATTTTTTGTTGAGTTTGGCGAACCAGTTGTTAAAATGGCACTTGTAATCTGGGTTCTCTATAAGGTGGGCGCCTAAGCAGCCACCCAATGTGGAAATCACAAATTTACATTCCTTACTCTTTTTTAACGTTCATTTGCACAACAGCGTATTCTAAGCGCCCGTAATGTTCATTCCGTCCATAGGTGAAAAATATTTGATGGGACTATGCTTGTAATATTTATTTATTCATTTCATGAAGCTCATTATACCTTTGATAAAATACTACATTTTAATTACCTAGCATTTGTTACTTCAGTAAACAAACATATAACGTAAAGAGAAAAAATGCCAAACAACCAGGGGGTGACAAGCTGTCAATGGAAATATTTTCAATAACAGTTTTCTTGTTTTCTTGTCAGGTATTATTTAATATTTTTTCATCAATATTTTAAAACTCTTTCTTATAACATAACCTAGTTTTGTGTACCTCTTTTATTGTTCTTATTTAAGTATTAAATGCATGAAATAATAAACTACGTTTTGGTATATCGTTTTTTAATACTTAAAACGGTCATTAGAGCAGAGAACCGGTTGTTAAATTATTTGAATCGCACCTCTGCAGAAATCAGACCTGTGACTACCTCCAGCTGGGGGCAGGGTGGACAAAGACTGCGAAGGGGCACAGGGAGATATTTTTGGATGATGTAGATGTGCATCCTGATTTGTGATTACATGACCATGTTTATCAAAACCTATGGAACTATACACCTGAAAAGAGAGAGTGAATTTTACTGTTATGTAGATTATATCTCAGTAAACTTCCAAAAATTTAAGTCAAGAGAAGGAGTTAATATACAGAAAATGTCAAATAAATAATTATAGATGTGGTAGGTAACTATAGTAAAAGGTGAGATGATAGGCAAATGACCAGAAGTTGGAAAATTGGAACATTTCTTCTTTTTAAATTTATTTTTTATTCATTTTAGAGAGGAGAGAGAGAGAGAGAGAGAGAGAGTAAGAGAGAACAGAGAGAAGGGGGGAGCAGGAAGCATCAACTCCCATCTATGCCTTGCCCAGGCAAGCTCAGTGTTTTGAACCGGCGACCTCAATGTTCCAGGTTGACGCTTTATCCACTGCGCCACCACAGGCCAGGCCGGAACATTTCTTAGATAGCTATTTTTGCCCCCTTTGTTTCTTCAGTTTATCTGAGTATTGGGTGCCATTTCAGGCCCCAATGGCCTCATCTGTCTCTCAGTCCAGCCACCATTGCTCCAATTGATTTCTGTGAGGCTCTGACCAGTTATACACAGTACGCAACTCAATAGGGTCTCAAGTCAGACAATAAAACTACTTGGCTCCCACTGATGCGTAATCCAGATGTGTTGGAGAGATAACTACTAATTTGTACTTCATAATCCCTTCACCTTTCTCACCCTTTCCCACCCCTCAAACTCCTCCAGCCTGACAACTGTCAAAATGTTCTCTGTATCTATGAGTTTGTTTCTGTTCCGCTTGTTAATTTGGCTTTTAGGCTCTTTTAAAAAAATCTCTAATTATTCAGATTTTATTTGATTTATTTTCACATTGTCTTATAGTTTTCTGGACATAGATTTGCACATATTTTGTTAGATTTATAACTAAGTATTTCAATTTTTTGATGCTATCACAAATATATATATATATTTTTTAATTTCGATTTTGATTGTTCATTGTTGGTATAGTCAATATACACTGACTTTTGTATATTGACATGGTACTTTGCTATTGTTATCTCCATCTACTATCGTCAAGACACGGGATACTATGTTCCATTTCAATTTTTTTTCTCACATGGTGCTTCAGATCTCTTTGTTTTTCTTAAAATTTTTTTTTATTGTGGTAAGTGATACCGAACATGATATGTACCAACTTAACAAATTTTAAATGCACAATACAGTATTGTTAACTATAGAAACAATGTTGTACAGCAGATTGCTAGAACTGATTCATCTTGCATAAATAAAATTTTATACCTATTGAACAACAAAGATCTAAACATTCAGACCGCTAGTGTTTTTTCCTAGTGTCCATAAAGTTTTATTGGAACACAGCTATGCTCATTAGTATATGTATTATGTACGGCTGCTTTTGTACTGCAATGCAGGGCTTTTCCTCTCAGCTTTGTTGAGATATAATTGACATATAACACTGTAGGTTTAAGGTATACAGCATGATGATTTGATACACATATAGAATTGCAAAATGGTTACCACCATAAGGTTAGTTAACACCTCCATCACCTCACATAATTACTTTTTGTGTGTGTGTGTGGTAAGAACACTTAAGATTTATTCTTCTAGCAACTTTCAAGTATATAATACAGTATTGTTAACTATAGTCACCATTCTATGCATTAGATACATGGGATTTATTCATCATATAACCCAAATTTTGCACCTTTGACCAACATCTCCCCATTTATCCCACCTCCAACCCCCTGGAAACTGTCATTTTACTTACTGCTTCTGTAAATCATAGATTAACATGCAAGTGAGATCAAACAGTATTTGTCTTTCTTGGACTATTCCACTTATCTTAATATACTCAATATTCATTTATTTGTTTGCAAAAGGGAGGATTTTCTTCTTTTTCTTTTTTTCCTTTTTATTGAACGTACTGGGGTGACTTTGGTTAACAAAATTCTATAGGTTTCAGGTGCACAATTCTATAACACATCATCTGTACACTATATTGTGTGTTCACCAGCTCAAATCAAGTCTCTATCCAGCCCCATTTATGCCCCCATATCCTCCTTCACCTCTCCCACCTCCCCTCTCGGTAATCACCACACTATTGTCCTTCTTTTTAATGACTGAATAATATTCCATTACACACACACACACATATACAATATATCTCACATCTTCTTTGTCTGTTTTTCTGTGGATAGACACTTGGGTTGTTTTAGTGTCTAGTTTATTGTGAATAATGTGCAATGAACATAGGGTGCAGATATTACTTCAAGAAAATAATTTCATTTCTTTTAGATAAAATACCCAGAAGTGGAATTGCTAAATCCTATGGTGGTTCTATTTTAAATTTTTTGAGGAAACTCCAAAATGTTTTCCATGGTGGTTGTACCAATTTATATTTTCACCAGCAGTGTACAAGGTGAGGCTGTGTTTTATATCTCTGAAATTAAACAATAATACCTAACGGGATTGTTGAGGCAAGGTCTAACTTAATGCTCACAAAGTGCTTGTGATAGATTCCTGTGCTTCCCGTGTTTAGAGACGCTATCATTCATCTCTTTATCCCTGGAAGCGACAAGGACAGTCATGAGTGGAGTTGTTTGTGGAGTGTTTGGTTCTGGATCTAGCACTTACCCGTTAGGTACTCTGTTTACAGGCTGGTTTCTTCCAGTAGACTGAATTTCTTCAAGGCAAACAGGGCCCTAGTGATGTCTAACATCTACTAGGTGCCTGATATAAGTTACATGCTTCTAAATAAATGAATAAACTCGGATCTCTTGACTTCAGAGCTGCTTAAAATATTTTTCAGAAATAATTGGAAGAAATCTCAGTGCCAGACTCTCCCCAGCTCCACTCCTTGCTTTCTCCACTTTACTTTGACTTAAAAAGTAAGGAATGCATTATCTGCAGACATTTGTCCCAAGGGAGATTTTTGGTAAAGCAACTAACTAGAAATGCGCTATTAAATGTCAAACTTACTACAAATTAGCATAAATCCAAGACTTCTGTTTTATGGGAGAATTCTTACGGGTTTTTTCTTTTCATAATTTTTCTCTAAAAATATTTTAACAATTACCATAATAATATTTTTAGTCAATTATTGTATTAGGTGTTATTTTCTCCCTAGACGTGAAAAGTTTTGTTGCATATAATTTACTAGCTCCATATCAAATCTACAATATGAGATTGTTGAGTGTGATTTTTTTTTTCCTCCCTAGCCTAAATTGAAACCTTATGGACATTGAACCTAGAAACACATGCCAATGTGATTTATATGTAGAAAATCTCTTTTCACATTATTAACAAAATCACTATTGTGTTCCAATCTTTGTTCTCTGGGGATGAATTTTAGTAAATCACTTCCTGCCATTCAGATAGCTCAGAGCTCAAACTGCCTGGAGCTTAACAACAGATTCATCAGAAAATGCAATTAAAAAAATCTAAGAAAGTTATGACGACAGGAAAAATGTTTTTCATTTCCCCTGAAAGGGTGGGGAGGGGACAGGAAGGAAAAGAGAGAATTTTAGAATCTGGTTCTTCTATGTCTGAAAAAAGACAGTTCAGATTAATTGCTAGTGCCTTAAATAAGAAACAGGAAAACATTCTCCATGGAGGAGTCACTTTAGCCAGCCATCAACATTTGGTACTCATCTCCCGGCTCCAGACGCAAAGAGGCATTTAAGCAGGTCTGAAAGAAAATCAGGACAAGGGTATGTTTAAAAATAAAAATTAAGAATACAATGCATTGGGCTCATAGTTTCCCTTTGCAGACTTATCAGCTCTCTCTGTTTCTTGAGTCTATCGTGTTAACAACCCTGGGAAGTTCAAGGTTTCATGAGCATGTGTGTGCACTACTGTTTCCTCCCCGATGGGACATATTTTACCAATTTAGTTTACAAAGAGAATTTAGGTCTTCCCTGTTGTGCTTTACTCACCTAAAATGTGGGATCCTAAATATGTTTCCATCTCCTAGGGAACATTCTCTCACGTTGCACTTCCAAGATGTGCTGACCAGATGCGAAAGGTTAAGTCACTTTTAAAATTTCTCCAGAGCAGCAATCTCTTAACGGAACACCATGCATTATTCATACAAGGCCAGTTGAGCATGGGATGCTTTTTATGAGGAGAGACATGCATCTAAGCTTTCGTTTCTTTTCCCGGCTAGTCCTGGATTTCTGTTACATGAGATGTCATGGAGGAGGCTTAGACTTTGGAGGAGGTTTGAAGTGGATGTCAGATTGATTCTGATTTTTTGTTTTCCAATTCCTGAATGCTCAGATTTTATGTACTTGTTGCTACCTGTGAGTTTGAATTCTTGAGAGGCAGCCTAAAAATGCTGGTACATCTGCCTTCCAGGTTATTAAAGCTGGTTTTCCTTGGTAGCCATCGGTGTGTTGATAGGATTAGTGATGTGTGTGGGTCAAGATCTGTTAGAATTTTTTTGAGTGAAACTCACAGTGGCTTGATCCAGGTTATGAATTAGATGATGGCTTTTTTTTCTTTGGTGAAGAACTAACTGACTTTTGTTTTACATCAGTAAAAAAAAAATTCAGTATGAAAAAGGGAAATACTTTAAATTAAAGGGAAAGCAGATGGTCTAGAAAGCCATGTAGTTTCATATGCTTATTCTACCCATAAAGTGGGGATTGAGAGACTCAGCCAATCGAGAACACAATGGGGCCCTTTATATGTATCCTTCTGCCTCTTTTCCCTTGTCCTTAAACAGAAATAAAGGTAATCTCAGTCATTCTTGGGCTTAAATCAACTTACTACCTCTTAGAGGGTATGGAAAAAGAGATTGTTTAGATCCTGAACATCCTACACAAGACATCCTAAAGTTCTTGAGCTATGTATTGCACTATAACAGAAAAAAATTCTGGGAATCCGAAGATGTGATTCCTAAGTATTGGGCATGTTCTTACTAAAAGGTTTGTGCCAGTTTCTTAACCTTTCTGAATTTCAGCTTAATGAGTAAAAAAGGGAGCAATACTATCTTTCTCACAAGATGGTTGTGTGGAACTGATGAGATCTATTACATTGAACCATTGGAACTTGCCTATATTCAACTATTTTTGAGCTTCACAAACAACTGCTTTAAGTGGGGCAAACACATGTAAGTGATATTTTGTAAATTGTAAAGTACAATGTAAATTTCAGTTAAAATAAGCTGTAAAGGTGCTTTTTCTTCTCATGTATGAGGAAGAAGTGGGACTTAACCGCTAAAGAACAAATATTGCAGAAAGTGTGTGCAGAGTTTAAGGACAAAGGATGAGGGAGATAATAAGTGAGGAAAGAAATTTTTATTCTTTGGGCAACCTTTTGCTACTTTAATATGGAATGGTGATTAGGTTGATTTGTTTAATTAGCTGCATATATGTGAAATAGTCATACTATTCCACATTAATAGTTCAAAAAACAAGTTTATTAATATCAAGCCATTGATATTAGTAGACTATCATCTTTTTCAAAGGACAAAACATTTCTTATTCAAGTCCCTGAATCATAACTTTCCAATTTAATATGATAAATAAGGTCAGTTGAAATGTAGATGATATTCGCACAGTGTATAAAGGAAAAGGAACTTGATGGTAGAGGTCATGTGGAATAGATGATTCATGTAATATTTATTTTTATTTATTTATTTATTTATTTATTTATTTATTTATTTATCTTCTTTTTCCAAGTGAGAGGAGGGGACATATAGAGACAGACTTCCACATGTGCTCCAACTGAGATCTACCCCACAACCCCCTTCAGGGTCTGATGCTCTTCCCATCTAGGGCCACGCCTGCAACCAAGCTTTTTTAGCACCTGAGATGGAGGCTCCACATAGCCATCCTCAGCACCCAGGGCCAACATACTCAAATCAATCCAGCCATGGCTTCAGGAGGCGAAGAAAGAGATAGAAAGAAGGGGGAGGAAGAGGGATGAAGAAGCAGATGGTCATTTTTCCTGTGTGTGCTGACCAGGAATCATCAAACCCAGGACATCCACACACTGGGCTGATGCTCTACCAGTGAGCCAACTGGCCATGGCATATAATATTTATTTTAAATAAACAACTATAAAAAAATTAACACCAGCATTTTTTTGAGGTGATTATCCTTCAAAGTGTGTTAAAGCTTAGGAAATGAACTAGCTAACTTTGGTGGGTATTTCACTTGCTATGTTTTCTTCTTACATAGTTGAGATATGTTAATACATAAAGGATAGTCTGCTTCTCATCTCTTAGATTGATGTTCTGCGGCCAGAGTTAGTAGTTTAGGCTTAAATTTTTAAATAAAGATTGTAATAGTCAAAAGTAAAAGGTTTAAAAACAGTGCTAGTTTTATACATTAAGAGAAAAACATCAATTAGAAAGAGCTAATAGTTTCCAAAGAAGAAGGATTCCTATAATCATGTGATTTTGTGTGAAGTTCTCAGACTGCATTTTCCTTGAGTTTGGCAGTGAATTATGCAGACTGTTGAACCACTGCCCTTGTACTTCTGTGGCAGATGCTTCATCAAGGACTTGGCTTTGACTTTTTTTTCTTTTCTCTTTTTCATTAGAAAGAGGGTTTTCATACGCAGAATGTGCATATGTGATGAATATTTGCATTTTTGGGGACTCTGTAAGATGACTTACAAACATGGACAAGGTTCATTGTTTGCTGTATGCCATTTTAATTTTAGACAATGGGAGATATTTAGAAACTCAAGAAAGATTATTTTTTTAAGGGCAAGACTTGACCTATAAAGAGATGCTCTAAGTTATCAGTTTTCCTGTGGGGCAAAAGCCCAGTGGAAACTGAAGAACCAAATTAGCCAGCCAAGAGAAGAGTGACTATGTGTTCACATCTGTGTATGGCCCTATGGGAAGGTGACCTGTCTACACAGTCTTTTTCAGAAGAAGAAGAGAAGGAGAAGAAGGTGTTTAAACTTGTGTCCCAGCATAATGATTATTAGCATCTCTTTATTGTCAGAACTGCCTCAGTATATGGCCATGGAATGTTCAGAGAGTTTTACTCTCAGACACATAAGCCAGGGCTCATTTTCCTCCTGCAGAAGTTACCTGTAAGAATGATTCCCAGTTTTTGTGGTCCTTGTTGATGTTATTTTGTTTGTCCAGCTGTTAATATTCTGAGAGAGCCTGAACACTTGTCTTTAGGGTCAGCAAAGAGGAGGGTGGGAGAATTGCTGGGAAACCTGTCTGCGTTAGTGGGGAGGAGCAGTGCAGAATGGGGTTGGTGGTGCTCTCGGGATGTAGCAGAAGCTGTGACAGAGAAGAAGCCTGTTGGGCTTTTCAACAGTGTTTGATTGAGTCACCAGGTCATGAATGCAGCATTTTGGAGTTGGGAGTAGTCTAAGAAGTGGGCTAAGAATCTAGTTTCACCTTTTTCCTCAAGGAGATATATGCTGACACTTTGATGGTCTGTGGAATCTTATTCCAGTCTGTTATTGTAGCATATTTCCCTCCAGGCATATTTAGGAGCTGATTCATCTAGAAAGCTCAACCATCCATGGCAGTGGACATTTAAAAGGAATGAATGCAACAGGTTATTAAAATGGAAATTCTGGCTAAAGTTTACCCCATATTATATATATTATGTATATATATTTATTAATATATTTTATATCTTTCCATATCAATCATCTCAAAGAAGATAAAGACCAGATTGTAGAATCTTTAAAGAATATAAGCAAAATCCAGTCTCGTAATTTTTATATCTTTCCCACCCCCACATCAAGGTTATAACAGTCAGACTTTAGAGAATAGAGGAAAGGATTTTTGGAGCTATCTACTTATGTACTGCATATCCTCCCCAACCATGAGGGAGAGTTGTGGGTGCCTCTTACTTAAAGTCCAGGGAAATGAACTTTAATGCAACAACATGGAGTGCTTTATATGCAACCCTTGCAGTTCAGTAGATAGAGTGAACTGGTGTTGGACTCACATTTAGAAAGCCACAGGATGAGCAAGCAGCTGGCCTGCTGCTGTGATGGTGAGCCCTAGCAGAGCTTCCTGCTTCCTTGGTCAGCCTGTGCTTCCGAGTTTGTAGGGCACGTGAGTGTTTCGTAAGGCCCAGGCTTTCTCCCGAGTGAAAGCCAGAGTACGGTTGTCTCAATTCCTCCTCAAGACGGCCAAAGCTTCCTCAACAGAAAGACACTTGAGGAGTGCTTCTGGAAGTCTATCTGCTGCAGGAAAAGGCTCTAGCAACCAGAGAGACTAGAGAATCATTTGTTCAGGTCAGAGGAGCTGCATGTATGTAATCCCAGCAACAGGAGGAAAGGGTGTCTGAAACCCCCAAAAGCATTCAAGAGAAAGTCAGCTTTAAAGAACTATCAAGTCTAGAGGTCACCACAGTCATATTTTGGGATGGTAGTAGTCAAGGAAGAACTTCATCTCCTTTTCTCTTTTCTTCCTTCTACTCCAGCCCCAGAGGGCCTAGAAACCATGACTAACAGCTAAGCAAGAGGACTGGAGAATCTAGATGGGGAAAGAGAGAGAATGTGCCCACTACATCTCTTCCTCCTCCAATGGCCAGTTTCCTCTTTGTCCTGGACCAGACTCGGAGGCTGTGAAATAGTCTTTACAATATAAAACAAGATGATAGCTTGTGACCATGACTCTGACCACTTTAAGTCTGAAACTAGGGCTGTGCTATGTGACTCAGAATGCATATTGTTTGTATTACATTAAAAGGACAAGAAAAAGAAAGGTGCTGACCAAGTTTTCATCTGGGATCATGGGAAGAAATAACACCATACACATTCAAAAGAACTGTAGGCAATAAAAATCAAGTTCCTTTGTGATTACACCCTATGATTCCTATGATTTCAATATAATAGTTACACTCTGTTTATAAGTTGCAACTTTTGATTTAAAATAAATATATTAGATTGTCTTTTTCTCTGACAGAAATTAAAATATGCCTGGTCATGTCATAATATATTAGTTTCACCTTTAAATTTTTTAACTTCCTTTTGTTGTTGTTCTTTTATAGTCTGTATGAAACTGTCCAGAAACTGAAAATACATTTTCATATTGGCACTAGGGATAATTGATTAGTTTTTTCTGCAATGTCTTTCTTTAGTTTTGTAGTTTTCCAATAGTTCTAATGATCTGCTGTTCATCAGCTATTGTTTCCTTAATTGCAATAGGCCTTCCTGTAGTTGTCAACAAATAAATCATAGAGTTGTTAGAAACTTTCCTAATGCACAAATTATGTTGGTTTGTCCTAACACCTTTATGTCAAGTTTTTACTGTTTGGATGGCATTAAAAAATACAGAAGATACACAACATAATTAACAGTTCGAATGCTATAGAAATGTTCACCTGAAACCTATGTACTCTTATTGATCAAGGTCACCCTGTTAAATTTAACTTTATAAATAAAATAAAAAAATACAAAGTATACTCAAATAGAAATAAAAACTCATCAAGGCGCCATTTTGTGAAGCTTATCATTGACCTGACCTTATATATTCACCAAAATTTAACTGATACTGGTGTTTTCTTCAATATCTATCTATAGGGACACACTTGAGAGCATCTTTTCACTCAAGTTTTATAATGGCAAGCAAAGAAATAATTGAGAATAATTGAGCACACGGTTAGGAATGAGAAGTGTATGACAAACAACAGATGGCAGACAATAGATGACATGGTTCTGGTGTTATTGCCCAATCCTGCCTCAAGTGTGAATTAGTGGAGGTGTAGCTAAGGGTAATGTCTTCCCAATGATCTCTGGATTCTTTTCTTAATTGTCTCATTCTTCTAGGATTCTTTATGGTTTTTCTGGGCCCAGTTTCTGTAATTTTGAGATTTGCTTGGCTTACCTCAGCCACTTGCAGCTCCATGAAAGCTCATGCCATAACCAGTGCCTGGGAGCCTGGCCCTGCCCAGTCATCGCCATCCCACAGACAAAAGAGCCTTCATGCTGGATGTCACCCTGCAGGCAGAGATGCCTGTACTAGGGGAAATGGTTGACAAGAAGTTCCCAGGAGACTCTGGCTTCCTCAGAGGTTGCCTTGAAATGATGGAACCACAGGAAGCTGGATGGTGGGAAGCAAGCAACGTTCAGTGGGAGAAGAGTTTCAGGGCTTCTCCATAGAGACCACGCAACTCACTGCCGCTGTGGAGCCCTGACCTGCTCAGGACGATTGTCCTTCCTTCGCTGTTACTTTGCTGGGGCTTCTTTCCTCAGGAGTCTCCCTTAAAAATGCCTTTTCATTGTATGTATGTATGTATGTATGTATGTATGTATGTATGTATTTATTTATTCATTGTGACAGAGAGTCAGAGAGGGGGACAAATAGGGACAGACAGACAGGAAGGGAGTTGAGAAGCATCAACTCTTCGTTGAGACACCTTAGTTTCTCATTGACTGCTTTCTCATTTGTGCCTTGACCGGGGGACTACAGCAGACTGAGTGATCCCTTGCTCAAGCCAGCGACCTTGGGCTGTGAGCCTTGCTCAAGCCAGATGAGCCTGCAGTCAAGCTGGCGACCTCGGGGTCTCGAACCTGGGTACTCCGTGTCCCAGTTTGACACTCTATCTACTGCACCACTGCCTGGTCATGCTCATTGTATTTATTGTTTATTCAACAGATATTTCTTGAATAGTTCTTATGTGCTCAGATGATGCCAGTTCCAGTTCCTTGTGGGTTGTATTAAGAAGTTTGATTGAAGAGTGTTTTTTTTTTTTTTAAATAAAATATAAGAAGTGATATAACCTAGTCACGAGAGTGTGCTGCCTGGAGATTGGGCTGCGGGTGGCAGGTGTGGAATCAGGAAGTACACTGGGGATGCTCAGTCACATCCGTTGGGCCTGAACAAAGGGTGGTGTTGGTCAGGATGGGGAGGGGTGCACCAATTTACCATATAATTTGGAGATAGCAAAGACTGGCAATGGATTGAATATGAAGAGGGGTGAGGAAGAAAGTTAACAATGACTCCCAGGTTTAGAAGATGACAGGAAGATGGCGGGTGAGGGAGGTCATGGGGAGATAAGCAACTCTACTTTATAAAATAAACTTTTTTTTTTATGTCCATATTGGCTCATAGTTGATTATTGTGTAAAGATCATTTGAAAACCTCTCTCTCTCTTTAATTTTGTGACTGTACTTTTCTTCCTTACCATCTAAAGACTTCTGCTCCCACTAGGATATCTTTGGGGCTCACTCAAATTAAATAATGTATTTTGTTTCACTTTTTGCACTTGTGAATACAACTTTATCTTTTATCATCACCAATACATTACGTCTTCTAGATCTCACTTTTATTTTTCACTATATAGCCACCCACCATATTTATAGTTACATTTTTATGTTTTAAATAATCATTTTCTTCATTCAATACAAAAGAAGTACAGAAAAAGGGACAAACATCTTTAGTATAAATAATTTGATGGAGATACTTTCAGAGGAACTAAAGAAATAATTTAGGGGAAAAGTTTCTCTGAAAAACACACAATTTCTATTTCTTTAAATGCTAGTCATCAAGGAAAGTTTCATAAATCATTGGTTAATACTTGAAGACAACGATGGAATTAAATTGAAATGCTTTCCCCAGAAATATCCCAGCTGTTCCCAACAGGACCTCAGAGTTCCACTTTCATTCAAGATCTGGATGGAGCAATAGTCATTTTACGACAAATGTTCCCCCATGTCAAGATTTTTGTGGCTGGAGAAGTCAAGAGAGAAATTTAAACCAGTTTTATTCTTCTAGTTCACTAAATCTCAGTATTTGTTCAGTAGTCACACTGGAAGATAACAACAAAATGTTTATTTGGAATTTAATCTTACAATTTCCTCTGAACTGAATTGGATTTTCCTGAGTGTGCATTTTTCTGGCTTCCGGTGGCTATTGCTTGTGTTCTGCATGAGTACCTACTTTTCGACTCCAAAAATAAATCAGAATTTGACTGAGGTTGAAACCTTGTTGATGAGGATTATATCTAAGAATGAAGATAAGCACTTTGAAAGATCAGCATTTCCTGATTCCCACATAAAGATGGAAAAGCAGGATGGCAATAGGTTTTTGTTAGGTGGAATATTAATGTTCCCCTTTGGTTGATGTAAGCTTCGTGTTTGGATGGCGTAGCCAAGATCTTTGGTTTTAGGTGGAAATTTACTCTGCGATTGCTTGGTTTAGATTCTTTTTATTTTTATTTTTATTGATTTTAATTTATTGTGTTTATGTAGATTCTAGTGTCGCCCCGAATACGTCCCCTGCCTTTCCCAGTTTAGATTCTTGAATTTGGGATTCAGTGCTTTAAAATAAGTATAGTTATTTCTTTCTTCCCTGGAGGAGGGGCAAAAGACTGTTGTAGAGTTTAATTAATTTGCAATTTGTAATATGCTGGGAAGCGAACCCAGTCCTTTTAAAGAATAATAATAAACGTTGTAACTACAACCTCTGTGTTTGTAAACAAACTGTTAACACAATTGAGGCTGTTTATACATCAAAATAAAGTGAAGAGTTGGCCATGTCCCAGCTGATTTAATAAATCTAAGTAGCTGAAAGACATACTTTATTACATAAAGTGGACTTTTTTTTTTTTTTTTTTGAGAAGGAATTACTCTGAGTAAACCAGTCTCTTTTCTGTGGTATTCAGATGAACTGAGTGACTGTTAAATCTGCACTTTTATTTTGTAGATACAACTTCTACAAGGGTACCACATGGTTTTGGTTGGATTTTTTTTTTTTTAAATCAAACAGATACTTCTACTGGCAATGCTAAGTGTTGGTAAGGATTAGGTTTGCCAGACAAAATGCAGGAGCCTCAGATGAATGCGAATTTCAGATGAACAAGGAGTAAGTAATGTTTTAGAGTACAGTGTCCTATGTAACCTATGGTGGAGAAATAAATTACAGTATATTTCTACAACTGAGAGAACAAAAAAAGTGTAGCTATATGCAACCACAAAGATGAACTTCAGAAACATAATATTGAAGGAAGGCGACAGTCACAAAGACTATATACTGTATCATCTCATTTATATGCTGTATAAAAAGAGACAAAACTAAACCATGGGGCTAGATCTGCCTAGTAGTTACTCTTGGAAGGTTGTGGGAGGGCGAGGAAGAGGTCTTGGAGGCACCAGTCATTCTGAATACAATCTACAATAAAAGAAAAAAAAATAGCATGCTTTAACATACTTTAACAAATATCTTAAAAGTTTTAAAAAATATTTAGAAAGTTTCATGAGAGAAATTTAAGAAAATAAAATCTTGACAAATATTTGTATAGTTGTACATTTATTACTATGTATGCTTATTTATTCTATGAAATTAAGATATCTGTTTAAGGCCCTGGCTGCTTAGCTCAGTGGTAGAGTGTCGGCCCAGTGTGTGGATGTGCTGGGTTCACTTGTTCACTTCCTTGTCAGGGCACACAGAAGAAGTGAACTGCTTCTCCACCCCTCCCGCTCCCCCTTCTCTCTTTCTCTCTCTCTTTTCCCCTCCTTTAGCCATGGCTTGATTGGTTCAAGTGCATCACCTGGATGCTAAGGATGGCTCCATGGAGCCTCTTCCTCAGGTGCTAAGAATAGCTCAGTTGTGAGCATGGCCCCAGACAGGCAGAGGATCGGCCCTAGATGGGGGTTGCTGGTGGATCCTGGTTGAGGAGCATGCAGGAGTCTATCTCTCTATCTCCCCTCCTCTCACTTGGAAAAGAAGAAGAAAAAAAAAAGACATCTATTTAAGTGTAAGGCAATGTTTAATATCTATTATTTGTTCCTAAAAAAATACTTTGAACAAAAAATTTGACTTTAATTATTTGTTCATATACCGAGTAATTTTTTTACTTCTCAGTGGGTGACTGCATAAAACAATGACTATCAGATTTGATCACAAGTATTTGTTTTTTTAGAGAGAGAATTAGAGAGAGAGGAAGGGAGAGAGATGAGGAGCATCAACTTCTAGTTGTGTCACTTCAGTTGTTCATTGATTGCTTCTTATACATGCCTTGACCAGGGGGCTCCAGATGAGCCAGTGACCCCTTGCTCAAGTCAGCAACCTTGAGCCTCAAACCGGTGACCTTTGGACTCAAGTCAGCCACAATGGGAGCATGTTGATGATCTGATGGTCAGGTCTACGACCTTGGGGATTGAATCTGGGTCCTCAGTGTCCCAGGTCGATGCTCTATCCACTGCACCACCACCAGTCAGGCTTTAATGAATTATATTTTAAAAATTAACTTGTATAAGAATGAAATAAATGGATTAACTGATTAACTCAAAGCAAATACCTATTTTTAAAAGAACAAAATAAATATCATTATTTATTTAAACCTGAAAATCTACCAAATAACTTTGTGAGTTCTATGAATGAAAAGGTAAGGCTATGCGCACTGCCATGGAGTACACATGTCACCATGAACAATCAAGCACCAAACATCTTGTCACACGAGTGACAAGTGTGGTAGCTGTCTAGCATCCTCGAAGATAAATACGAACTGCTGATTTTTAATATTGACTTGACCACTAAAAATACAAAAGAAAACTACCAAATGAAATATCCATAAGGTAAATATACATAAACACATAAGTCAACATTGGAAGAGTTTATGCTTTATTTGTTGCAAACTTATAACGATGAGTATAGGAAAAAACAAAGAACGTTTTATCCTGGTAATGATCCAATTGGTAATGTCATTGTCCTTAATGGATGTTTGGATCAATCGATTATAATGCATATGCAGTGTGATGATACAGTAAGGTGGCTGGTTTTTAAAAATAAATACCCTTAAATTCATACATTCAAGTGTATGTTCACTCTGGAAGACAGCACCCATTTGGGTGTCTATAGTGCCGGCTGCTGAGATGTTTGCACTGACTTGTAATTACTGACTTGTCCACTTCTCGTTGGTACATGATGGAGACCCCTACATCATTTTTTTTTTTTAGCACTCAGGCCCTTTCTGGTCTATGATGTCATGATTCTGACTTCCCTGATGTACCTTTATCTGAACGTGACACTAATAGTCACCATTTCCAAATGAAAAATATTTATAAAAGGTCAGTGTTCCATAATGACCCCAATCAGATGGCTGCAGTTCCTGGGAAGGAGTCAGATAGAATGGAATAATTAAATATTATACCTAAGCTTTGAAAATAGACCTGTCCACAAGTCTCGGCTAAGACACTAACTAGTTACACTGACAATTTGCTCAACTTCTGTAAGCCTCATTTTTTCATTTATAAGATGGCGACAGTAACATCTTGTGCTTCTTGAGGGCTGTTGTATATAATTAAGACAATAATGACAAAGCACTTGATGTAGTGACCGTATGAGGAAGATACTCAACACAGCAAGCAGCAGATTACGAAAACCAACAAAATAATAGGTTGTTTAGGTCTGAAATCCTTGAACCTTCCTCTTGCTGGCAGTTTTAGCTATAGCTATCATTACACTCTGGGTCAAGTGGAGAGTCTATTTTACAAAGCAGGTTAGAAAAATAGAACATAAATTTGCTGGTGCTACTCTCTAAACACTTTCATTCCATGTGGAAAGCCAACGTCTTACCTTTGTTCACTGACAGGTGACCAGCCCGAGATAGGACTGAAAGTTTTGTTTTTGTTGTTGAATTCCATGAAATGTGTCCGACTGAGGTGGTACCTTATCTGTCATAGGCAGGTCTGTCTGAAAGTGACCTTATCTTTCAAATATGTGTCATTTCTGGTCATCTGACAATCTGCCTCTAGGTTGAATCTGGATGTAGCTACCATGAATATATATAGACGTTGATATTAAGCAGTGTGAGGACAGGACATTCAAAGATGGTGTGACTCATGTTCATGAGGTAGCAGGCCTGGAGCAGGGCATGAGGCAGGAGCAGGGCTCTGTGGGGGAGGTTCCATCCTCACCCTTGTGTTCAGGACACTGACTATCCTTTGAGCTCTAGCCTTCTCAGAAGTGAAAAAGGAACATACTGTTTAAAATCAGTGGTTCCTCAGTGATTGCAGAATGAGGCCTTCTTTCAGATGTCAGACCACTTGATGGACTCACTTAATGGACGCCATGTGCTTGTGGCTTGTACTTTCAATATCTGTTGCTTGAGAAGATAAAAAATGGCACAAAGACACAGTCAATTCAGCGACACTTTTATGAATGTGCATTTTATCTGAAATAAGCATTGAGAAAATGAGCACAGCATGGTATCTATTTTGTCTACAGATGGTGCTCCGTGTACCTGTGGCTTTTGGGAAGTCTTGCATTGCCTCTGGGGACCCCTTAGGGGCTTCCCTTGCTGGGAGCACAGCCCTAACTTCTCTCTGGGAAACAAAAACTTTTGATAGGTCCTTATTAAGGCCCAGGAATAACTGAAGTTAAGAACAACAGAGAAAGTGAGTCATGTGGTTTCTAGAAGTGGTTCTCTTGCAAGCCCAGTGGTCCAGACATTCCCCAGGGTCTTTTTGGCAGCCCTCAGGAAATAGTAGTTGTCTCACTTCTGCCTCTAGGACATGTTCAAATGAGACACAAAAGAGGGAATTAAATCTCTGTCACTCAGGAAAGCAAGAAAATCTCTGAGTCACAACTCTGACTCAACTCTCTGGGACAACTGACCTTTCCAAACCAAGGTATAACTTCCTTTCCTGAAAAAAATGAATTAAATTAGAGGTATTTTTTCTTCTCCTAACAACCATTAGGAGTATTTTTGATTTGCATTGGTGTGACCAAAGGGCACATTTTTGCATTCTTTTTAAAGCAACAATTACCTGTATTCAGTCCTCCTTTGAGAAGACAGAAAATTGCTTTGAAATATAAGATTTTTTCACACTATTGAATGCCTTTTCTACCTTTCCACTATAAGCTTTGGGGACTTATTCCCTAAACATAAGGACTCTGTCACACACTTCTGTCCATTTCAAAGAGACAAGCACACTGCCTTCCTACTGCAGGTATGTATCAGTCAAAAATTGGCTTTGCCATGCTGCAGTAATAAACATCTCCAAAATATTAGTGGCCTACTATAAAGACTTCTTTCTTGCCTACATTACATATTCAGCTCATTACAGGTTCAATGCAGAGAGGCCAAGGGGCTGTGCTCACAGCATTCACTGAAGGATCCAAGATGGCAAAACAGGCCCCTGTGCCCCAGGGACCAGCGATCTCTGAGTCTTGCATCAACAATTCGCTGTTCTGTCCTGAAAGTAACACGTCATTTCCGCTCTCTTCTCATCGACTCAAACTCGTCATACGGCCCAACCAACCACCTGAAAGCAAGAAGTGCAATTCTGCCCTGAACCTAGGAGAGCTGGAGCTTTGGTGAACAACAATAATGGTCCTCACAACACTCTACCTGAATATTTGGTGACTATTTCACTTCCTTTCTCAGAAAGAGCGCATGGATCTTTCTTCCAGTTGGATTTTATTTTTCAAATTTCACTTTTTGAGGAATTAGAGATAGAAAATAGGACCTAACACATAGTATCAAGAGTGTATTTTATTTTTTCAACCAGCTTTTCTCTTTGACGTTATTTTGCTTGCATTAATTTTTCTACTTTGGACGTGACCTGTTACGTCCCCTTCTAGCTTTGACAATACTCTGAAAACCCAAGACTGGAATTTATGAGGGTCCTAACCAACAGTGGGGAAAAGCCTTTGGCTAAGTTCCCTTTCTGGGTCCTGCTTTGTGTCACACTCTCTCCTCCCCATATTCATACATTCCTGCTATTATCAGATTCCTGAACATTCCTGAGAGAGTCTCCCTCCCTCTTCTCCTGGATTTTCTTTCTTTCTTTCTTTCTTTTTTTTTTTCATTTTTCTGAAGCTGGAAACGGGGAGAGACAGTCAGACAGACTCCCGCATGCGCCCGACTAGGATCCACCCGGCACGCCCACCAGGGGCGATGCTCTGCCCACCAGGGGGCGATGCTCTGCCCATCCTGGGCGTCGCCATGTTGCGACCAGAGCCACTCTAGCGCCTGAGGCAGAGGCCACAGAGCCATCCCCAGCGCCGGGGCCATCTTTGCTCCAATGGAGCCTTGGCTGGGGAGGGGAAGAGAGAGACAGAGAGGAAAGCGCGGCGGAGGGGTGGAGAAGCAAATGGGCACTTCTCCTGTGTGCCCTGGCCGGGAATCGAACCCGGGTCCTCCGCATGCTAGGCCGATGCTCTACCGCTGAGCCAACCGGCCAGGGCTCTCCTGGATTTTCAATTCCAAACTCTTTTAGGCCAAGTAAAGGGAATTGTGTGTGAAAGTCACAACGCTGGTCAGAGTCAATTCTCTTTTCTAGCAAAAAACAAAGTAGGCTTCATGAAAGAAGGAGCTTTGCTGAACGATGGTTCTAGCTGCTTCCTACATTTTGTCCGTTCAGATTTAATGTTCATGTTGCACAGTTTCAGTGACCATTGTGGTAGATCAGGCAAAAGCTTCAGTAACGTGAGTTACCTACGCAGGTATTAGAAGGAGTTGCTGCTAAGAAGAACTGTAAAAAGAACTAGTGTTTTCCAAGTGAAAAACTTATGGATTCTTTTTGAAACAGAGACATTCCTTATAACCCAACCTTTTAAAAATTTTGGTGTGTATTTAACAGACATAAACTTTCCCACGATGAGATAGTTCACTCTGAGGTAAAACAGATAGATATGTTTATCCAAACACGGGTATAGTCTTACTCCTCCGACCTTCCCTTAGAGCCGTCTGCGGAGATACACAGAGCTATAGAAATGTCTTGGCAACAGGAAAATGCAATGGAAAATAAACCAGACCATGCCTTGCATCGATGTGATATATTGTAGGGCAGATGATTTTAAACAATTCTGTTAGATCAGGCTAATTTTCTAGTCTAAGATCAGAATGCAAACATGGCTAAGCCAATGTATGTGGATTTCTATATGAAACACATGTGAATAACATAATTTTTTGGAGATATTATGGGCAGGCCCTTTCTTGTAAATATAATTATCTGGGATTATGGTTCAATTCCTGGCACTGTTGTGAGGCTTAGGAGCTTCCCACAAAATGGAAATTTCTGCTCTTTATGTCATGGCTCCATCTGACAGAGAATGACAATATATAAGGCGAGCAGGATTTTTTCCGCTGTCAGGTGTGAGATTCTCCTGTAACAGGATCAGAACTGAGGCTCCTCCCCAGAGAAGAAAAAGTGATCAAAAATAAGAAAAATATTTCCAATGTGACAAAAAATTTGCACAGAACAAGTCTTTACAAATAAGGTTGTTTTTGTTCCACAAGGTGGCGGTAAATACATTTCTAAGTAGCATCTGCTTATGAAAAGAATGAAGCCACTAAATGACCAAGTATCATTTAGTGTGTGTGCTGTAGGAATCAATGCTATTGAAATCAGAGTAAACACATTTAAAACCTGGGTAAGTGTTCTGAGAATCTCTCTCTGCAAACTCCTTCCTTAAAGAATAACAGTGTCGTTTGACCTCATTCTGTGAGGTTCTGGGGGCCACCACCAGAAATGGGACCTCAAATGGGAGATCACAGAACTTACTTTCTCTTTACTACAGTCTTGAGGTTTTAGTGATGTTAGATAATAAGTAAGTCATCTATTGGTTTTCAAGGCTAAACATACAGTCTGAATGATAGATTGGAGTAAAAGAAATTCAGAAGCCCTGAATTTAGAGCAAGTGGGCATAGAATGACCTAATTAATGCCATGAGCATTGGTTTGTTTAGAGTTTTACCTAGAGAGATAAATTCATCTGTAATTCAGAAGTAGCATATTAAATTAGTTAAATTAGAACTTTAAAAAATGTCAATCTTTTCATTTGGATAAGTAGAATCAGAGTGATGACTTCATTGCCATGTTTTCTGATTCCATTAACTCTGAAATAAGAGGAACACGGAAGATTTAAGTTAGAGACAGTGTCTGAATATGGTAATTGAAGTCCCTTTTCTGCAGGTCTAACCAAATTGGAAGTATTTGTATGAATTATTCAAGACCGTCCTGATTCTATATCTGGATTCACATCTCTCCCCTGAAGGGGAAGATCAGGCATTTGGAAGCATGTGTTGGGCCACTCAGCACGCGTACCAACAGGTATGGATTGAGCAACTGTTATTCAACTCAGGTTCTGAAACTCAAGAATGGGATGGACGGGCATATTGTCTGCCCTCAAGGAATGAAAGTCCTTCTCCATCTCTTGGCAAAAACTGGTTAGCAGCCTTGTCCATGACCTCTGCTTCCATACAAAAGTTGAGAGCACAGTTGATGAAGAATTGATCTGAAGTTTCTGTTGGGTCCCGAGTAGGCATTTAGCTGTGTAGCTGGTGCCTAGCTAGGTTGTTCTCATGACTGTCGCATAGCTAGTGAAGTGAGAGCTTCCATTAATTTTCCTTGGCAAGGGCTAGAAAATAGCTCCACTTCCCTTTTTGATCATAGAATAATTAATAGCTGCTAAGTAGCACTTTCTTAAGACAAAAGTGAAGAAATGAAGTTTAATATTTAATATAAACGTTACATTCTTTTAAGGACTTTTTTTTTCTAGGGAGCTCAGTCTGTTCCTTATAATGACTTAACGGCATAAAGCATGGTGAAACGTTACTGTCCCTGTGTTACTGCTGGAAAGACTGAGGCAATGACAGGTTAAGCAATTCATCCACTCTTATGTCATCTGTCTGGGAGAGAGTTGAGAATGGGGTACTACTGCTGGCATCTGACCCTGTCCCATCTCCTGTACGGGGCCTCTAAGAAATGCTTTTTCACACATTAGGGAAGGTGCACCCCCTGAGCTGTTACCACCCCACGGGTCCTGACTTGGCAAAAGGAGCAAGGGCTGAATTTCAGTTCCTACTCACCTCTTGGGTTGGGTACCCTTGTGCAGTATACAACTTGCACAACTTTGCGTCATCCTTGCCCTGTTACTGCTTTATACTTTGGAATGAGACTTTTCAATGATTTGGTGAGAAAATTGAACACCGGGAAATCCAGGAATATGGCAGATGTGCAAACAAGTGTTTGCCAATGAACAGATTAGGTTAGGCATCCCATCCCATGGCTGGACCTCCCTGTACCTTGCACTATCATGGAGCAGAAGTAGAGGTCAGGTGTTAGGCGTGGTTCTCAATTAAGCACCTCTTCTTCTTTTTTTGTTTATTTTTGTGGCAGAGACAGAGAGAGTCAGAGAGAGGGACAGATAGGGACAGACAGACAGGAAGGGAGAGAGATGAAAAATACCAATTCTTCGTTGTGACTCCTTAGTTGTTCATTGATTAATTTCTCATATATGCCTTGACCGGGGGGCTACAGCAGACCGAGTGAACCCTTGCTCGAGCCAGTGACCTTAAGCTCAAGCTGGTGAGCTTTGCTCAAACCAGATGAGCCCACACTCAAGCTGGTGACCTTGGGGTCTCGAACCTGGGTCCTCCACATCCCAGTCCGACGCTCTATCCACTGCACCACCACTTGGTCAGGCAAGTGCCTCTTTTTCTTAAGAGTGCTCTATTCCTTTAGAATACATGTTCCCAAACATTATGAATAAGAGGAGTAAAAGAACTAAGACCATTGTCATTTCTTTGGAGCTGACCACATGCTTATAAGGAGGTGTACACTCTATGTAGGGGCCTGGGAAGAGGAAACCACTAACCGTTCTCTTTTCTCCATGCCCTAGAAGTCCCGGGCAAGAGGGTGTGGCTGAACTGTCTCAGGGTTCTAGTAGACAGAGTTGGATTTATCAATAGCCCTGAACTTACTGATTGGGAGCCCTCCGAGAAATAAGGCTTCTTCCCTTCCATCAGAGGTAAGAGAGATTGCTCAGTATGCAGTGATTGAAAATGGATTCTTGTGTTCAAAAGCTTGAAGAGCACCCTGTCATCATGCTCTCAGATAGCATGGAGAGCATCAAGCCTGAGGGGTTTCTTATTTTAGAGTTATAATCAGTGGAAAACTTGAAGGAGGAACAGTGTATTTCTTCCACTTGCATCTTATATCACGCCAACCTTGTTAGCTGGGCATGTCAGAGTAGGTTCTTGATAATGTCCAGCATGGTCTAGACAGGGTGTAAGTCTGGGATGGGTTGGGCACTAGATAAATCTCAGAGAGCTGCTCTTTGAGAATAGCAGAATCTGCCATCTTGTGTATTATCTGTTACTTTCACAGTGCAACTATGAAAATGAGATTATCCTGCATTAAAAAAGAGACCCCAGTTCTTACTCTCTCAACAAAGTCTTGGAACCACTATGAACTAAATTCCTTCCATGAACTAAATTCCTCAATTTTCATCCTTTTTTGGACAACTCAAAGGTTATATCTCAATCCTTTAAATCCTCAAACAAACATGATTAGTATGTGGTTTAAAATTTTATATTTTGAATGAATTGTTTAATTAGCTGCATTAATTTAATTATTTTGGTTGTTGACATATTTATCTTTTCTGGGGGGCGGTGAGCGAGCAGGTGGGAATATACTCACGAGAGGCTTCTCTGACTGCAGAAACTCACCACAGCCAAGCAGCAGAATGCCCCATTCCACCCTGGTTTCTGACTTCTCACACAAAGAGTTTTCCCTGCGTGTATGGTTTACCCACTGATCAAGAGATTCCTGCTGCTGTAAAGATTTTATAATTGTCTTTTGATAGTATGATGCTGAGACCCAAAGAGAAGTGTAGGCATATAAGAACATCTTCAAATGAGAAAGCTAAGAGGGGTATTTGCTGAGAAATATGTTACTTCGATCTGAACTTTGAATTGTAAAAAATGGAAAGACGCACATTGTTATGGCAATGTTTCTTGGTAGATATTATTTTTCTTTTTAATCCTCAATTAGAATATCATTTCTAAGCATTATTTTGACTAGTGTTCCTTCAGGAGCAATGCTAGGAAAGATAACTTTTTTGTAAATTAAAAAATTTTAGGCCCTGGCTGGCTGGCTCAGTGGTAGAGCATCAGCCAGGCATGTGGAAGTCCTGGGTTCAATTCCCGGCCAGGGCAAACAGGAGAGGTGCCCATCTGCTTCTTCACCCTTCTCTCTCTTCTTTCTTTCTGTCTCTCTCTTCCCCTCCCACAGCCAAGGCTCCATTGGAGCAAAGTTGGTGGGTGCTGAGAATGGCTCCATATCCTCCATTTCAGGCACTAGAATGGCTCTGGTTGCAATAGGGCAATGTCCCAAATGCGCAGAGTATCACCCCATGGTGGGCATGCCAGGTTGATCCCTGTTGGGTGCATGCGGGAGTCTGTTTCTTTGCCTCCCTGCTTCTCACTTCAGAAAAATACAAAAAAAATTTTTTTAAAGTGTTTTATTATTTTATTTATTGATTTTAGAGAGAGAGAGAGAGAAACATCGATCTGTTCCTGTATGTGCCCTGACCTGGGATTGAACCCACAACCTTTGTATATCAGGATGACAATTGAACCAACCGAGCTATCCAGCCAAGGCTCAATTTTCTACTAGCTCTAGCTTCCTGAGCTTTCCGCTTTGCACCAGCTCCTGAGAAATTAGTCTTGAACCGCGGTCAATTGACATAATGACATATTAGGCTGATGGTTGCCCACATAAAAGCAACACCAAGTTGTATATTTGTTTTGTTAGTGACTTTAATGCTTTTCTAATTGAAGCTTTATAAACTTTGAAAGGTTGTACCTGTTTTTTTGCTCTGAATTAAAAAAAAAAATCTTTGTAATCCCAGTTTTTAGCACACCATCAGGCACATAGAAAGGGCTGTAACTGCAGGGTGAATAAGCACATGAATGAATGGAATGAGCACCAGTGGCTTCTGGTACACACAGCATGTTACTGTACGGGGTCTGCTGCATTGTTGTCATGTCCCTGGCTTGAGAAACCATTGAGCCACAAAAATGCTGCTGATGACATAAGTTTCCAGTGGTCAATGGGTGTTTCCACGGTCATCTCTTCCTTTGTTCTCCCTTGTTTTATGAAAACCCAAGGGGAAAACATGTAGAAAGAGGCGCACATAGTGTAGTATTTTGTTGTTGTTGTTTGACCCATTTTCTGGTTCTTGTTAGGTCAGCTCAGCTTTCTCTCAGGCCAGTGCATGTGGCCAGTGTGAGTTTGAATATTACCTGCAAACACAGTGCTCTAAAGTTAACCAAGCATAGATGTCAGTCCCTGAACTCCTAAGGTAATGAGATCAAGTTTCTTTTCTGGACTCTGGATCTAGCCTCAATAAAATACAGTCACACCACAAATGCTGAGCTGGGGTGTTAAGCCCTGTGGGGACACTCACATTAGGGGCACTGCTCCTCAAGCATCTCATCTGTGCTCTCTTAGTCCTGACTTGTGAATTCTTTCACCACCGTTATGTAATAATAGCTTCTGTTTGTTCTCTGCTTTGAAAAAATAGAGTGATTAAAAAGGTTATTACAGGTACATTTGGAAATATGCAATTTAGCACAGAGATTGTGAGATCATTTTATTCATTTATTAGTCTGAACACCTAACACAGTGCTTGGCAGGCAGGTGGCAATCAATACAAGTATGAATGAATGAGAGAAAATAGTACATTATCAAGAGTTTTTGAAAAATGTACCAAAGTGGCAAAATGTTTTTAATGCACTGAAATAGGTATGATTTAGTGCCCGGCACAGTTTCAAATGCTTCGCCTATATTAGCACACAGACTCCCCACAACAGTCCCACTTCTAGGTGGGGAAGCTTGGCACATGTGAAGACTGGGACTTGTCCATGTCAGGGAACGGCAGAGCTGAGGTTTGAAACCAGGCATTGTGTGCCTTTAACCACAACCCCACACTACCTTTCAAGTTATGATACAGCCAACATTAATGGGAGCCCAGGAGAAGAAGCAGACATAAAGAGTAATTCATTACCTCCCCCCACCAAAAAAAAAAAAAAAAAAAAAAAAAAAAAAAGAAAAAAGAGGCTCTTAGCTCCAAGTCTATTCTAGACTTGAAGCAAATGTTTGGGGATTTGGTTTGGGAATTAGGGAGGTTAAGTAAAATCCATCAGACACACCAAAGTACTGAAATCTTATCTCTGCTGATTTCTTATCTCATTTTTCATGTTGCACATAAAATACCTCTGGACCTCTTTGTCTTCAGAAACTCACACAAAGGGCACTTGATTTAATGACGTCAAGTGATCAATCTTCGTACAGTTGTCTTATCACAAGTGTTACGAAACTATTTTTATTGTGTTTCGTTTTGAGCAGCTATTGAGAGTTCCACATCCACCGTTAATTCCCATTTCTATGCAACTTCCTTAGCTTATTGGTGGGTGTTCGTGTCTAGACAGTCAGCCCATAGTGTTGTACACGAAACTAAACTTACACACAAAGGGTCATAAATCTGAGTCATGGATTCATTTACATAGACACCGCCCTCCTGTCTATTTCTTATTTATAATTTTTAATTGTGCTTACTAATTATGAAAGTAAGACCTGATTGCTGTCACAATTGAAACAATGTAGAGATATACAAAGAAAAAGTTAATTGTCACTTCCCCAACACACATGTTCCTCTCCCTGCTAGAGGAAGCAATTGTAACAGCTAGATATTTATCCTTCTGTGTCAATTTTTCTTTAGCCTAGTGAAAACATATAGAAATATAGATGCATGTGTTATTATGAACATTAGTGTGCATTTTTTGGTAATTTAATAAATTTTCATTCATTAAGAGCAGTTTTAGGTTTGCAACAAAATTGAGTGGAATGTACAAAATTTGACCATATACGTTCTGCTGCAACACAAGCACAACCCCCCCATTATAAACATCCCCACCAGAGTGAGACATTTGTTACAATCGATAAACTTATACACAATGTACTTTTAAATATAACAACATAAGAAAAGGCCAATGTTTGACCATTTTAACCTACAAAACTGGCAATTTCATATGCTTCATCATAAGAGCAGATCCATTGACACATACTTTAAAAAAATCTAAATAAATGCATAGATGCACAAATTTCATCATGGTTATTTAACAGTTTCTCTATGGGCAGTCAGGTTGTTTCCATTTTTTGAGAGCACAACATTGCTGTAGTAAACATCTTGGACCATCTCTCCCTCTCTCTTTTCATTCTTATTTATTGATTTTTTTAAAGAGAAAGGAGGGGGGAGAGAGACAGAAACATCGATCAACTTCTGCATGTGCCCTGACCGGGGATCGAACCAGCAACCTCTGCGTATCTTGGACAATGTTCTAAACCAGTGGTAGTCAACCTGGTCCCTACCGCCCACTAGTGGGTGTTCCAGCTTTCATGGTGGGCGGTAGCGGAGCAACCAAAGTATAAATAAAAAGATAGATTTAACTATAGTAAGTTGTTTTATAAAGATTTATTCTGTCAAACTTAGCGAAAATCTGACATAAAGTACTTGGTAAGTAATTATTATTATATGTTTTAACTTGCTGTAACTCTGCCTTATAAATCTTATAAAGTAAAGTTACTTCCCTACTTTATAAATCACCATTACTGTGGAACCGGTGGGCGGCTAGAAAAGTTGACTACTAACAGAGATGCAGAAGTGGGTGGTAGGTATAAAAAGGTTGACTACCCCTGCTCTAAACAATCAAGCTATCTGGCCAGGGTCCTATCTCTTCTTAAAAACAATGTTCATGGCTGTATCCCAGTTTATTAGAACATAACTTGACACATGAAAGGTGCTCAATAAACAGTTGTTAAATGACTGAGGGGCTCTGACCCTGTCATGTCCACTGCGTGAATCTTATGCCGTTCTTCTGCCACTGGATGGGACCGTGGTTCCCCATGGTGAGTCTCCTTTGTCCCACATCCCACGGCCATTCCCTTCTACCTGTGGCAGCCTGCGAGTGTTTCCTATGGCACTCAGCTTCCTTTTTACTTCCTTTTTGAAAAAATAACTCTGTTGAGATATAATTCACATACCAAACAATTCATCCATTTAAAGTGAAGAGTTCAAAGGATTTCTAGTGTTTTCACAGATATGCACAGTCATATTTTAGAACATTTTCATCGCTTCAGAAAGAAATCTCATAGCCTTGAGTTATCACAATCTCATCCCTCCCCTCCCCATTCACTACCACCCAGCCCTAAGAAACCACTAATCTACCTTCTGTTTCTATTCCGTTTCTGTATATTGCCCATTCTGGACATCTTACGTAAATAGAATCATACAATATATGGTCTATTGGGCCTGGTTTCACTTAGCATAATGTTTTCAAAGTTCATGTACGTTGTAGTGTATCAAAACTTTATTCCTATCTCTGGCTAAATAATATTCCATTGTGTAAATACACCTCATTTCGTTTACCCATTCATCAGTTGATGGATATCTGAGTTGTTTCCACTTTTGGTTATTATGAATAATATTGCTATGAACACTTGTGCACACATTTTCGTGTGGATGTATATTTCTTTCTTTTAGGTATATACCTGGGAGTGAAATTGCTAGGTCACATGGTAACTCTATTTTTAAGTTTTAGAAAAACTACCAGACTGTTTTTCCAAAGATCATTTTACATTCTTACCACACCAGGGTATGAAAGTTCCAGTTTCTCCGCATCTTCACCATTTGTTGTTATAGGACTTTCTGGTTGTAGCTATCATGTAGGTGCGAAATGATATCTGATTATGGTATTGATTTGCATTTAACTAGTGACTAATGATGCTTATTAGTCATTAGTATACAGGGGTCCTCAGGTTACAACAGTCTTGACATACGATGTTTCAAGTTTATGATGCTCACTCCCATAAAAAGTTAAAAAAATTGAGACTTGAATGTTTCGGCTTACACTGTTAGTGTCGTACTTACTGACTATGTGAGCAAACTAGTTTGGCTGTACATGGCGGAAGAATACACAGTAATGCAGCATATGAGTGAGGGTGTTGGCGTCCCTCAGTATGCTGACCTATGCCATTTTGGACTGGTTTTATTTATTTATTTATGATTAATTTTAATGGGGTGACATTGATAAGTCAGGGTACATATGTTTGGAGAAAACAGCTCTAGGTTATTTTGCCATTTGCTTATGCTGCATTCCCATCACCCAGAGTCCAATTGTCTTTCGTCACCTTCTAACTGGTTTTCCTTGTGCCCCTTCCCTCCCCTATCCCCCTCCCTCTCCTCCCCCCACCCCATAACCCCCACACTCTTGTTCATGTCTCTGAGTCTCATTTTTATGTCCCACCTATGTATGAAATCATATAGTTCTTAGTTTTTTCTGATTTACTTATTTTGCTCAATATAATGTTATCAAGGTTCATCCATGTTGTTATAAATGATCCGATGTCATCATTTCTTATGGCTGAGTAGTATTCCATAGTATATTTGTACCAAAGCTTTTTATTTTTTATTTTTTTATTTTATTTTATTTTATTTTTTTCTTCTGAAGCTGGAAAGGGGAGAGACAGACAGACTCCCGCATGCGCCCGACCGGGATCCACCCGGCACGCCCACCAGGGGCGACGCTCTGCCCACCAGGGGGCGATGCCCTGCCCCTCCGGGGCGTCGCCCTGCGGCGACCAGAGCCACTCTAGCGCCTGGGGCAGAGGCCAAGGAGCCACCCCAGCGCCCAGGCCATCTTTGCTCCAACGGAGCCTTGGCTGCAGGAGGGGAAGAGAGAGACAGAGAGGAAGGAGGGGGTGGGGGGTGGAGAAGCAAATGGGCGCTTCTCCTGTGTGCCCTGGCCGGGAATCGAACCCGGGTCCCCCGCACACCAGGCCGACGCTCTACCACTGAGCCAACCGGCCAGGGCCTGTACCAAAGCTTTTTAATCCACTCGTCCTCTGACGGACACTTGGGCTGTTTCCAGATCTTTGCTATTGTGAACAATGCTGCCACAAACATGGAGGTGCATTTCTTCTTTTCATACAGTGCTATGGTGTTCTTGGGGTATATTCCTAACAGTGGGATAGCTGGGTAAAAAGGCAGTTCGATTTTTAATTTTTTGAGGAATCTCCATACTGTTTTCCACAGTGGCTGCAGCAGTCTGCATTCCCACCAGCAGTACAGGAGGGTTTCCTTTTCTCCACATCCTCGCCAGCACTTATTCTGTGTTGTTTTGTTGATGAGCGCCATTCTGACTGGTGTGAGGTGATATCTCATTGTGGTTTTAATTTGCATTTCTCTAATCATTAGTGATGTTGAGCATTTTTTCATATGCCTATTGGCCATCTGTATGTCCTCTTTGGAGAAGTGTCTATTCATTTCTTTTGCCCATTTTTGGATTGAATTTTTGTCTTCCTGGTATTAAGTTTTACAAGTTCTTTATGAATTTTGGTTATTAACCCCTTATCAGATGCATTGTCAAATATATTCTCCCATTGTGTAGTTTGTCTTTTTATTCTGTTCTTATTGTCTTTAGCTGTGCAGAAGCTATTTAGTTTGATATAGTCCCATTTATTTATTTTGTCTTTTATTTCACTTGCCTGTGGAGACAAATCGGCAAATATATTGCTGCAAGAAATGTCAGAGAGCTTACTGCCTATGTTTTCTTCTAAGATGCTTATTGTTTCATGGCTTACATTTAAGTCTTTTATCCATTTTGTGTTTATTTTTGTGAATGGTGTAAGTTGGTGGTCTAGTTTCATTTTTTTTTGCAGGTAGCTGTCCAATTTTCCCAACACCATTTGTTGAAGAGGCTGTCTTTACTCTAATTATGCTCTTACCTCCTTTGTCAAATATCAGTTGTCCATAAAGGTGTGGGTTTATTTCTGGGTTCTCAGTTCTGTTCCATTGATCTATATGCCTGTTCTTATGCCAATACCAGGCTGTTTTGAATACAATGGCCTTATAGTATAACTTGATATCAGGAAGTGTGTTACTTCCCACTTTATTCTTCCTTTTCAAGATTGCTGAGGCTATTCGTGTTCTCTTTTGGTTCCATATAAATTTTTGGAATATGTGTTCTATATCTTTGAAGTAAGTCATTGGTATTTTAATCAGTATTGCATTGAATTTATAAATTGCTTTGGGTAATATAGACATTTTAATGATGTTTATTCTTTCTAACCATGAGCATGGTATATGCTTCCACTTGTTTGTATCTTCCCTGATTTCTTTTATCAATGTTTTATAATTTTCTGAGTACAAGTCTTTAATCTCCCTGGTTAAATTTATTCTTAGGTACTTTATTTTTTTTTGGTTGCAATGGTAAAGGGGATTGATTCCTTAATTTTTCTTTTTGACAGTTCATTGTTAGTGTATAAGAATGCCTCTGATTTCTGAGTATTGATTTTATAACCTGCCACCTTGCTGAATTCATTTATCAGGTCTAGTAGTTTTTTGACTGAGACTTTAGGGTTTTCTATATACAATATCATATCATCTGCAAATAATGATAGTTTTACTTCTTCTTTTCCAATTTAGATGCCTTTTATTTCTTTTTCTTGTCTAATTGCTGTGGCTAGGACTTCCAGGATTATGTTGAAGAAGAGTGGTGAAAGGGGGCACCCCTGCCTTGTTCCGGAACTTAAACAGATTGCTTTCAATTTTTGCCCATTGAGTATGATGTTGGCTGTGGGTTTGTCATAGATGGCCTTTATCATGTTGAGGTATGTTCCCAGTATTCCCACTTTGCTGAGAGTTTTGATCATGAATGGGTGCTGGATTTTATCAAATGCTTTTTCTGCATCTATTGAATTATCATGTGGTTTTTCTCCTTCCTTTTGTTTATGTGATGAATCACATTGATTGATTTGCGAATATTGTATCAGCCTTGCCTCCCAAGAATAAATCCCACTTGATCCTGGTGTATGATTTTTTCATATATTGCTGGATCCAGTTTGCTAATATTTTGTTGAGGATTTTTGCATCTAAATTCATCAGGGATATTGGCCTATAATTTTCTTTCTTTGTGTTGTCTTTGCCTGGTTTTGGAATCAGAATTATGCTTGCCTCATAAAAGGAGTTTGGAAGTCTTCCTTCCTCTTGAATTTTTTGAAATAGCTTGAGAAGGATAGGAGTTAGTTCTTCTTTGAATATTTGGTAGAATTCACTTGTGAAGCCAACAGGCCCAGGACTTTTCTTTTTGGGGAGTTTTTTGATAGCTGTTTCAATCTCATTTGTTGTAATTGGTCTGTTTAGGTTTTCTGATTCTTCCAGATTAATTTTTGGAAGATTATATGTTTCAAGGAATTTGTCCATTTCATCTAGGTTGTCTAGTTTTTTGGCTTACAGTTCTTCATAGTATTTTCTTACAATATTTTGTATTTTTGTTGTGTCAGTTGTGATTTCTCCACTCTCGTTTCTAATTTTATTTATTTGAATCCTCTCTCTTTTTTTCTTGGTGAGTCTGGTTAAAGGTTCATCGATCTTGTTTACCTTTTCAAAGAACCAGCTCCTGGTTTCATTGATCCTCTGTATTGTTTCTTTAGCCTCTATGTCATTTATTTCTGCTCTGATCTTTATTATTTCCTTCCTTTTACTAGCTCTGGGCTTTACTTGCTGTTCTTTTTCTAGTTCTTTTAGATGTAGGGTCAAGTTGTTTATTTGAGTTTTTTCTAGCTTCTTGAGGTATTCCTTTAATGCTATGAACTTTCTTCTGAAGACTGCTTTTGCTGTGTCCCATAAATTTTGAGTTGATGTATGCTCATTGTCGTTCATTTCTAGGAATTTTTAAATTTCTTCTTTGATCTCATTGTTTACTCATTCATTATTTAATAACATGCTATTTAGTTTCCAAGTGTTTGAGTATTTTTCAGTTTTTATGTTGTGGTTGATTTCTAGTTTTATGCCATTGTGATTAGAGAAAGTGCTCGATATGATTTCAATCTTCTTAAATTTGTTGAGCCCGCTTTTGTGCCCTAACATGTGGTCTATTCTAGAGAATGTACCATGAGCACTTGAAAAGAATGTATATTCTGCTGTTTTAGAGTGAAAGGTTCTGAAGATATCTGTTAAATCGAGTTGATCTAGTATGTCCTTTAAGTCTGCTGTTTCTTTGTCAATTTTCTTTCTTGAGGATCTATCTAGTGATGTTAGTGGGGTATTGAAATCCCTACTATTATAATATTGTTGTTGATCTTGCCCTTTAAATCCATCAAAGTCTGCTTTATATATTTAGGTGCTCCTATATTAGGTGCATAGATATTTATAATGGTTATATCTTCCTGTTGGATTGCTCCCTTTATCGTTATGTAGTGACCTTCTTTATCTCTTACTATAGTCTTTGTTTTAAAGTCCATTTTGTCTGATACAAGTATTGCTACCCCAGCTTTTTTTCATTTCCATTTGCGTGAAATATTTTTTTCCATCCATTTATCTTCAGTCTATGAGCATCTTTTTTTTTTTAAGGTGTGTCTCTTGTAGACAGCATATGTATGGGTCCTGTTTTCTTATCCATGGAGCTACCCTATGTCTTTTGATCGGATCATTTAATCCATTTACATTTAAGGTTATTATTGATATGTAATTGTTTATTGCCATTTTATTCTTTAAAATTGTAATCCTCTTTTGCTATATTCTTTTTCTCCTTTGATCTGTTTACAACAGGCCCCTTAGCATTTCTTGCAGCCTTGGTTTGGTTGCAGTGAAATCCTTGAGGTTTTTTTTTTGTCTGGAAAACTTTTTATTTCTCCTTCAATTTTAAACGATAGCCTTGCTGGATAAAGTAGTCTTGGTTGTAGGCTCTTGTTCTGCATCTCTTTGAATATTTCTTGCCATTCCCTTCTGGCCTAAAGTGTTTCTGTTGAGAAGTCGGAAGTCATTCTTATGGGGGCTCCTTTGTAGGTGATAGCTTTTTTTTCTCTAGCAGCATTTATTTATTTATTTATTTTTGTATTTTTCTGAAGCTGGAAATGGGGAGAGACAGTCAGATAGACTCCCACATGCGCCCGACCGGGATCCACCTGTCAACAGTTTTTAATTTTTTTTATTATTTATTTATTTATTTTTGTATTTTTCTCTCTAGCAGCTTTTAATATTTTGTCTTTATCACTTAGTTTTGGTATTTTAATTATGATGTGTCTTGGTGTAGATTTCTTTGGGTTTCTCTTTAATGGAGTTCTCTGTGCTTCCTGAACATGTGAGATGTTTTCCTGCCTTAATTGAGGGAAGTTTTCAGCTATGTTATGCTTGAACAAAGTCTCTATCCCTTGTTCTTTCTCTTCTTCTTCAGGAACCCCTATGATGCGGTTGTTATTTCTCTTTATGTTGTCATAGAGCTCTCTTAGAGTTTCCTCAGACTTTTTGAGTCTCTTTTCTTTTTTCTGCTCTGCTTCCGTGCCTTTATTTATTGTGTCCTCTAACTCGCTGATTTGATTCTCAACTTCATCCACCCTTCTTTTAATTCCTTCCATTGTGTTCTTCATTTCTGATATTGTATTTGTCATTTCTGACTGATTCTTTTTTATTATTTCAATATCCATTTTTATCTCTGCTATCTCTTTATTTAGGTGTTCGTAATGACCATCTATTGTTGTTCTAATATCTTTGAGCATCCTAACAATTGTTATGTTAAACTCTGAATCTGATAATTTGGTTATATCTAATTCATTCAGGTCCTTTTCTGGGGATTTCTCTTGACTCATTTGTGTTGCATTTCTCTGCCTTCTCATCTTCTCTGTGTAAAAGAAAGTCTAGGTCACTGGAGTTCACCAGGTGTGGCCTCTGTTCCCTAGGTGTGGTCTGTCTACAGGCCCGCCACCCCCTCTGCTGTTGCTGCCCAGGGCGTTTGGGTATGGGTGTTGCCAGTGCCTTCCCACTGGGGCTGTTGCTGTGGTTTTCACCTTTCCTTCACACGGTGGCTGTGATCACATGCTCAGGTGTACAAGCCTTGGTGGTCTTGGCCTTTGTCTCGCCCCTGTGGATGACATTATGCTCAGCCCTGAGGGCAGGGGTGAGCACCTTTGCTCAGTTGTGGGTCTCTGCCTGTTTCCAGGCTTCCACCTTGCCCTTGCAGGAGGAGCCCACTCGTGGGACGGCTGCAAGCCTTGGCTCCACAGGCCAGGTGGGACTGCATGCCCACGCTCAGTAGCGAGACTCTGCCTGTTCTGGGCTTTTGGCTCCACCCACGCGGGAGGAGCTAGCTCCCAAGTCAGGCCACAAGCCTCGGTACTGCGGGCGGGGCAAGGCTGTGCTCTTGGGCCCTTGCTCAAGGGCTGGTCTCCACCCCTTCCCGGTTCCCGCCCTTCTCCTGCAGTTCTGGATTGCAGGCAGCCTGCAACTGGGCTTGACCACTTTTGCATGCCCCCTCCTCCCCAGCAGGGCAAGACTGAGCTCACACCTGGGTCCAGTGGTGGCCACCCGGCTTCTGCCCTTGCCAACAGAACCGCACTTCCACGTCCCTTGGCCCCCCGCCCTCGGGCGAGCCCTCAGCCCTGTGGGTGCGGGTGCTGCAGCTCAGACCCTAAGATTCACTACTGTAGCCCCGAAAGCTCCCTCTTTCTAAGCGACTGTGCTCTGAGTGTCGCAGGAGAGCTTGTTTGGCTGGTGCCCTGCTTCCCTTTGCTGGTATTGCTGTTTCCAGGGGAGATATTCACTTCAGATTTGGGGAGTGACTCATCCCAGGGTTAGGGTGGCTGTCTCCCAAAGTGTTTCTCCCTGTGCCTCCTAGATTACACTCTCTTCCTGCTACTCTGGTATTATCCTCTCTCCTGTTCCCCGGAGCCCTGGGTGAGTGGTTGTGAGAGAGGTGTTCTGCACAGTCCTTTTAAGAAGAATTCTGGGTCTGAGAAATCAGACTCTTTCTCACAAACAGTATCCTGTCTTGTTTCCAGCTAAATACTGTCCATACACCTCTTCTAGGCCTCAGACTGCTGGCTGGGGCTTTGTTCCTGGGATTCAGGACCCTCCTCTCTCTGTTAAACTCACTTCCTGCCACGCAAGTCTCTCCCGGCTGCCGTTTGCTCCAGGGAGCTGGGCAGCCCTCTCCGCGTTTTTGCTTTTTCTACCAGTCTCGGTGTGCCTTCTTCAGTGTTCCTTGGTTGAAGAGTCCTCTTAGTTTAGTCCAAAGTTGGTTTTTCCAGATGAGGGTTCTTAAAATTAGTTTGTAATCCATTTTGGTTCTGGGAGGTGGGAGTCGGTACATCTGCCTACTCCAGTGCCATCTTGTCTTTTCCGCCATTTTGGGCTGTTAACAGTGCAAGTGTTCCGTTTGTGCTACGCTAGGGTGTGTTTCAACTTTCACCAAAATTTGAGCTATGTCACTGTTGTAGGAACAGAACTGTGTTGTAATCCGAGGATCCCCTATCTTCCTTGGAAAAATGTGAATTGCTCCTATTTCATTTGGGTTACTGGTCTTTTTATTATTGAATTGCATGGGTTCTTTACATATTCTGGATCCTATCTCCTTATCAGATATTTACAGATTCCTGTTTATTGCAGTGCTCCCTGTGCCTTTTCTCATTTTCCCCAACAAACACTGCTTTCTATTGAGAGATGTGCCCACAAGGCACACAGGGAACCAGGAAGAAAGAGCCCTTGCATATGAATGTCTTCAGCTGTCATTTTCTCCTCACCCTAATTGATCGATACTAATAAAGCCAGAAATGTTTTTTATTCCACCCCCAAGACTACCTCATTGTAGAGGATGGCTTATTGGGTAGTGGATTAATGTCTAAATCTCTTAGCTAATTAGTGTGGAACACAAATCACCCTTATGTAATAAGGCTTGACAATAAAATGAGAAGTCAAAATGAATGTTTCAATTGGGTGAACCTTTGAGACAGCTGGATGGGCTGTTTTGTGCCTCCTCCAGTATACTGCTAATAACTTCTTCCTTGTTATGAGTGATGCTTTCTGTTTTGCACAATTGATTACCTCATGGAAAAATCCAAGGATGCTTTATATGTTAAGACTATTTTCTGGAGCTCTAAGTGGAAAATTAATATTAAACAATTGGATTTAATTCCAGAATGATATTTTTGTGGATTTTTCTGATGGGAAAGTCTGAGTTAGTTAACCAAGAGCCAAACCAAGGGGAGTGATTAGTGAAATAATTGTTAAGTTGTAAATGGAGAAAATAACAATTATTACCCCAAGTCCCTCCCAGAATTCTCTTAATGTCTTCTTAAAAGACATGTTATATCTAAATTGATATCTGAAGCTGTTACTCCAAGGATATTCTTTGGATTGATCCCTGACATTTGTCCTTTTACATAGCTATCTTTCCTTATAAGTACATATTATTAAATAATAATGGTAATATATTATTTAATGATAATTGGTAAATGATAAATTTGTTTGTAATTAGTTTTTCAGAAATTGAGATATTCAGTGTGTGGCAATATATTTGTTTTTAATTTTTTGATTTTGGTGATTTTAAAACCACCCATCCTAAGGAAGATTGATCCACAAGAAAGTCTTTTTAAAAATTAACATAATAATTGACATAAACATTGTGTAAGTTTAAGGTGTACAATATGTTGTTTTGATACATTTACATATGGTAGCATTAGCTAACACTCTGTCACTGTCACATAATTATCATTTCCATTCTTTGTAATGAAAACAGTTAAAATCTAGTCCCTTAGCTACTTGAAGTTAATAAGCCAGTATTGTTGTCTATAATCACTATGCTGTGCATTGGGTCTCCGGAACTTATTTATCTTCTAGTTGCAAGTTTATACCTTTGAAATTTTCCCCAATTCCCTACTCCCTCGCCCCTGTTGACTACCATTCCACTCTTATTTTTAAGAGCTCAGCTTTTTTAGATTTAATAGCTAAGTGATAAGTACAGTATTTCTATTTCTCTGTTTGACTTATCTCACTTAGCATGATGCCCACAAGAGAGTCTTAATAATTACTGAAGACCAAAAACACTATGTGAAACTAAGTTGCTAAATTAGAGTTGGCTAGCCATATGAGGGTGGTGTTGACTATAGAACAGAGATGTTAGGGGAGTAGAACCCAAAGTCACAAGCAAGGCTTCCCGGGCTGGTGGTGATGGACCCTTTCACTGACTTGACTCTTCTTCCATGTGGGCCACAGGGCACTGCTCAGGTCCCCACTGGCACTTTCCCTGTGGCTGGGAAAGAGCATGGATGTGGGAGTGAGACAGACCTGGGCCATACTCCTAGGTTCATCCTTCATCAGCTGAATGACGTAGGGCAAGTTGCTTGCTATCTCTGAGACTCCATAGAGATGAGAACTCAACTAATTTTATAGGTCCATTGCAAGGAATACGTGAGAATATATCTATAAGATACTACTCCAGTGACTGGCCCACGGAAGACACCACAGGCTACTTTCCTCTGCTCCCCTCTTTGTTTTCTGTCCTCTTTCCTCCCACCAAACTGCTCCTCCACAATTTTGGCCAACTTAGCACTTGAAATCTTGAAAGAGTCTACTTGATCCCTGGTAGAGAAAGGAGATAATGTCTTAATGCCCATCCTCAGAGCTACACGCAAAGTGGAACTTCCTTCTAGTTATTGCTGGCCTTTTGAAAAAATTGACTGCAATTCTCACTTCTTCTTCCCCTGTGTATAGTCCTCTCAGTTATTTTTAACTGGGGATATAATTGATGCATAACTGTATATTAGTTTCAGGTGTACAATGTAATTATTATATATATATATATATAGTGAAATGTTCACTGCAATGTTTAGTTAACATCTATCAACTCAAATTTACAAATAGTGACAAATATTTTTTCTTGTGATAAAGACTTTTAAGATCTGCTTTCTTAGCCACTTTCAAATCTGCAGCACAGTACTGTTAACCAGGATGTCCTCCCACTATTTTAACCTTGCGAATTCTACCTGACTTCTTCATTCTACTCACCTTGCAGGTGTCTCACTTAAGAGGCAATGCAGGAAAAGACAACTGACCCAGTAAAAGTATCAGCAACTTATAAATGAGCAAATCAACATGATTAAAAGGCTTTTGAAACGGTGCTCAAACCCACTGGTAATTGGGGAAATTCAGATTAAAGTAACAGTGAAATACCACTGGCAAAACTTTAAAAGGCTATAGTACCACCAATGCATGGCTAGTAGCAAGGTGAATTAACACTGGGTTTATGGCAACAGTCGGGCAAGCTCTAATGAACTTAGCCATGAAAATTCTCTATTGAAATTAACAAATGCTCAGCTTTCCAACCTAGCAGTCCATTCCTGTGACCGTATTCCTTAGAAATTAAAATGTCATTATAAAAACTTCTATTTACAGGAACAATTGTAGCAGCATTATTAACGGAGGAAGCAAAAACACAAACAGATTACAGCTGGAAACGAGCTGCAGGGAAAAGGCTGGTGAAATAATTGGTATGTTCTCACCAAGGTGGACTTTCAGTTTTTAAAAATACTGAATTAGAGCTATCATAGTTGACAAAATATTATAGAATGAGAAATTCTAAGATGCAGGGAAATCTGTATAAAATGATCCAATCTGTAAAATAAACAGGGACCAAAAAAAATTCCAGGTTGTGTGTGTGTGTTTATGATGACATGAGCATAGAGAAAAATGAGGACAATAGTGTGAGGCTGCTGTCTGGGGATACTGATGAATTGTGGGGATAGAGAGAATTGAGGGCAGGTAAAAAGAAAAGAAAAAAAGACTGCACTAAGCAGATGTCCATTCCGTATGATTCTATTTGTGTAAAATTAACATATAAGCATCTATGTATAAGGAAATAGGGATAAGGAGCTAGAATGTCATCTACTGACTTGTAGAGACAGCTACTATATAGTGAAAAAAAGAGAGAAAATATCAAAGTAATGGGAACAGTATTATTTTTGTTTGCAAACAAAAATTACCCAATCAATTGCTGATGAGCCCATTTCTCCACAAACCTGCATGTGTGTGTGCTTGCTTTTGTGTTTGCATGTGTTTGTACACACAGACATGTGCCTGTAAGAGGCACATGGATGTGTGGGATGGGTTTCTTTCTACATCTTGTAGAAATTTGAAAAGATATTTATTTTAAAAATTTTATTATTTTTGTAACTTGAAAAAAAATGTAATAAAGAAAAGGATTATATCAAGAAAAAGCAACCAAAAGCAAGCTAATAGTCATCAGAGGGCCGAGAGGCAGTTTATAATTCTGTTTGAAGACAATCTGGTTAGCTACTTCCGTGGGCATTAACTTGGCATTGAAGATAATATCAGTGAGCTAAAAGTGAGAATGGTAAGGGGTATTGTGTGTAATCTGAGCTCGCTTTGGGCCAGACCCAGCCTAGTTCCCGGGAGTTTAAACCAGAAGAGCTGAACTGCAATAGCTAGTTCTAACCCTGACCTCTGTCTCAGAGCAGCTTCTCTTTTAAAGGCAAAGCCCAGCAGATAAAGTGTCTCGGCAGGATTTGTGGTTTGTTTGTCCAGGACACCAGATTCCAAAGTGGAATTGTGGCTTCCACGAGGATTCCCAGGCATTCTATAAACTTGAGGTTAAACCCTGGCTGGTACACAGAGACCTGAGAACAACCTTTCCCAGCCAGTCCTCTGAAAACGCTTCTTGCTTCAGGGTCTGGAGGAGCAGCAGGAGGAAGGGAGGGACACAGAGCACTGTGTGGCCATGGATTTCTCACTAAGTGAAGTCATGAAGCTGATTAGAGCGTCAGACAGAAAATTAATGAAAGATTTTCTTTTCCCATGGTTAGGGTTTCTCTGACAGCCTGTGTTGGGATTCCAGACTCCTTTGGATCACTGTGATTATTGAAATCCTGCTGATCCTTTTTCTTTTTCTTTTTTCTTTCTTTTTTTTTTTTTAGAAAGAGAGGAAGTAGGAGAGGGTGAGAGAGAGAGAGAAAGAGAGAGAAAGAGAGAAGCATCCACTCATTGTTCCACTTAGTCGTACTACTTAGTTGTGCTGTTCATTGCTTCTTATATGTGTCCTGGCTGGGGTTTGACCCTGTGACCCCAGGATGGAGCTGGTGACTTCAGTGCTCTCGGACAAAGCTCTGTCCACTGTGCTGCCTGCCAGGGCAATGCTGCTGATCTTTAAGAAGACATTCTTGGGATTTAAAGAGGTGGACCCTGAGTAGCTTCCATTATCCTGACCTTTTGCCACTTAAAATGATGAGCAGTAAACTAACAGGCCTCCTTCACATTTTGCCTCAATGTCCCTCCACAGTTTTTTCTTCGTCCACAATTTGCTGTCATAGCACAAGGCCGTTATAGATGGATAGATGTTGAATCAAAGTATATAACTGCAAGGGAATTTTATCTCATGTGAAAATTTCTGTCATGGAAGATTATAAATCTCTTAATAACCCTGCTCTATTAGGTAGCCCTAATCCAGAAAATTCATGGACACACTGCCAGTTATGACAAAGGCACAAGGACACTGACTGATGAGGACTGGTGACAAATTTTAATATATATTAGGCCACTTTCAGTGTTCCTTTTAGACTTGTAGGTTTTTAAAAGATTTAAAAATGTCTTAATTGATTTTAGAAAAAGAGGAAGGGAGAGGAGAAGAGACAGAAGCATCAAGCTATTCCTCCTGTATATGCCCTGACTGGGGATCGAATTGACAACTTTTGCATAGTAGAACAATGCTCTAAACAACTGAGCTATGGGTCCAGGGCAGATCTGTAATTTTTTTTTAAGCCAAGAATCCTATATAGATATAACAGGAGAGCAGAAATATTCCTGGACATCCTGCTTCCCAATCTTACTTGGAGAACACTTGGTCTTTAGGAACACATGGACTCATTCCGATCATAACACACTGGTTAATTCGGGCAAATTTGCATTCTTTGCATTTAAGCTCACTTTTGGATAACTTCTTCTGAGGTAACTACTAGGCATGCAAAAACAAAACTCACCCAGCTTCAGCACCTTTCCTTTAAACGCCTGAAGCTATTCATCACTCAGCCTATATATTTTGATTCTTTATTTTCTCCGTTGGCAATTTTGCAGTACACTTATTATAAGATACCTTACACGCCATGGCTGACACATAGATGACATTTACTGTACATTTGTTATACGAGCAAGTGACACAATGGTTAATACATTTAGAGTTGGCTGGGTTATGTAGCCATAACAAACAACAGAAATCTCAGTGGCTGAGCATGACCAACTCTGATGTGAGTTGACAGGGGATTTTCTACATCTGGTGAGTTGGGGATTCCCTTCAACCACTGAGGTCATCATCTCAACATGTGACTTCCAGAGTGTCCCAGCAAACAAAAGGAAAGATGAAGGAGGCCCATCAATCCTCAGGTGTCTTGGAATGGAAAAGGCTCATCACTTCCTCTCACATTCTGAGTGCCAGATGCCATCCTGTGGCCCTGGACCAGCACCCAGAGAGTGTGGCAGAGGTAAGAAACCCATGAACAGTCACTGAGTGCTAAGGGTTTCTGTTGACCTTCAATTTTAGGAAACAGAATGGGTAAATTAAAAGGCAATGCAATATTTCTTAGTTGTCTAGACTTCCTTACCCTTAACACTGCAAAGGACTTTGAAGGAGAATATTATTTCACAGTAAAACAAATTTGGGAATAGCTGTGCACCACATGTAACTTATCAAACTTATAATGTGTAATTATTTATTAAAGGTTTTGAAAAATACCATAATATAGAAGACCATTTAATTAGAATAAGCAAGATATCATACAAGGAAGTTATTTGTTTGATGAACACTTTTGAATACTTGTTATTTGCCAGGTGGTTAGCTAGATTTTGGAGGGAAATTAGCTGAGTAAGGGTTTTCTTCTGGTTCACAAGCAGATTAATTCCAGGGGAGAAAGATAAAGCAATTTCACATGAGTGCTTGCATTGTAATAGGGGAGTAAAATACTTTACCTATTCACCGTTGGGTGTCTATACCTTTTTATGCCAAAGAAAATAGTCTTATGATTCACTTGAGAATATTCTGGGTGCTATTTTATTGCATAATCATCCTATAATAGGTAAGTAATATTTTTTTACAGAATTCATTTTTTTAGAGCAGTTTTAGGTTCAGAGTAAAACTGAGCAGAAGGTAGAGAGATTTCCTATATACCACTTAATGCAGGCAATTTTGAAATACAACAATACCAGTTTGCTTTTTGTGTGGCTGACCATTTTTTAATGGAATATGCTATAAATCAACTATGTTTTCAAGATAAAATTTCATAGAATGCCAAATTCATAACAAAATATACTATTGTGACCATTAAATTATTTCAATTAAAAATGGTGCATTCTTAGGCTAAAAAGTATTAAGCCCAAACAGAGCATACATAAATGTTAGCACTTTTGTCTATTTTTGTCTACAGCCTTTAATCTGTCTTCTAATCCTTTTCCATAAGTAACTACTGTTATCTTTTTTCTGTATTCCTACAGAAATAGACTGTGTGTATCATATATATACACACATATATATCATATATATGTAATATATTTCTTTTTAAAGAAAAAATGATAATTTGTGATAAACACTATTCTGTACTTTTGTTTTTTTTAAATAAAAAGCTTATCTAGAGTTCCATTCTGTACACACACATACACACACACACACAGTTTGGATGTAGTGTAATTTATGTAGCTAGCACCCTACTGATAATCATTTAAGTTATAATGACCTTTGAAGTTTATTTTTTTAAAAAACTTATGTTTTTGACTTAAAAAACAACAACCAAAGTAAACTAATGCAGCCTGAAAACATGTTTTTTTGTGTGAGGTATTTTTAATACCCCAATTTTTTTTAATATAGTTTGAAAAAAAACAGAAATAGTTTTACCCTGGCCAGGTAGTTCAGTTGTTTAGAGTGTTTTTCCTGATATGCCATGTTGTGGGTTTGATCCCCTGTCAACGCACATTCAAGAATCAACCAACAAATGTATAAATAAGTGGAACAACAAATTAATGTTTCTCTTTCTCTCCCTTTCTCTCTCTCTCTAAAATCAATTAAAACATTTTAAAAAGGTAAAGCTTTACATTTTTTAGCATATAAAATATATATTCTACATGTGTATATGTGTTTTATGTGCAACTTACAGTTTTTTTTTCTTTTTTAAAAAAAAGTTAATTGATTTAAATTTTGGGCTTGCTAGGAGATAACATTTAGCATTCATTTATATTTGAATTCATAGAAATATGCCATTGGACATAACATGGGCATACAGATGCATAGAAAGAATTACTGATGGAAATTCCATAGCCTAGGTAGAATTTTACAATGATGTTAATTTCAAGTTATTGTATCTGAAAATGTCAATGCTTTCTAAGTTGTGATGAAAACACAGAGAATTGAGAACACAGAAAAATTTAGGAACATGGGATAATATGTCTCCCTTTGGATTGTCAATGTGAGTAGGAAAGGGAGTGGGAAGAGCATTACTTCCTTCCTCTAACACGAAGCAAGCTGCCAGGAGCCGGGGAGGGAGGATGCGGCCGGAGATCTTCCACCTGCCGCAGCAGAGAGTAGTCACTCCCATCTTTGAAGTGATTTACAAACATTAATAAAGCTTCCCAGAAGCCGTGTAAGGCAGGGAAGTTATAATTACCCTGTTTTACAAGTGGGAGATGAAGATGCATATAGGTTAAGTGCTTCGCCGCAGTCGCACTGCGATTCCTCCACAACAGCAGGAGCGCTTGGCTTCACCAGCTCAGCTCACACCCACTCCACCCAGAAGACGCCTCTGCCCTGCAGAGACCAGCACTCGCCTAGGGAAACCAAGGCCAGGTCTCAACTAGGACAGAGAGTCGAGTAACAGCGCCACAGTGAGGTGACTCAATGACCCCACGTAGATATTCTTATTAGCTGTGTAAGGGCAGGGACTGAGGATGCCTTCCCACGCGGTATGCACCAGTAGGCAGTCAATGAGAACGTGCTGGTCAGTGTGGCACATTGCCCAGATCATAAAGGCGGCTTTCTTTCCCCGTAACTATTTTGATAACTGTGCAGTTTAACTTTTTTTAAAGACTTGGAATCCAGATATCAAATGAAACAGAGTTTCTCTTTTCATAATACTGGTGCTTACCTCCTTCCCAGTTAAGCTTGAAAATATAAAGCAGACAGTTAAGAAAATTGAGTGACAAGCATAAAATGATGCATAGACTGGCAGCCTGGAAATGGGTAATTTGGTTTATCTTGATAGTTGTCCTCATCCTATAACATTCAGATGTAGAGTTGTTTATATTGCTGGAATTCTAAAGGTAAAAAAATATGTAAGAGAAAGTGTAAAGAGAAATGTCTTAATAAATATCATTTATCCATTCATTGGCTGTTGGTTGGGCATAGGGTAAGTTTTGGGGAAGAAAATAGAGAGTAAGCAGACTTTTTAGAGGCAGTGCTTTATTATAGCTCAAGAGTTGATGTACAACCTCAGACCAACTTCCTATAATCTACAACAATGGGCGTGGCAAGTGGGCAGGCTTAAAGAAGGACTATGAGGACAGAAGTTGGACATACATGCCACTTATGGAGAAGACTTTTACATAATCTTAGACAACACATGTATATGGATCTTGGACAAGACGAATACACACATACACATATCACATACACACACACATACAGGTTATAAATTTCTCATCTATAAGTGTGTATAAGGAAATAAATAGTGAGTACATTTACTCCATTATAACTTTTACATATGTATGTGTATGTTTCAGTTATTTGTGCGAATATCTTGTCTCTTAATAAGAGGATAAGCTCTTTGAAACTGGAGGGACCATGCTCTTTTCATCTTTTTCACTCTACCCAAGATTTCACAGTTTTCTGCTTCTCATTTTTGGAATAATATCCAAATATATGTAAATAAAGGTATAGTCTCAGCTCTCAAGAGACTTAAAGCTCTGAAACACTGTTCAGGATTAGCCTGGTCTTTCAGAGCCTGCTACCCAGGAAGTAAATCTAGAAGTCTTGCTTTGAAAGGACTTTCTCAAAGACTCCCAATATGATTACTTCTGTTCTGGAGATAGGGCCCAAAGATAAAAGCCCAAGCTCATAATTTATATGTCTTCTCCATTATTGTCACACTGTATTTTCCTTATAGCAATGAACAATAGTTAACAAAAATGAAGAACTACCATAGGAGATGATAACAAAATAATTGCATGACTAGATTTCTTTATTCCACCTATATTATGGGGGTGGGGTAGAATTTCAACAAATTTCAATAAGCTCTCTGCTGCTTTCTCTTTCCCTGAACTCTGTGTGAATAACTTTCGGTGTTTATCCAAATTTTCATTTTCTCTTGAAGTGTTCTGGTTAAGTTCACAGACCTTGAAACAGCATTTCAAAAATGCACACATATCCAGCTTTTTAAAAATGAAAAAAAAAATCACAACAAAGTTAAATCACAGTGTAAAAAAATCATTCCTCTTGTATTTGTAAACAACTCAGGAAGTTCCTTGAGGAATAAGTTCCACTGACATTTATTCATCGTTTGCATTTTTATTTCAATGAAAAGTCTTGCTGCTTTTGATACTGTGCCAACATTTGGTTGCCTTTCCCTCTGGTTGGCTCACTCCTTTTGTTCATGGCTTCTAGTTGGCTGCTGGCTATGGTGCTGATTCCTCTATCCTTTTGTGTTCTCTCCTTGGTCCTGGGTGTTCTTTCAGCTGGACCCTGCGCTTCCTGCTCGAGTGGTGCTCATCTACCTGTAGGCAGATCAGTTCCATCTGTCCTCAGCACTCGCTGAACAGTGGCTCATTTCAGAGCCATAAATGCCTGGACCCATGAGCTAATCCAGTCTCCTTGGCTGATAGAATTCATGACAGGATCACAAGCCTCAGGGTCATAAACATCATTTGGGCACTAATAAATTTCAAGCTTTGAAAGAAGGTGTTTATGTCTAGCAAGAGATATTGTTCTCAGAAGGAATTTTCTTGGGGCATCTGCAATTTGTTTGGAAGCCATGACACCACTGTGGCCTCAGGTAGAGGAGGAGAGGGCCATTTAGTAGCAAGAGCCCAGGGGACTGCCCAGTCCTGGTCTCAGCCCTCCCTGGACACCTCGTTCTTTGTGCAGTTATTTTCACAATCCATCTTTTGAAGCTGACTCTACCCATCTGTAAAGGACTAGTGAGACAGGCTTTAAGCTTCCAGGGGGAGGACATTTATTTTTATTACATTCTTCAGCTCTCTTTAGTCTCTCCCTTTGCATACTCTCCGACATGATAGAATTTTGAAACTTCAGTCTTTCAGTCCAAAGTTTTAAATTGCATTACAGAATAAAATAAGCAAAATTTTGTTCTTTGGATGTCTTAAATAGGATAAATTCAGTTGGTTGCTCAGATAGGACAGCATTTATGAGTGATCTTGAAGTCAGAAAGCATTTATGAATGATCTTGAGCTCATTCAGGTCTCTTTGGTGATGATGTAGGCACACAGGAAAGGGAAAGCACAAACTTGCAATCTCATTGAGAAGGAAACATGCAGGAAAATGAACAACAGAGTAATAGGTGTGCTGTCTACCCCTTTCCTCACGCAGCTTTGAGGGGCCGGCCCACTGTCAGTGTGACGGTGCTTCTTCCAGGCTGACGGGACATGTAGGCACATGACCTGGCTTCACCAGCTCGTGCCAGGAGTTTGATTTTTGTAGCTGCATTGATTGACTGCTTTACAAGGACAAGACCATATGAATAGAAGCTAGTTTAGGTCTTTCCCCGCCCAGGGATGGTGGTATGGACTGGTTAGTAGTGGCTGTTAACTTGCTTCTCGGCTTTCTCTCTCCATTGGCAACCCTCTCATTCTGATGCATCTGCTTTTCCTGAGAGGCCTCTGTAGGGATGTGCTCCGGAAAAGGCCTATGCTCCTCACTTTCTGTTTTGGAAGTACAGCTAGGTTAATATAGGGATGCCAAATTAATTCTTTAGAGGGTAAAACACGTGACTATCATCGAATGAGTTTCGTGGTCAGAGAGCTAAAAGGGGACAGCAAGTAAGCTAATGCCAGTTCTCTGTGGGGTTTTACCAGTGGGAGTGGTGGGTTTCCTTTCTTCTTTTGAAAGGTGAGAGGCCGTGTGGCGGCCCCCAGCCTGAAGTTTCCCACCAGCGAGAAGTGCTCAGGTTCTACTCTAGCTCCCAGCGGCAACTTTTACCCTAACTCCCCCAAGCGCCCTGCTGAGAAATACATACCTGACACCCTGATGGATGGATGCTTCTCTGTGTGGGTAACGAATCTGCAGCTGATTAAATCACAGCTTTCCCATATCATTCTTACAAGTTCTGCAGCACAGTTCCTTGAGCTGACAGCTGTACAATAGCACCTTTGAACCGTTCCTGGTCTCCTGCCAGAAAACTTATCTTTTAACATTTTGCACCCACCTCCCACTCCCAAGGGCAAGTAGAGAAAGGAAGGAGTGTGTTTTAAAAGAAATTCCAAGCTCTATTGTGTTTTCCTCACTTTGTAGTCCATTCTTGTCACTGATGGAAAACATCATGGAAAGAGGCAGGAGAGCAGATTGTTCTAGAAGGTCTAAGTCCAAGTTCATCATGTTTTAGCACTTCTATCAGATGCTTACTGTATACCAGGCACTCTGCTAGGTGCTGGGGATAACAGGTATGCAAAAATGTTTTGTTATCAGCAACCTTCATGACCTCAGTGATCTAAATTGCATATCGTGATTATAAAGTAGGTGAGTATATGTCTACTTTTTCCCCTTTGAAGAAGATCCCACACTAGCAAGGAAAGAGCAATAATACTTTCGTTCTTTTCTGTTTCCCGTAAGTAAAATAAATACAGTACTGCTCTATGAAAACTCATTTCTTTAGGATGTTCTTGAGAACCCTGTTAATGTAGCAGTATATATATATATATATATATATATATATATATATAGACTCAGGCAAGAAAGTTTTCTCAGGACTCACCACCCTGAATAACTGGACTTCTCATAAGTAATTGGTTTGCTTTGATCTTATGGGCACTGTGAAGTCTGAAACTGTTCTTTCCCTCTTTGCAGAGGTGTTAGGACACTCACACTAGTGAGACATGAGAATGTTGCAGCATAAACTTTTTCTCCTACTAGTCTTCTTTTTAAAATAATTTAAAAAAAGATTTCATTTATTGATTTTAGATAGAGGGGAGGGGGAGAGAAGCAGAAGGAAGTATCAACTCGTAGTAGTTGCTTCTTGTACACACCAGGCAAGCCTGGTGTTTTGAACCAGTGACCTCAGCGTCCTAGGTCAACGCTTTATCCACTGTGCCACCACAGGCCAGGCCTAATCTTAATTCTAACTTCATTTATTTTTCCTCCTCTTAATTGCCATCTGTTTTATATTTTCACTTATTTTAATCTTACAGAGCTATTTACACACATTTTTAATAAATCTCATTTTTTTTTTTGGGGGGGAAATAGGTGTATTTGTAAATACATTAATAAAATAAGAAACAATTACACCTAGGAAAAACTTCAAGCTAGATATATTTATGCTTGGAGGTTTTCTGACTCTATCTGTTTTAATGTTTAGGTCCCCAAGTAAACACCTCATATGCTTCCAGTGAGTTGTATAGTCGGGATAGACTATAGAATCTATAGTATAGATTGATCTAGTTTATTTTCAGAAATGCTCTTCATTTACTCTTGTTGGGGTTTGTGTGTATAGAATATGACAGTAATCTTTACCATTTTATATTATAAAAATAGAATACAAGCTCATGTTAAAATATTTTCACCACATATAAATTAAAATTAAGCACTAAATTAAATAAAAATCTTTATCTCCTCCCAGTCCTCTAAATTTTACTCCCTTTTGTGTAACATTATAGCTTACTATGTTATCTATATATGATATATATCATATACATATATTACATTTATTCTTATAAGTACATAAAAAAGTATATATACTTTGATGTTACCTGAATAAATCATACTATTCTGCAAAGTAAGCTTTTGTCAGTTGGCAAAATATGGACATTTTTTTCAGGGCAGTATAAATAGCTTTCTTTAATTCTTTTTATAGCAGTTTATTATTTGATTATATGAATACTTTATATCTTATTTGACTAGTATACTAATAATAAAAACACTCCTTAAACAAGATTTATTTATTTATTTTAAATTTTAGAATGTATTCACCTATGCCCGTGATGGCGAACCTATGACACACATGTCAGCACTGACACATGTAGCCATTTTCGATGACACGTGGCCACATGTGGCCGCATACCAGAGAAGTATGAGGCTGCATGCCAAGAAAGATGTTTCATCCTCGGCTCCTGCATGGCCAGGTGCAGTAGCCAAGGATAAAACATTTGCTGTAGTGTAGACACTCTGTGCCAGAGGTCTGTAAGCTAAAACAACAGAACTTTGGCACAGAGTGTCTAGTTCTGGGACTTTCGGAAAGTTAGGGGATCTTTGACCTCACTTCTGGCCGGTGGATCAGGGAGCAGCAGAATGCCCCCGGGACGCATCTCTGGGGGCCCTCTGATTGCCATTACCAGCAACCACATAACCACAGCAACCATCATCCAATCTTCTATTCTGGGGTGTCATGGATTTCTAATTGACCATCATTACTGAGATAAGTGAGGGGGAGTCTGGGAGAGGTGAGGGCCTGTGCGATGGGTGCCGTTTCCCACCATTAGAAATAGCAGCAGCCATCTTAATTTACATAAGATGCAACTTGCAGAATTTCAAGATAGCATCTGGGCTCAGGTGTTTGTCGACTTGAGGTCAAAGCTTGAGAATCTGAAAAGGTGCCGCTTGGAGAATCAAGAGGAGTGCCACTATGAATAGGAAATTTGGAGTGCCTGGAACCGATTACCAGACACTTTTAGCACCCTGAAAAAATATAGCAATGGCTTTACTCACAATTTTTCCCTCTATGTACTTTTGTGATACCTTATTCTCAGCGTTAAATAATATCAAAACCAACAAAATAAACAGACTGACAGATGAAGTTAGTAGCGCTTGCTTGGGCTTGAAGTGTACAAAATACCAACCTTCAATTAAAGATTTAGCCAATGAAATTCAGCAACAAAAAGTCACTAATAGGCAGGTTAGTTAAAGAATTCCCCCTCCCCTCACTTATCTTACTTAGTTCACGGTACCCTATACAAGTTAAATAATATCAAAACCAACAAAAGAAACCGACTTTTGTCAGAAACTGACAGATGAACAAAGAAGTCACTAACCAGGTAAGTTAAATAATTAGTTTTTGGTTTATTAAATACAGTTATATACTACAATTATACATTTTTGTTATTTAAACTATAAATATTGATAAAAGAAATCAAGGAAGATACAAACAAGTGGAAGCATATACCGTGCTCATGGTTAGGAAGAATAAACATTATTAAAATGTCTATATTACCCAAAGCAATCTATAAATTCAATGCAATACCAATTAAAATACCAATGTCATACTTCAAAGATATAGATCACATATTACAAAAATTTATATGGAACCAAAAAAGAACACGAATAGCCTCAGCAATCTTAAAAAAGAAGAATAAAGTGGGAGGTATCACACTTCCTGATATCAAGTTATTCTACAAGGCCATTGTTCTCAAAACAGCCTGGTACTGGCATAAGAACAGGCATATAGATCAATAGAACAGAACAGAGAACCCAGAAATAAACCCACAGCTCAATTGACAACTGATATTTGACAAAGGAGGTAAGGAAATACAATGGAGTAAAGACAGCCTCTTTAACAAATGGTGTTGGGAAAATTGGACAGCTACCTGCAAAAAAATGAAACTAGATCACCAGCTTATACCACTCACAAAAATAAACTCAAAATGGATAAAAGACTTAAATGTAGGCCGTGAAACCATAAGCATCTTAGAAGAAAACATAGGCAGTAAGCTCTCCGACATCTCTTGGAGCAATATATTTGCTGATTTATCTCCACGGGGAAGTGAAATAAAAGACAGGATAAACAAATGGGACTATATCAAACTAAAAGGCTTTTGCACAGCTAAAGACAATAAGAACAGAATAAAAAGACAAACTACACAATGGGAGAACATATTTGACAATATGTCTGATAAGGGGTTAATAACCAAAATTTATAAAGAACATGTTAATCTCAACACCAGGAAGACAAACAATCCAATCAAAAAATGGGAAAAAGAAATGAATAGACACTTCTCCAAAGAGGACATGCAGATGGCCAATAGGCATATGAAAAATTGCTCAACATCACTAATTATTAGAGAAATGCAAATTAAAACCACAATGAGATATCACCTCACACCAGCCAGAATGGCACTCATCAACAAAACAACACAGAATAAGTGCTGGCAATGATGTGGAGAAAAGGGAACCCTCTTGCACTGCTGGTGGGAATGCAGAGTGCAGCCACTGTGGAAAACAGTATGGAGATTCCTCAAAAAACTGAAAATCGAACTGCCTTTTGACCCAGCTATCCCACTCTTAGGAATATACCCCAAGAACACCATAGAATGGCTCCAAAAGGAGAAATGCACCCCCATGTTTATGGCAGCATTGTTCACAATAGCAAAGATCTGGAAACAGCCCAAGTGTCCGTCAGAGGATCAGTGGATTAAAAAGCTTTGGTACATATATACTATGGAATACTACTCAGCCATAAGAATTGATGACATCAGATCATTTACAATAACATGGATGGACCTTGATAACATTGTACGGAGTAAAATAAGTAAATCAGAAAAAACTAAGAACTATATGAATCCATACATAGATGGGACATAAAAAAGAGACTCAGAGACATGAACAAGAATGTGTTGGCAGCGGGGGTGGGGGAGTGGGGGGAGGGGGGATGGGGCGAGGAAGGAGAGAGGGGGTGGAGGAGGGGAGGGGCACAAAGAAAACCAGATAGAAGGTGACAGAAGACAATTTGACTTTGGGGGAGGGGTATACAGCGCAATCAGATGTCAAAATAATCTGGAGATGTTTTCTCTCAACATATGTACCCTGATTTATCAATGTCACTGCATTAAATTTAATAAAAAATATCACAAAATTATGGGGTTTTTTCTCAAAGTGACATACCACTCGAGTTGTGCTCGGTTTTTTGGCGAATTTTGACATACCAAGCTCAAAAGATTGCCCATCACTGACCTATGCGCAGGTTGTTTGAGTCAATTTGCCTCTGCTTGAAGTACGTACCCACAGGACTCAGGAGCTGGGTAGTGGGAGAAGGTGGCTGGGATAAATGAGGTAAATCACTCCCTTGATCTCTGTGTATCTCAACTAGCTAATATAACATTACTATCGTATATATGTATTTTACACTTAGGAAAGTGCTTTCATACGCACTATCTCATTAATCCTGACAACAGTCTCCTAAGGTAGATAGAGGCTGCTGTTTCTACCTTTGGAAAGTGACTTTCATGGAGGCGGTGGGATTTGGCCAGCATCATACAGCTCCCACATGGCACAACCTGGGCTCCTGTCCCTGCTTTCCAGGGCACTACCCCCGAGCCATAGCTACCCCACGTCCAGGGCTAATACTGAATTTTTCCTACAACATTAACCTCACCATTAGGCATTCATCTTTCAGCCTTCAAGCAGGTTGTGCCTCAACTGGACCCGTGACTTTACTTGTGGCTCCCATTTAGTTCAATCCTCAGACACCTTTTTGGAAACAGCCCTTCGTAGCTGACGGTAGGCTGGCCAGCACCTAGACTAGGCATGGCCAACATACGGCCTGCGGGCTGGATCCGGCCCGCGTAATGAGTTTATGCGGCCCGTGATTAAATTTTTAATATTCTCCGCGTGATGCACTGTGGAAATGAAATAAGTGGTACTTTTAAGTCATTATATATAAACTACAATATCTAACCATTGTACAACAATGAAAGTTAAAATCTCAGCTACTCAGAAGTGGAAGCATCTTTGATTATTGAAAATTGAGATATTTAAGAAGATAGTGATATGCGGACAAGAATTCTGTGTGTGACTAATCTAGCGTTAACTTCCAATAATTGGTCAAATGGATTCATGATACCTCTTTATTTTTTAAAAAATTTCCATTATAAAGATTTACAATTTTTGTACTCATCTTTGCAATTTTTATAAACAATCGAATAATGGAAAATATGGAAATTTAAAAACTTGCCAAGGAATATTTAGTAATCTTCAGCTCAACTTATATTTGTGAACACAAGTTTTTCTTTAATGAATCTAAATAAAAGTACAAGATCAAGATTGAATGATTTACATTTGGAGGCTGTGTTAAGAATAGCTACTACAAGTATAAAGCCAGATATTAAAAAAATAATAGGCGATGCAAAAAGCCTCAACATGTCACATTAGTTTTTTTGTTAACTTGTATTAAATTACTTACATTTATTCATAAACAAATTACATAATAAAATTTTGTTTACTTAAACAAATCGTTTTTGTATTTAACGTTTTTTAATTTTAATATTTCGTCCGACCGTGAAAAAGTTTCTGTCTAATCTGGCCAGGGGGCAAAAACTGTTGGCCACGCCTGACCTAGACCTGCTCCCAACGGCTTCGCCTGCAGCATCTCTGGCTGGAGGGCGGCAGGAGGCAAGGGGCCGGTGATGATTAAGCCTACATAATGCTTTCTTTGTTAAAAGAATTATTTTCTACTCTTGGCTTTTTTTTCCCAAAGGGAATTTTTCTGTAACACTATAAATTCTTTGAGCAGATAGTTATCAGCAGCCTCTGAAATAGCAAAGTGCTTTTCAGCAGAAAGTCAATTTGACAGATAACCATACTGCATAATTAAAGGATTAGCACCGTTTGTCTTGAAATTAAATTAGGAGGGGAGGACTTTTGTGCTAACTTGTTTATGATAAAATTATTTGTTGTCATTTTGCAGGGAATAACTCCCAAGCTGTGAGATAGTGTCAGCTTGGCTTGTTCAGCCTCCGAGGTGAGTGGAAAGTGACATCTGCACAATGTGACCGCAGTGGCACATACCTGACCTGTCTCCAGCTTGTCAAAGCCAGAGTTCACCCTGTGTAAGTGAAGGAGTGAAGGGGACTACTCCCCCTGCCTTGCTTTGTACCCCCCGCTTTGTATTTCTGTGGAAGTTCGTCTTCCAGCATATTCTGAAAGCAACCTGCATTTTGTGTAGATCGGATGGTTGCTCTCATTGGGCAGTTCAATCTCTCTGTCTGACCCAGGCCGCAGTGACTGGAAAGGGTGTTGGAAGAAGACTGATTGGAGGGGTTTTGAGAACGAAAAACCAGGCTAGAGTGTTGTGCAGAAGACCAGTTTTATCTAGTTATCGAAGCCTTCTCGGCTTCTTCAGACTCTCTGCTGCTTTCTTTCATGCAGGTGTTTTCTTGTTTTCATGGCAGCAGAGGTCATTGGCCAGAACATTCTGGGTGTTTGCTTCACCGAGACCTTCGGTGCAGGGGGCTGCGGTCGGGAGTGTGTCCGTCTTGCCAAGACCTCGGAGTGGCACTTCAAGTCTCTGACGCAGCAGGGACAGGCTGAGTTGGGACTTGGCACCAATGTTAGACTCCAAAGTCAAACCTCCCCCCACGATGCTGCCTCCCAAAGGTGCTAGGTAGTTGAAGCAGGGCTTGGAGAATGGGTAGGATTATTTTAGGCTCTGATTAAAGTGTGTGTGGGGTCATTGGACAGAGAAGGAAAAAGTGTTAGGCAGAAAGTGAAAGCAGGAACATCAGAGAGCAGTCGGGAAGGAGAGGGCCGTGCTGGGGGAAGCCAGACTACAATGGTTGTTCGGAGGGGCGGTAGCAGGCACTCGCTGTGGTCCTCTTGTGATCACGGCCCCTCTGTGGTAGATGCTCGCTGGCACTCCCTCCTGTGCACACCTCAGTGTCCCTCTGCTATGGGGCTTCTTCCAGAGTCCAGGGAGCTCTTAGCCTGCCTAGAGGAGCATCCCACCCCCCTGGCAGCCCCCCGCCAAGGGGGCTGAGAGCTGGGGACAGTGCTCCAGCTTCCCTTCCTTCAAGGGGGCAACTGTGAGACATTATCTCCGCAGGTCCTCTGAGAGTTGAGCCAGGTGCCCACAGGGTCTCTAGATAGATAATACTGTCCTTCCTTCTTTCTTGTTGCATTCTCCTGTTCCTGGACTCCTGCTTCCTGGGCTCATCTCTCACATACACAACCTGCACGGACAATATGTGAACGTGGTTGTCAGCGCGAGTTACTTGGTGCAGAGTAGGGGAGGGACGTTGTGGCACATGAGTGAAGGTGGAGGAGAAAAGCACGAGGGGTGATGATGGGCATTAAGTATACTGGAAAACAAAACCCCAAAACTTTTAAATACAGCATGGGCTGTGTTCTTTGATAGATAATCTGTAAAAGAAGGGGAAAAAGAAAAAGAGAGAACTTAAATTTTTAAAACTTTGGAAGACTAAGCTATAATGCCGAGGATTTCATACCTGTGTGACAAGAGTATAAACACACACACACACACACACACACACACACACGCACACATCAAATTTGGAGGAGATTGGTAGCGGCTGGGAGGGAGCAGGAATTTTTAAGGTGGCTACAAAGTTCTATTTCTTAACCTCGGTGATGTTTATAATAATTTATTAAAATTTACATTTGTTTTGAATAGTTTTCTGCATCTATATTATGTTTTACTTTGCAATGAAAAGATCAAAGAATCAGATAGGTGTGATATAATCAATCTGTATTTATGCAAAAAAATTTGTGTGTATAAAAACAAATAAAAATAGCAGTGGACCAGTGGGTGTATAAAATTACCTGTGACATGTAAAGAGACTGTTCCAGATTAGGTCAAGGACTCGCCCCTTCTCCAAATCCATGAGGGCTCAAAGTACCGGGCTGGGCAGGCTTCCCGCCTAACTTCGTCCAGACAGATGAAGGCAGGAAGGATTAGTTTTGATCATGCCTGCTAGATGAGTGAGTAACATTCTGCCTGGTAATTATTTTTGACATTTGACAGTTCCAGGCACAACCTTTGCATCTCTGAAATGTTGGCAGTGCATTTATTTTTGAAGTGTTTATATTTGCCTATAAGTAACTAAGTATTTGCAGGATAACGCTTTGGGTACCTTGTTTGAAATCAATGTAGAGTTTTGAAGAGTTATAAACCAGAGGGAAGCTTGGAATTTCTGGAAGAAACCATCACTTAGCAACAATAACCAACACAGCAAAAGTAGGACTTTTAATAAAAAAAAAGAAAAAAATCAGCCCTTGTGTATAGAACTGGGCTTGCAATCTTCCCGAGCAGACACCAGGTGAGATTTTATTTCCAGATATCTCCCCTTCCTGTCTGCCACACTGCTGAAAAAAACAGTTCTTTTCAGCTACCCCTTTGGCTGGTGATTTTTCAAATGCAAATATCCATAGAGTAGTAGCCCCGTTAAGACTGTGACGAGACATATTCTATAGTGAAAAGAACACATGAAGTTCAACCAACTACCAATAGAGATGGTTTTCACTATCTCAGTATGGAAGGCACATGGGGAATGCTTGACCAATGGTTGCTGTGGCTTCTCTTATGCATGGTGAGGCCAATGTCTCTACTGGATTAGCTCTTTGCCAGGTCTGTCTCTGTTGCACCTAACGGACTGCCTAGATCATATAAGGAAGTCAATATATGTTTTTTGAATGAATGTATGCAACATCAGAAACAATTTGAGAGAATTTCCCCAAAGACAAATTTTACCTACTTGATAATTTTGATTAAGGACAAGCTTATCAGGGATTGTAAATCACTTTAGGATTTACTGAACGAAGTTCTTAGCTGGAAACCATGGCAACCGGACCATCCACGTCGGTCCTAAACTCATACCTGTTTCAGGTCTTGTCTCTGGGTCTGGAGGCTGACCTAATCTCTTGTCTGAATGAGCTTTTAAGCAGTGTCAGTTCCTATCTCATTCCTGTTCACCTTTTGTTTTGTTGTTGTTGCTTAAATTTTTTTTTTAAATAACCACATCCTTTTCATACTTTTTTATACTTACTGTGTGTAGTCAATACCATGTGACAATTTATTGCACTTTGCTGGGTAACTTTGTGTCATTTTCTATTAAATATAGATGTGTGTGTATGTGTGTTTGTGCACACACACTCTTCCCCCAAGGGTGTTTGATGTAGCGGATTCAGAGGGAAGAAAATGGTAAGTGGAGATGAGAGGTGGGGAGGGAGATTGTTTTTGGAGATGGGATGGCATGAAGAAATGTGGTGGTGGAAAGCTGCCATGTTGCCTGATGGCAGAACTCATGGGCCAATTCTGCCAGCCTGAAGGATGGGAGAAACACAGGGGAATAAGAGTAAAGCTGAGAAGTAAGAGGAGATCAGAACAAGAGTTAAGTGGAGGAGCTTTTGCTATATTGTGTAAAAGAGAGCCACTGGAAGATTCTGAACAGGCAAATGTCACGATCAAACTGACGTGTTAGGAAGATATGTTGGAAAAATACTATAGGATGGATTGGAGGTAGACAGAAGGAAGAACTGCTATTGTCAGGTTCTAGTGGAAAGAGCAAATGAGAGATTTGGAATCAGACTTAACTTGGGTTCTTGATGCTCTGACTTATTAGTGGTTTGACCTTAGGAAGGTTACTTAAATTCCCTAAGCCTCAGTTTTCCCATCTATAAGATGGGGGTAATAATAGTACTTAACTTCAAAGCATTGTCCAATGAGATTCTGCAATAATTTAAAGTACCTGCCACATGGTCTGGCGCACACCAGGGGGTGGGTAAGTAGTAGTATTGGCGAGAAGGCAGGTAGTAAGGCTTAGATAAGAAACTGTAAAGAAAACCGCAGGAAACATGATTAATATCCCCTTTTCCCTCCTGTCCTTCAGGTCAGGGGTTGGCAAACTCTGGTTTGTGCGTCCAAGCCAGCTTGTGGTCCATTTCATACAGTTCTCAAGCTAGGAATCATTCTTACATTTATAAAGGATTATAAAAAACAAAGAAAGAAAATACGACAGAAACTATATGTGGCTCACAAAGACTAAAATATTTACTATTTCTTTACATATATATTTAAAATAGAGTAAATATAGAGTAAATAAATATTTACTATGCTTTCTACTGGCCCCTTATAGAAGTTTGTTGACTCCCAGAGCAAATCCTTGAAGATCTGAGCAAAGGTTACATTGTGGAAAGCACAGATCTACACAATGATACACACATGGGGCCCATTGGGCACCCTCCTCCTGGCTCAGGGGAGCAGCAAAGCCTTTTTTTGCATGTTGGGTGAAGCTTTTGCTCACTCTCTGTTCTCCTAAATGCAGCGGTGCTCTGGGCCTTGGGCTCTTAGTATCTCATTTCTCTCTCAAATCTCTGGCTCTTGCTTGTTACAAAGGAATATTGTGGGAATTTCCAGTGTCTGCAAACATTCATAGGCTATTGAGGTGGAAAAGACTTCTTCAGTATTTGCATAATATTTTGGGAAAAAGAGTCTTTGTGTCCTGGGAACTTGTAGAAAGTTTTCTTTGTATAAGGCAGAAGAAAGGGGGTTCTTAGGTGCATTGATCATATCATTGTTTTATAAATCTGACACTTACCTAAGGCAAAACAGATTGCTGGCCCAGAGATTTTTAGAAATCACATATTTAAGCTATGGCTACAAAATACAAGACGTAATGGACACATGTAGAAATATTTCAGAAAAAAAAGAATGAAAAGCAAAAAGCAAAAAAAAAAAAAAAAAAAAAAAAAAGCAGCAGCCAAGACCTGATTAAATCAGAGCCAGATGGGATACATAGGTTAGTTACACAAGAGGAATGAGCTTCAGGAATAATAGTTTTTCTCATGTACTATATCTGACCATACCTTTAGAAAGATATTAAAAGAATAAAAATACATCCTCTTATTTATAAAGCTATTACAATGATATTGAATGTAGAGTGTTAATTTTATCAATGAAAAATCTGTTCTTTTTGAACTTTATTTTGACACAGAGAATAAATTTAGTAACTCATACACATATTCCTTCAACAGATTTACAGTCCTGTGCCATTTATGCTGAGAAGGGTGTCATTAGGCATTTTGTCATTGTGAGAACATCAGAGAGCGCACTTACCAAATCCAGGCGGTATAGCCTATTCACGTCCAGGCTCTATGGCGTAGCCTGTGCTTCTAGGCAAACCTGTACAGCATGTTATTGTACAAAACAACATGAGATTAAATCAAGCACAAGAGAAAATGATGCAATCAAGAGATGAGATGCATGAGGCTGGCTGCTGCCCATGTAATACAGCGTACTGTTTTTCAGCAAACGTTTTAATAAGTAGAAAGAATACACTCTAAAACTGATGGAAAGTAAATTCATAAACAAGTGACATGGCTGTTTATCATTATCAAGTCTTACACATCATATATAATTGTACAGCTGGGAGCGCAGTTTTTTATACCAGCATACCATGAACACACGAGAGATGCATTGCACTCTGACGTTAGGATGGCTACACATCATGGGGCAATAGAAAATTTTCAGCTCTATTTTAATCCTATGGGACCATGGTCATACAGGGGTGGGCAAAAATAAGTAAATGATCAGCCATCATTACTTAAAAGATAAATGAGATGTATAAGGATATAAAATAATAATAAGACCAACAATACAAATAAGATACAATAATAAAGAGTAACACAAGAATAAACTGTATTGACAACTGTAAACCTATATTTGCTCACCCTGTACTGTTGACTGAAACATCGTTATCAGGTGTATGACTGTGTGTTAAGTGCTTACTCCATACCGGAAACTGGGCTAGAACAATGGTCCCAGTCCTCATGGAGAATGTAGCCTGTGTTTAGAGAAACAATAAGTAAATGAGCAAGTAGTTAGAAGTTAGCGTGAGTTGTATAAAGGAAATCAACAGCATTTTGTCATAGAGAAGAGAAGGTGTTAGGGGTCACTTACTTCAGGAAGGGGGAGTCAAGGGTGGTCTCTGTGGGGATTCGACCTTTTAGCAGAGACTAGAGGGTGTCTCAGGTCCAGTTTCCCAGAAGCAGAGCCAGAGATGAGGCACGTGTGGGAGTCATTTATTAGGAAATATTCCTGAGAGGCGGGGACTCGGGTAAGGCCCAGAGCACAGCATGTAAAGAGGCACTCACTCTTGGAGGGCATATTTGGCACCTGAGAGTGAGAAACTCTTTAAATTTTGTGCCCCATGTGCCACAGTCACCTCACCCTGGTTGTGGTCCTAGTTCACAAAGAGCAAAACATGAGAAGTATCAAAAAACACAATGAGTATATAAAGACTACCATAGCTACTATTCCTATCCTCTGCTCCAGCCCAGGGACAATTATTATTCGTTTGTGTCTAGTGTTCCTGAGAAGTTTTATGCATATAAAACCTAATATGCAAGTACTATAGAACATTCTGAAAGAAAGTAAAGAAGATACAAATAAGTGGAAAATATTGTTAAAAATATTAATAATCAATATTGTTAAAATGTCCATAATTATGCAAAGTGATCTACTGAGTCAATGCAATCCTTTTCAAAATTCCAATGATATTTTTGCTGAAATAAAATAAAAAAAATCTATCTTAAAATTTATATGGAATCTAAGGACCCTGAATAGCAAAAGTAATTGTGAAAATGAAAAACAAATTTGAGGTCTCATACTTTCTGATTTTAAAATTTACTAAAAAGCTACAGTAATGAAAACAGTGTGGTTCTGGCATAAAAACGGATATACAGATGGATGAACTAGAAGAAAGCCCAGAAATAAACCCTGTCATATATAGTAAAATAAGTTTTGATAAGAAAGGACAGTTTTTCAACAGATAGTGTTGAGGAAATTGGATAGCCACAGGCAAAAAATGAAGTCACCTCCTTATCTTACACCATATGCAAAAATGAACTCAAAGCGGATCAAAGACCTAAATGTAAAATCTAAAACTATAAAACTTTTAGAAGAAAACATAGGGGAAAAGCTCCCTCATAATAAATTTGACCATGATATTTTGGATATGACATCTAAAACCCAACCAACAAAAGAAAAAATAAACAAAAAGAACTTAATCAAAAGTAAAACCTTTTGTGCATAGACAGACATTATCAACAGAGTGAAAGGTCAACCCACAGGATGGGAGAAAATATATGCAAGTTATATATCTAATAAGGGGTTAGTATCTAGAATATTTAAGGAACACTTACTTTATAGCAAAAAAGGAAAAAAAAATTACCACATGGACAAAGGTAATTGGATGAAAATTTCTCCAAGGATTTACAGATGGCCAGTAAGCACATAAAAAGATGCTCAGTAGGGAAACACAAATCAAAATCACAATGAGATATCACTTTACAATCATTTGGGTGGCTATTATTAAAAAATGCATAAAAAGTATGAATGAGAATATGGAGAGATTGAAACCCTTGTGCATTGCTAGAGTGAATGTAAAATGGTGTACCAGCTATGAAAAATAATTCGTCAATTCCTGAAAAAAATTAAACATATAATCTAACACTTTCACTTCTAGGTATAGTCCCCAAAGAACTGAAACAGGGACTCAAACAGATATCTGTATGTTAACATTCAAGCAGCATTATTCACAATAGTCAGAAAGTGAAACAACTCAAGAGGCCATTGATGTATGAATGGATAAACAAAATGTAGTATTTCTATACAATGGAATATTATTTAGCCTTAAAAAGAAAGGCAATACCGACATATGCTATAACATGGGTCACCTTAAAGACAGTATGCTAAATGAAATAAACCAGTCACAAAAAGACAAACACTGTATGATTTCAATTGTATGTGGTACTTAGAGTAGTCAAACTCATAGAGAAAGAAAGTAGGATGGTTGATAGTTGACAGGAGTTGGAGGGGGAATGGAATTGGGGAGTTATTGTTTAATGGGTACAGATATCCATTTATGATGATGAAAAAGTTCTGAAGTTGGGTAAGGTTGATGGTTGCATAATAATGTCGATGTACTTAAAGCCACTTACAGCCACTTTGAAAGGTAGTATGACAGCTTCTTACAAAACTAAACATATTCTACCATATGATCCAGCAATCATACTCCTTGGTATTTACCCCAAAATGTTGAAACTTTATATCCAAACAAAAAACTACACATGGCTATTCGTACTGGCTTTATTTATAATTGCCAATACCAAAATGTCCTTCAGTAGGTGAATGGGTTAATAAATTGTGCTATATTCAGACAATAGAATATTATTCAGTGTTAAAAAGAAATGAGCTATTAAGCCACGAAAAGACATGGGAGAAACTTAAATGCATGTTACTAAGGAAAGGAGTTAATCTGAAAAGCCTACATACTGTATGATTTCAATTAGATGACATTCTGGAAAAGACAAAACTGTGAGACAGTAAAATGATCACTTGTTGCTAGGGGTTGGAGGGAGGGATGAACAGTAGAGCACAGAGGATTTTTTTTTAAGGCAGCGAAAATTCTCTGTATGATACTATAATGGTGAGACCTGTCATTAAACAGTATGTAATAACACAAAACAGGGTTACTGTTAAGTTGTTAAGTATTCTTGTTTTGTCCAAATATCAGAAGTTACAAATTGTATTATCCACTTCTGTCTTATTATATTCCAAGGATACTATTACTCCTCTCAGAGCATGGCTCGATGTTATTGTGGACACTGATGGTAAAATAGGATTTTCACTGTCTCATGATAGTTTCTTGCAGTACTATTGTATAAGTGAGAGATGTTAGAGACACCATGGTGTAGTGGTGTATCACATTTTAAGAAAAAATTTAGATGTATGCAGTCATAGCTCTTATATATTCAACATTGTTTCTGAACAGTTAAATTATTTATATTAATCAGTGGGATTACCAATAAGTAATGATCATATAGTGATGTTTCCACTAAATGTTATGGCTTTTTTGTTTTATTTATATTCTATTGCCCATTCATCCATCCATCCATCCATCCATCCATCCATCCATCCATCCTCTACATACTTTCAAAAACAACTCAAGGTGATTTTGATATATTGCCACAGTTTTTTGAATTGTGGATGTAGGCATTAGAATAACTCCAGGTGCTCTTTCAAAATGTAGATTTTGAGCCCCACCATGAACCTACTAAATTGGAATCTCTAGCCTTCCCCACACCACATGATTCCCATGCACCCTAAAGTTTGTGAACTACTAGAGAATACTGGGATATTGCAGTGTGGAAACCTGATCCTCCAACCAAGTTAATTAATCTCTGGGAGGCACACAGCAGTTGTTCTAATTCTGTAGCTATTTTCTCAACCACTTGCTGTTTTTTATTACTGGGAGTCATGTAAAAAATGTTGCCCACCCTCAAATGTTATTATATAGCTTTGGAAATCCCTTCATCCCAATCCAGTGTTTTTCTCTAAGAAGAGAAACAAAGTAGGGAAGAAAAACATCTGAATAGCAACACACATTTATTTTTCAAGACAAGTTTTAAAAAATGTTGTCAGGTCCTTTCAAAAGCAACGCTTTTGCCTTGAAGGCATAGGGTGAAAACTTGGATATTTTGAGACATTTAATTCCACTGGAAGGGACTCACAAACATGTGCACTGTATGAGAGGTTGATGTGGGTAGTAGTCCTTTCCTAACTCACAGGTAAAAATCACCTATGGGCAATTGCCAAAAACACAGATTCCAGGGCCCTCCTGCAAAGCTGCTGTAGAGTGCACTGACAATCAGATTCTGAACAGATGCCTTGGATGATTTTTATGTTCAAGCAAGTTTGCTTTCAGAGCTGGATATGTGGCTTTAATTCCTTTGGCAAATAATGTACTTCTCCAAGCCTCACTTTCTCCATTTCTAAAACTGAGATGCTTCTTTACTCAGGGAGTCTTGTAAGAATAGAATAAACTTTTGGTAGGTTAAGCTGCTAACACAGATTTTAACATGTAGTCAGAGCTTAATATTTGTTACTTCCCATTCTACTCCCTGTAGAACAATTATGTTTGTTCAGCTCTAACCAACATTTTTGGAATTTATGATTGCCTTTCTGCAAATAATCCAGGCTGGCTTGCCAGCAGGGAAGCACATGGCAAAACTACAAAAGATATAGAGCTGAGAGCTGTTTCTTAAGCTGTGGCCTGTGCATCCGAATCACTTACGGCTCACTTTAAAAATCATTACATCAATCAATTAGATTCTTGGCTCTCATTCTCATCAAATCAGAAACTCTAGGAGCAGGATCCCTGATCAACTTTTTAAACAAGTACTCTTAGTAATCCTTATATACCTAAAAGTTGAAAAGCAGAGAGAGGCTTTTTAACAATCAGAAGGACTTCTTCCCGGCGAGACCCCAGACTTGGTGCCTAACATCTCTGTGTGCTGTAGACGGTTTCATTCCTCAGGATCATTCCTGACGGACAGTCTTCTTTGTCACTCTGTCTTTACTGCCCTCACTACACTGTGCCCAGCCCTTGGATATTCAGGAGACACTGATGTTCCAGCTGGAGTGGAAAGAAATCTGATCTAGCATTTCCTGCTATGACTTCTGGTTTCCATATCCTTCCGTCATGGTCTTTCTCCACCCCCTCTCTCCTGGCAGCAAGGGTCATGACTTGTACACAACTGTTGGGTTGTATCATCTCAGGCTGACAGTGGTTCTTCTGAGAGTGATGGCCAAGAAGACTACCTTTGTTGAAAAGATGTCAAAGAAACATGATCTCTAAAACAAAATGCTGAGTGTACAGTGTGACTTGAGGTCTGCTTTTTAAAAGTGACAGGTGGTGGCTGGGCTGAGGCCAGAGATGCTTGACTATTCTAAAAACAAGTGTCAAATATTGGTCTTTTCTAGCCTCTCCGTTTTCCAACACTGCTGGTCTCAGCATCTGAATACAGGGAGCACCTTAGATTCTAGATTTGTGCTTAGTTTGCTGGCCAGTGGTCTTCAGGAATTCCTGTTGCTTTAAACTCAGGCTCCTATGCCTCTGTTCTGGCAAATAGCTAACAGGTGAGGGCACGTTTGAGGCCAGAGATGGAGCTTTGCCTACTCCATGGCTATTCACATTAGTCAATAGTCAAGGAAGCTTTATCTGGAACTTGCTATGGGAGAGCCAGGTAGATGAGGGCCGAGCTTCTCAGATCTCTGAAGTTAGTACTACTTAGGTTTGTACTTCCAAAAGAGGACAAGGGGAACAAAGGGGGAAAAGGTCCTGCTCTTATTTTAGAACGTAGGTCCCTCACCTGCCTGTCTCAGTGGAGGCAAAGGGTGATTCGCAGCAAACAATATCTGAAAACTTTTAATTGAAGTGATCTACTATAGATCACCATTTTTAGTCAGGTGTCTATGCCCTAATGATCCACTGAACTGAAAAAATGACAGAGCTAACTGCCCCTTCCCCAGTCTACCCATACTGCTCTCTGTGCTGCTTCTTTTTTAATAACAGTTTGTCCTAATGTCAATAATTCTTGTACCCAAGAAACACAAATTCTTAACTCAAATGCCTCAACAAATTCATGAGCCAGGTTTCCTGTGGATTATTTTTCAGGCATGAGAAATTAATTGTCTAAGCATAATGCACTAGTTCAGCTGGAGATTTAGCAAGTTTACCCTGCAAAGTTGTCAAGGAAATCCCAGCTATAGATGGTGTTATGGATTGGGAGGAAGATCCTGGGATGGAGTTTGGTGTGTTTATTAAGGACCCTAGGGAAAGAGACAGCTGTTAGGGAGGATGAGGAATCAGGAATGGGCAGAATTCAGGCACATGGCCATCTCAGATGACTTCATGGGAGCTCTGGCGTTAGAATGGCCCTTCAGTATTGCCCTGAATTGAGCTGAGATGAATCATGATTGGATATGGGCCACCTCAGGAAGGGGCATGAGTTTGGACCAGATGTTTTCTGCTGATGAGGCAGTCCTGGGAGGTGCTGATAGAGAAGGCTGTGTGCCAATAGCATGCCCAGTGGCTGAGACAAGTCCTCCATTGAAGGGGGCTTGGTGGGCCATCATTCTGTCCACTATAGATACAGATGGCACTCCATCCATGTGCTAATAGCACTCCTGCAAGAAATAAATCAGTGTGATTTTGCACCACTCCCCATTTTGCACTGGGGATCTCTCTCTTTCTCTCTTGTTTTTATGTTCTCTAGTTCTCTCTCTTTTCTTTCCTGCCTTTCAAGATAATTCTCCACCCAGCATCTAGCTAGCAGAATGCAGAACTATAAACAGTGGCTCCCTTCATACTGGACCTTTTAAAAATGAGTTGGCTACCCATTAAAGGCCATGGTAGTAGACCTCAGATCCATGAATTTTTGAGGGCATGTCACTGAGTGTCCTTTACTACCCAAGACCATAGATCTCGAAGGAGTGGGTCTCCCTAAGCTCCTACCTAAATACGTAACAGCTGCTTTGTATTTGCTTCTCAGATTTATCTGAAACTCCTTGGAAATCAGATCTGATGAGGCCTTTAGTTCTGATGACTGCACTAACTTCATCTGATCAGATTCCCAGTTAGTCAAGCTGGTTGCTGAGTCTTTTGTCCTGTTGTTTTCTTTAGACCAATTTGGAATGGTGGTACTTCATGAATAATCCATGAGCATTAACCAGCTGCACACAGAAGGGGCATTGCCACTGGATTTCTGCCATGGAATTTTAGATGCTTCTGATGTAATTTCTAAGTAATCAGGCAAAGCCAGATTGACTTAAAGTATCTAGAGACCGTTGAGGGTGTTTTCAAGTGTCCAAAGGGAAGGCATGATATTAACTTGTCTGTGAGTGGTCATAACAGGTTTATTTTCCCTGGAGTGTTTATTATTTTTTTCTTCTTGAATTGAATTTTCTGGGGTGACATTGGATAATAAAATTATATAGGTTTCAGGTGCACAATTCTATAATACATCACCTGTACATTGCACTGTGGGCTCACCACTTCAAGTGAAGTCTCCCTCTATCACCATTTGTTCCTCTCCCCTGGAGGCCTTAATGCCACAGCTGGCAGTGTTACAGGACAAAGAATATATGAAGATACGTCTCAAATGATTTCAAGCAAAACTGTATGCCAGCTTCTTTTGGTTCTTTTGCTTTCTGTTGTTTCCTTAATCACTAAATGCTATAGGTTAAAACAAAAGCCATTATTAAATTGAACCCAGTTTGGAGGAAAAATTAAGCAACTCTTCACTTAAACAGAAGCAGGTGGTGATGGAATGCTCAGTGGAAGTGAGCTGTGAGGAGGGAATGCAATTTTTTTTTCATTGGAAACAGTAAAAAATACTTGTGGTCTTTTGTACCAGGCTGTGATTAAGATCTATCTATCTATCTATCTATCTATCTATCTATCTATCTATCTATCCATCCATCTATCAATCTTAATCATATCTATATATCTCAGTTTCAAAAAAACTGATAGAAAACGCAATATAGTTTTAATTAGAGAAATGGTTGTTTGTGGTAAGAAAGAGTGGAATTTTTGCTTGTGTGTCTTCCTGTTTGTGTATTTGTGTGTGTGTGTGTGTGTGTGTGTGTGTGTGTGGTTATTTTAAAGGTTGTTTTAAATAAAGAATTTCTATTCTACTTACAATGTGATTTCATTTGTACTCCATTCAGGAACTCATCTGTGGTGTAAAGCAATGCATGCTTTAAGAACGAGCCTTCACAGTGGAAAAGAGGATGGGCTGGAGGCTTTGTCCGTCACCCTTTGGCTGCCTTGGATGGGAGAGCTGCTCTGGTTGACAAGCAGGTACCTTATTCTTCTCTAATTGCTCTGGGATTTTCCTTCCTGATACCATGTATTTGTGCCATGGAACTCTCACGGCTGAGTCACATGTCCCAGGCACAGGGAATTAAGAAGGAGGACCTAACCCAACTGTGTGAAGTGCCTGTTTTCCTCCAAATATTGTTGCCAGATAATATACATGATACTCAGTTAAGTTTGAATTCTAGACAAATAATGGATAATTTTTTTAGTGTATATCCTATGCAATAATTGGGACTAAAATTATTATTTTTTTTAATCTACAGTTCAAATCTAATCAGGTGTCCTGTATTTTTATTTGTTAAATCTGACACCTCTACTTTTAAGGGACAATTTTCCTCTGATTGAGAATTGACTTTTTGGTATGTCAGATTTTTGTTGATTTTATTGTTCTTTTTCTTTTTGACTTCATTAAATCCATAAGGATGCCTGGATTTTTATAGCTCCTGTTCTTTTATTGAAATGGAAGGAGTTTTCATTATTTTTGCTTAAAACACAAAACAGGTAATTGGACAGCCAGCATGGTTTTCCACTTGTGAGTTTTTTCATAGTTGAATTCATAATATAAATGCTATAGTAATTTGCCAAACTGGTTCTCTGAGGATTTTCACAATTAAGAAAACACATTAGGATCATGCTCAGGAACATCAATTATAAAAAAGGGAGTTTATGGAAACCTGTAATAGGGCTGAAGATGTTCAGTCCAATGTGGTAACATTGCAGGTTCTGTTTTCAGCTCTGAGACTAACTAGCTGGATGACCTTAAGCAAAGCACTTAATCTTGCTGGGTCTTATTTTCCCCTTTTATAAAATGAGCTGACTGGAATACATAATTTTAAAGGCCCATTCTGACTCTTGTATTTCACTAAAAATATGTAATTTTTCCAACAGTCCAGTGCTCTACTGTTTCTGACGCAGTAACTCGGGAGTCTGATTCTGTGGGCAGCGCGGGAAAAGTGCTTTCAGGCACAAAGGGACTCCTCCAATGACGGTGACGAGCATTGCTTCATCACACCAACAACAGAGGACTTCTTAGTGGCTCATTGCATTTTGTCTGGCTGTGTGGGTTTGAGATACCAGAGAGTATTAGATGCTGTCTCTATCTCTGTCCAGTGGATATGGGGTATAAATGGAAGCAAAGAGAGATACAATGGAAAAGTCATAACCATGTGGTAAGTACCAGGCTAGAGTCAATGGAGAAGTATGATGAAATACGACACGTAATTAATTTTAAGGAAATTGTTTTTCTAGTTGTTGCTGACTGAATTGGCTAATTCAGTATTTAGCCACTCTGAGGAGATGTAGGTGTCAGAATCACATTCCTCACTTCCACTACTGTGCACATATGAGCTGGTGTACACATACACGTGCACGTGAGTGAGAGCTTTCTAGAGAGGGAACAAAAAAAGAGCCATGCTCGTAAAAGAAAAGACAGAGAGAAGAAAGGAAGAAGAGGGTGGGTATGCAAAAAAGCCCATTCTGCCTTCCTTTTGTCTACTCGCTAGGATATTAATAAGGGTTTAAAAAAAGAGCCCCAAGTTATGCAGTGTGTATTATGTGCTAGTTATTGTTTTAAATGTGTTACACACATTCACTTTTTCAATCCCTTCAACAATGCTATGCAATAGGTACTATCAGTGATCCCATTTTATAGATAAGAAAAGGTAGGCACAAAGGTTTCTTTTTTTTGTATGTTCTAAGGTTTTGCATGTTTTCTTTTTTTAGATTAGAAATTTTTTTACTGTCACTAAAATGTGATTGGTGCATTTCATACTAAGAAATATATTTGGAATTTGTATGAGGACTTCTATTTCCTAAGGAACTAATAATTATAATTTTGTAAAATATTTCCAGATATTTGGCTTTGCATATCTCAAACGCTATGCTTTGTCGTACAACTGTCTCTCGTATTTCCCCCAGATTGAACTGAGTAGCTTTCCCCCTCATTATTGCCGAGATATGGTAGTTATACAGCGTGTTCTCCCAACCCTCACTCCCGGAACATAGGCCAGTGGAATCTTTGAATTGGCTTGTACATAATTGAATAGTCCTTTTTTAAAGAACTACCAGATAGGTATGTGAGCATTCCAAACTGGGCACTAGATTAGAAGCCACTGGATCTAAGTGATGGTTAAACGTGATTTGCATCAGAATGATGCTAAAAACTCTTGCGATGCTTTAGTTAGGACCTGGCAAGGTAGGAAGTAATGGTGCAATGGAGGGTAGAGCTGTCCACCCGAGGAGGGGGATATAACAAAGGGCGAAGCAAACGCTGACAATCCTCTCTGTCATGTAACCTGGAAAATTCATCCTGGATTTATTAGCCACGTAAATTACTTTCCTGCAAAACGTAGCCATCAATCAGCACAGAAAGATTAAAATGGTCTCATTTCCTTGGGAGTAATGAGCTAGAGGTGGTGTAGCAGTCCAAGAGCAATTACAACACAATTAAATGTTCAGGTTGCTCCCTCCCCCTCATGATTTATGCCTGAGAAAAGTGTATGGAAAAGTCTATATTTTCAAAAGGAGGGCCAAGCTGTCAAGTAGCCAAGAACAACAAAGGAGACATTGAATATTCCAGAACAGAAGACTAACAAATTGCCATCTTTTTTTTCTTAGAAAGAAAAACATGTATATTATGTAAACATATAAAACATGTAAACCATGCAAAACATGTATGTTATGTAAATATGCAATATCATGTATGCCATGTAAATATGTAAAAAAAGGGACATTTATACCAAAACTAATTTAGATCTTTATGACTTTTCTAAGAGACAAATGATAACAATCTATTGGTTTGGGGTAATCATAATGTAATCTGAAATATGATTTCAGGCAACCTTAGACTTCTACAATGTTTGAGTTGTATGAGAAGTTAGAGATTAGTCTCTTCAGCCAAATAGATACAGTAAACCACATGACAAACATTTATGTACTTCCTGCTTGGTGCATTGTGCTAATTTAGATACTTTGGGTGAGAAAGGAATAAAATGACACCAGAAGCAACAAAAGAAAAAAAATAGATAAATTGGACTTCTTCAAAATGAAAAGCTTTTGCACAAGAAAGGACATTATCAAAAAGTGAAAAGACAACATAGAGAATGAGAGAAAATATTTGCAAATCATATATTTGATAAGGGTATAGTAGTCAGACTATAAAGGACTCCTACAAGTCAACAAGAAAAAGACAAATAATCTAATTAAAAGAGAAGCAAAGCAGCCAAGGCCAGTTGGCTCGGTGGTGGATCATCAACACAGTGTGTGGAAGTCCTGAGTTCGATTCCTAGTCAGGGCACACAGGAGAAATGACCATCAGATTCTCTACTCCTCCCCCTGTCCCTTCTCTCTCTCTCTTTTCCCCTCACACAGCAATGGCTCAATTGATTCGAGCATGTTGGTTTCAGGCACTGAGGATGGCTCCAGGGAGCCTCCATCTCAGGCACTAAAATTAGCTCGGTTGCGAGCATGGCCCCAGATGGGCAGAGCATCAGCCCCAGACACAGGTTGCCAGATGGATCCCAGTCAAGGCGCATGCAGGAATCTGTCTCTCTAACTCCCCTCTTCTCACTTAAAAAATGAAAAAAGGGGGGGCAAAGGACTTGAATAGATAGTTCTTCAAAGAAGATGTATAAATGACCAAGGAGTACATGATAAGATGCTCAACATCATTAGTCACTAGGGAAATGCACATCAAAACCACATGAGATACCCCTTCATACATACTAGGAATTGCTATAACAAAGGAAAAGAAAAGAAAAATAACTGCTGGAAAGGATGGGGAGAAATTGGAGCCCTCAATCATTGACAGTGGAAATGTAAAATGATTCAGCCTCTGTGGAAAACAGTTTGGTGGTTCCTCAAAAGTTAAATATAATATTACCACACCAGTGATTCCATTTCTTGTAGGAATATACTCTAGAGCAGGGGTCGGGAACCTTTTTGGCTGAGAGAGCCAAAATTTTAATGCCACATATTTTAAAATGTAATTCCATGAGAGCCATACAACGACCCGTGTACATTACGCATTATCCAATAAACATTTGGTGTTGTCCCAGAGGACAGCTGTGATTGGCTCCAGCCACCTGCAACCATGAACATGAGTGGTAGGAAATGAATGGATTGTAATGCATGAGAATGTTTTATATTTTTAATATTATTATTTTTTTATTAAAGATTTGTCTGCGAGCCAGATGCAGCCATCAAAAGAGCCACATCTGGCTCCCGAGCCATAGATTCCTGACCCCTGCTCTAGAGAATCAAAGAAAGGGGGACTCAAATAAACACATGTACACCCCTGTTTATAGCAGCATTATTCACAGTAACCAAAAAGTAGAAGCAACCCAAGTGTCCACAGACAGAAAAATGGATAAACGAGTTGTGGAACATATATAATGGAATGGGATTCAACTGTAAAAAAGAAAAGAAGCACTGATATATTCTGCAGCATAGGTGAACCTCAAAATGTTGTGCTGAGTGAAATAAACCATACACAGAAGGCCACTTATCATATGATTCCGTTTATATGAAATATCCATCATAGTAATCCAGGGAGACAGGAAACAGACTAGTGGTTGCCACTAGTGGTTTGAGGTGATGAAAATGTTTGGAACTTGACAAATGTGGTGGTTGCACAACATTGTGCATGTACCAAATGCCACTGAATAATATATGTTAAAATGGACAATTTTATGTTAACATGAATTTCACCTTAATTAAAAGATAAGGAAGAAAAGTAGTTGAGCATTGTATAATAAAAAAGAGCACTGGCTTTGCTATCAGACTTGGGTTTGTGACTTAGCCCTGTCACCTTCTCTGTGTAGCAACCTGGAGAAATCATTCAATTCACTCTGGAAAATGCATATTTGTAAAACAGGTAGAATTCTAACCTACCCTAGTTGGGCATTTAGGTAATAATTCATGGACAATTGAGATAACATATCAAATGCTTTTTTTTAAATCTATGATTATTATTTTCAAATAAACTGAATATCCACTAAGCAAAATGAGAACTGTTGCAAAGTCATATCCATGGGAAAATGATGCATAAATACTGTGGAAAGGAAGAAATGCCGGAGTAAGCTAAGTAACGGGGGTGGAGGGGTGAGGTACAAGCAGCAAGATCGGATGGTTCCAGGTCTGCTGCTGGACTTCTCACTTCCTGGGGAGGCAGGACTATCCTGTGTGTATCAAAAAAAGGATCAGAGGCGAGGAGGGCTTGGCTACTCCTTAGTGGGATAAACCAGTGCTCTGACCGAGAGCTGGCTGACCCCTGCGAAATGAGGATCAGTACCATGTGAGGTGCCCTCAGCCTGGGCTGCTGACTCAAAGGGCTGCTAGTTGTCTCTACTGTGCAATGTGCAGACATGCCTGGTTGCCCTAGCCTCTGGGCACAACAGAGGTAACAATGCAATGTATCAGCCTTGCTTCATCTTCCTCACTGAACCCAGGCTGTGTGCCCACTCATGGTTGACTCTGCCAAGGGAGGGATGGAGAAGGAGGATCTTAGTGACTCAGGGAAGCTGTTTGTGCAGGCACCTGGGAAACAAGGGGATGCTTCTGTCTCGAGCCGTGTGCTAACCTCTTTACGTCCAAGAGCAAGGACACACAGAAAGGCTTTGTTTGGGGAAATAAATCCTTTGTACAGTGGGTCAGCAGAAGTCAGAAAGACAAATATCCACTCCTACTTCCAGGAATGACAAAACATATTGTTTGTCGTGGGTAGGTAATTATTATATAAATAATAGTCACGCAAAGAAAACTTAAACATTTTTAGGTTAAATTACAATACATTAAAAAATTTGGAATCCTCAGCCTTTACTCTGTGTGTGTGCCCGTGCACATGTGTGCTTGTCACATGCGTGCACATGAACTTGTGTAAATGCCTCTTCTGAGGGACCACAGAGCTCTGGTGCGGATGTGGGTCTGGCCCACCAACGGTGAGCTCAGCTCATCTGGCAGCTGCTCCGTGGCTCAGAGCATTCCCGAGTCTAAGTGTCCACAGTGTAACAAATCGGCTTGGAAGGACCCATTCACCCATTTAGCGCTCACTTAAAGAACATGAGGTGTCTATTTCTTTTTGTTTGTTTGTTTTTATAATTTTATTCAGAAATTAAACTTAATGGGGTGATATTGATCAATAAGAGTACATAGGTTTCAGGTAAGCATTTCTACAGCATTTGGACTGTTGATTATATTGTGTATCCATCACCTGAAGTCAAGGGGTATCTATTTCTAATAGAAATTGAGCCTGAACTTCTAGGGATTCAGGTTTTCTTTAGACAAGACCAAATTTTCTATTTGAGAAGGGAAAGGACTTTTCAAACCTTATAAGACAGACAAGCAATAAATAAGTCGATTGAACTTAAGCAGCCATGAACTGATATGGGAGGTGTGATGAAGACAGCGTTGTTTTCCAAGGCCTTTTCTTGGCTTCTATTGTGGCAACGTGATGACGGTGTGTCAAAAAGAGCAGGGACACACATGCCTGAGGTGAAAGTGCTGATGGTCTTCAGCTCTTTGGGAGAAGACGCCAGAGTACTGAGGCCAGAAACCAATCTTGAAATGCCCGGCTCACAGGTAGAGGACACAGATGGGGAGGAGGGGCATGAGAAAGTAGTAGGGCCCCTTCACTGGATGATAGCCATGAAGGTCCTGGAAAAACCAATGGGAAAAGTGGTTATTTTTTTCCCCTTTCAAAGACTTTCCTTCTCCCTACCTCTCATAGTGAAAATTAGAAAAATGTACAATAGTTAAATATTTTGAATCATGAAAACATGTTTAAGAGAAGTCATTTACTTGGCATTGAATTCCCAAAAATAATTTTAAAAAATTGTACAAGAGGAAGAGTTACATAGAAACATTGTGTTTCCATTTATTCTGAGCCACCACAATGATAACAATACTATTAAAGTATTGCAGTGAAGGCGCCAGACACATTTCTCCCTGGACAGAGGAGCTCTAGGTGCTGGCAGTGGCTGCTCCAGGCCAAGGGCACTGAAACCTTTTATGGCCTATTAATATCCATCAGTCAACCAATCACTTTTCTAGATGGCGGGGGTGTGTGTGTGTGTGTGTGTGTGTGTCTTTGTAACCAGGGATTTGCTATTGAAGCCTCTACAGATGTGAGGGTAAGTAGGGAATCACTGTAAAATAAAATATATTCATTAGTGAAGTGGCCACTTAAAGCACTAATCCTCCTTCACACAGCCTTCCCCCTTTATAGCAGAGTTAATTTTGCTGATTGTTTGATTTTGTAAACATCTAATAACATGTAAATACAGTGTGAGGACCAAGAAAATATACTCTCCCCTTGAGAATTAGTGAGGTAAGCCTTTCCAAAGACCCCCATGAGTTCTTATCCTTCTCGGAGGATGTTTTGGCAACAGCACAACTCCTTAGGGACTTGAAGCCAGGGAGATCATCCCCCCACACCCCGAAATGAGGACACAGCTGCCATGGCCACTGCCATGCACCCCTCAGTCTGCCCTATGTTATATCCTAAGTGCATGAAAGGAGCTATGTCCTTTGCCCGTGTCACATCAGTGCCACCCTTGTGACAACCGTGCACAGGCATGTCTTAGTTCATTTGGGCTGCTATGAAAGAATACTGCAGGCTGGGTGGCTTATCAATAGAAATGTATTTTTTCAGTTCTGGAGCCTGGGAAGTCCATGGTCATGGTGCCAGCAGGTTGGGTGTCAGGTGAGATGCCACTTCCTGGTTTATAGATGACTATCTTCTCACTGTATCTTCACATGGTGGAAGGGGCGAGGGAGCTCTTATAAGGGCACTAATCCCATTCACGAAAAATCCACTCTCATGACCTAATCACCTCCCAAAGGTCCCCCTTCTCCTAACATTGGGGGTTAGATACCAACATAGAAATTTTGGGAGGACACAAACATTCAGTTAGCAGCAATGTGTAAACAGATCCCAGGGCCGCGTAAGGGAGAATAAGGCACCTAAAAAGCACAGGAATTGAAATAATAGCGTATATGTGGACTGCAGCATATCAATTATAAATCTATCAAAAATAAGGATAAGAAAAGTGAGTTTTGCTGATTATCACTATAAATAGCATGCCATGAACAGGCACAGCTAGAATCGCACCATACTGACCACACAAGATTGAATGCCTGCCCTAAGTCTATAGAGGCCAAAAAACCCCAAAACAAACAAACAAACAAACCAAAAAAAAAAACAAGCCCTCTTGGTTTAGTCTATTTCCAAAAAGAAACAGGGAAAGACAGAGCTTGATGCAATCTTTTGAGTAAAAGTCAGGAAAACTATAGGGAAGAGTTGCAGTTAAGAATTTTGAAAATACCCAGAGGTTCACCACGAAACACTTTTGTGGTCAGGATGATTTCTGCATGAAAGCCTAGCGCTTCCTAAGGATGCCAGCTTCCCTGGTTGTCACTGATCCCGAAGCAGCCAGTTCATTCTCGTCAAAATACCTCTCTGAGTCTTCAGTTCAGTGAAAATCTCAGAGGACTTTTATGAGAAGACAGAAGAAAGAAAAGGGGTTGCCCCACTGAGTACTTTGGAAGAGTTCTGGCAAATTATTTGTGCTCACCTGAATCTTCTAGACTCCAAATTCTGAGACAGAAGTCCTTTGAGAATTTAGTACAAAGCTGAGAAAGCCTGTGATCGTAAGGCACTGTTACTGTATTTTTTGGAAACATGAAGCAAGCGTGGCCTCCAGGCCTTGGTGTTGAAAAGTCACCTTCAAGGGTAGAGAGATGCTCTAGGTGTCCGGCCTGGGCGTGCTCTCTGGGATCGGCCAGCTCAGGACGGGCAGCGTTCACTCTCTCCCCATGCCTCTTGCTTGCTTGCTGGATAAGAAACAGGTTGTTTTATAAGAACAACTTCAAACAAATAATAAGTGAGGCGTGTTTTTTTCTCCACCCAATACTATGGATGACGCTACCACAGAAAATATAGTATTTCTATTTTTAACCCTAATGTTGGTGTTTTCCTGGGTTCTCATACTTCTATCGGCTTGTCGTAAACTGGCAAAGCTCAGCACAAGTCAGGCTAGATTTCTTAAAGTTGATCCATTTACAACTTCATGTAAAGATGTATTAGATTTGTACAAATGCCCCTTAGAAGTTAATACACAGAACAGGATCCTTTACAAGCAAGTCATGTAAAATCCATTCTTCCTTCTTTCTCAGCTTCCACTGGCTTTTCTCTCTTAAACCAGTCCCTCTTCTCCCTCTTCGGTTCTGCAGAGGGAAGTGAGGAAAAATGGTGGAAACTCCCATGGTAAGGACCTTTGTCCTGCTGCACATTACATATTTTACCTTCCTCAACACATCAAGAGACTTAGTGTGTAGATGGGAATAGAAAATGAGTTGCATTCATTGTAGTATCTCCCCACCTACTGTTGTCACTTGCCAAACAACAGGCCAGTATAAGACATTGTCTTCTTTTATGGCTGCAAATTTTCTGAAAAGTTTATATTTTTCCAAAGGGAATACTGAAGACAATGGTTGTGATAATCTAGTGTGGTAAGAAGTGGAGATGGCTTGATGTTATACCAGAACATGAGCTTCTTTTGTCTTTGGTGCATTTTTGCATTCCCAAGCACCCAGCACAGTGCCTGGCATGATCGGGCTCAATAAATGCCCAGTGGATTGAACTCACATTCAAGGTGTTCTTGGCTAGAAATACCATAGGGCCTTTTGTAACAGCTGATGCCTGGGAAGGGGGATTGGGGCTAGTGATGCCAAGCCTTAAACACATTCTAAAGTTAGATGGGAAATATGTGTTGTTCAGATATGGAGAAAGAAAATGCAAAGTGTCCAAATTAGAATTTAGCTCATCAAGTAGCTGATGGAAAAAAAGGTGGAAGTTCCAGGTAGGATGTAGGAAATTGCTATTGTTATTATTTTTTAGATTCTATTTATTCATTTTAGAGAGGAGAGAGAGAAAGAGAGAAGGGGGGAGGAGCAGGAAGCATCAACTCCCATATGTGCCTTGACCAGGCAAGCCAGGGTTTCGAACCAGTGACTGCAGCGTTTCAGGTTGACACTTTATCCACTGCGCCACCACAGGCCAAGCCACTATTTGTTATTAAACACTTGACATGTACCAAACAGGGTGACCCCCAGAAGTACAGATGAGACGTACATCATTTCATGTAATCCCATCAAGGGATTGGTATTATTGTTCCCATTTTACAGACAAGGAAAGTGAGGTTCAGGGAGGATTATAACTTGCCCAGGATCACAGTTAATAAGTGTTAGAGCCAGAAGTCTAATCCAAGTCTGCCTAATTCTAAAACCTATGCCTTTTTTCCAAGTGGAAGAAAACAATTGCCCTCACTCCCTTCAAATTTAGGAAGATATTAATCCCACTGACAGTGCAGTCCCTGCTGAAGGGTAGAGTTCTGTGTGAAGCTGTGATCAGAGTGCTGGGTACAAGAAAAATGAGAGTGATGTCCCTACTAGGGCCTGAGGGGCCTGCCCAGCTCTCTCTTGGGAGCCACAGAGTTGGCGGGCTGAGTCGGGACCTGGCCCAGAGCAATGCTTAGAGGCCAGGAAGGCCCACCTCCTGAGTGGCAGGGAAGTGTGTGATGGGAGTAGAATTCAGGCCCCAGTGCCCTGGGAAGTCTTCTCCTTTGGGAACTTATGGGTTTCAGAGTCAATTCAGACACAAATAGTGTCTGCTGAGCAGAAAGGGAAGGGGAATGGGAGAAGGATGGATGAAGTTACATCAGGTCTTATCGCCTTGCCTTCTAGACTGTATTCATTGCATTACTCTGTTGAATACATTTAATTTTTTAAGTAACATTGATCTCAAAGGTATAAGTTCTTTTAGCCCAATTTTTGCATAACTTATCTTTTAAAATGTAAAAAAAAAAAAATTTGGACTAGAATACTGCAGAAAAGAATTTTACTTAGTCAAATATGGAGCCTGTCCTGAGCATATCCGTATGTTGGGAAGAAAATACGGGAAAGCAGCAAATATGAAAATAAACAAAATTTCTTTGTTTTTTTGCATCTAAAGATGACAGGGTTTCTGGAGTCATTTCTGTCCCCCTTGAACTTTAAGACTGGCATAATAGGAGAAAAAGGATTAAAACCAGCATCTGGCAAACAGGAAAACATTTCAAATATAGTTTAAACTCTTAAATGACTTCCATGTCTAGACGCTGTCTGTATCCCCATCACAAGACTGTACACAGGAGGCGCTCCACAGGAGGTGGGAGGAACCTTCTTCTATTTCTTCTTCAGAATTATTTATTATTGTGTTGCCAGTGGGTAAAGTGATTCAGACTGTAAATACATTGGAGAGACATGAGGTGGTTTTAAAAAATATATTGCCTTTTATATCATGTGAGGTGATTAAAAAGGTGGGCTTGTCAGATTTATATGTGTGTTATGCCAATGTTACTTTTGAGTCACGGAAGGAAATTATTTTATGAGGCTTCATTTAGTTTTATGAGGAAAGTTGACCTCAGAGGAGAAAGTGAGTCTTGAGCTCTAGCCTCTGGAGCTGGATTCTCCATGTCCTCTGGGTCCTGGGTCCATGGGATCCTTTAGATCTGTGACCTAGACAAGAAAGAGGTGCCATACTCTCCGTAGGCAGTATCAAATGGGATTCATTGTGTCCTGCACCACACTCCGCATTGGGTGATGTGAATGAGGTAAGCTCATGATTCGTGCCTGGAGAGATGAACGGGACCATTACAGTTTCTTCTTAGACCTGTGCACAAGCTGCCACACAGGTTGTTCTGGGCTTTCCCACGTGTATGACGGTTCCTCCTTTTGGTGAGGATTCTAGTGAGGGCTGATGTCACCCAAGAACTTAAACATAAAAAAAAAGATGTAAACGAATGAGAGAATTGAACACATTTTGTTTAGATGTGTTTCTGTGTGTTCTATATTTCTGTTTGTGAATAACTTTCCAACCAAAACTGGGCATGGCTGGAATTATTAGACTTTTTTAGAAATGCTAAAAACAATGTGAAAAAGTGAAGAAATAATAAGAATGAAGAATGATTGTTAGAATTCCTTAGCTCCTATCCTGAGACAAAAACTAAAGTGAAATAACCAGTTGTCTGCAGATGGCTACCTTTCCTAGTTTAGAAACCACAACCAGGACACCATGGGTGTTTGATCTCTGCAGGCCTTTTACTGATGTGCTGTATCATTCAATCATTCATTTGTTCTTTCTTTCATCCATCCATTCATTCACTGTTCATTCTTTCATTCATTGCATCAAAGTGATGAAAGGATCAATCTGCAACAAACTTGATCCCCAAAATCTTCAATGCCATTGAGAGCTGTGTAGCTAGGATGGGACCTACAGTGTCCTGAGTTGGAAGTAAAGGGGTTGGGCCTTTGTGTCCCTGCATCAGCCATCCGTGACTGCTGGCTGCCCCCATCTGAAAACAGTTTACTATAGCTGAGGGCAGTTCCCAGAGAGAGAAGTACTATTGTGAGCCTCATCTTGGAAGAAGGGATCTGTGCACAGCACCTCCACATTTACTACAACCATGGGATATTTTTTAATGGAACCAATGATTTATGGAAATGTTTCCTTTGGGAAATGTTTCTTATTGGATTCCACTAGATCTGAGACCAACGTATTAGCCTACTAGGGAGAAATTGTGCTCTCGGCTCTAACATCAGGACTGAAGGCAATACCAACCTGGGACCTGGAATTTGCTTCATTGCTATTTTAAGAAAATTCTTCCTTTAACACAGGAGGAAACCAAGAGTTATTATATGTAAGACAAGAGAAGAGGGATGAGATTCTGTATCTTATCATATATTTGATTGGCTCACTCCTTCCTTCATGTCCAGGTTGTCAATAATTTACAATACCTTCTATGTCAATAATACTAAGATTTGCTGACCTCCATTCCCTCCTTCTTGTCTCCCATTTGGCCCCTGTATAATCTAGATACTTTGGAACAAATGGATAAAGAGGATGGGTAATTATTTGATAATTTTTTCAGTTTCTGCTATGGTTTTTTTTGCAAATTTACATTTTCAATATATTTTCCATGTCATTCTTGGTCTTCTTTACTTGAAAGTCATCCATATTATTCAGGCAAGGTTTCAACAGGGAACCACACAGGGTTAGTTGAAGAGAGTTTAATAAAAAGATGATTTATAAAACTGTGGGCAGGATTAGAGGAAATGAACATGGGAAGGTATAACCCACCAGGGAAAGGAGAGGAAGCTGTTTTTTTTCTTTGTAGTGTTTTTATCTGTTTTTGGATTTAGGATAATACGGCCTCATAAAATGAGCTTGGGAGTCTTCACTCTTGTTGCGGTTTTTTGTTTTTTTGTTTTTGGAATAGTTTGAGAAGGATAGATGTTAAATGTTAATTCTTCTTTGAATGTTTGGTAAAATTCACTGGTGAAGCCATCTCGTCCAGGCTTAATCACCAAAAGAGCCTCTGGTGGAGTAGGGAAGATGGGGCTAGTGGATCTCCCTTAAGAAGAGTGTGCCAGTGAGACTTCAGGGAAGGTTGAAGATGTGGCCCCCATGCCAGAACCACAGGTCTCAGTCTGTCCCAGATTTTGCCCTAACCTCAGCAGGGTGGATCTACTAAGAGTCAGGCAGGTGAGTTTTTGTAACCTGGAGGTGGGTGTACCAGTAACCAGAAGAGTGGTTCTATTGCCAGTCAGATTCACAGGAAAGTGGGGAGAATGGTCCCCACCTTAAAGTAAGACAACTGTGTCACTGTCACCACCTGAGTCTGTCCGGACTTCTACTTCCTGGCCAAGGCCACTGACTCCTCAGCAGAGCCTAATCTCCATAGGTAGGGTAAGAGGGAGTTCCAAGGGTGGGACAACTGCCTCCCCTAGGCTGATGCTGGACAGATGAGAGTGCGCCACCCAAGAAAGATGGCAACTGCTGTACTGAAGAGTGACTCAGCACAGAGATCCTGGTGGCTGTCCCCTCTGCTCCTAGTATCTCTCCCTGGAACCACAACCCCCCAACTTTCCTCATATGACTCCAGTCCACTCAGCCCTCCCTCCTCCAGAGCTCAGGATAAGTGGCTTTTGTGCTTTAGCCCTTTAAGAGGGTGACTGCATCTCTGTGGACTCCTGTCTTTTTTTGGCAGACAGAAACCTCACTGCTTTTTACAGCTGAATGTTATGTGAGTGACTCTTCCCAGCTCTGATTCTCTGGGTTGGGGATCCCAGCTTGGGTGGGTTTTAGGCCATCACTTTTCAAGGGGAATCCTCCCGCAGCTGAGATATCTCTGCAGAATCTCGGTCACTGCTTGTGGTAGCTGGGACAGCCCCCCTTTTTTTCCTCTGCCCTTCTTACCCATCTTGATGTGGCTTCTTCTGTGAATCCTTGTATATAGACTCCTTTTCATTCAGTCTTGAGTTGGTTATTCAGGATGATTATTTTTAAATATGTTTGTAACTCCAGTTTGGTCCTGGGAGGAGGTGAGTATAACATCCAGCTACTCTACTGCCATCTTGGATCCTTGCCCATTCACTTTCTAATTTTAGTAAAATATTTTCTTTTTGTAGAGGTTTCATTTGGTTCTTTTTCAAATCTTCTTGTTCATTTTTCATGGAGTCTAATTCTTTTCTTATACTTCTAATAGTTTTAAAATCCTTTTATATGTTAAACATACTTCTTTTATAGTTTATATTACAATGTTTTTCTGTTATCTCAGTCCCTTGATAAATTAATCATCTGTTGTATATGCTGACTTTCACGGTGGATTGTTTGCTCAAGTGTTCTGTAATTCTAAATGGAGAATTAAAGAGCTTTTGTTTTATGTTTCTTTGTTAGTTTCTTGGCTTTGGCTTGAGGTTTCATAGCCCATGTCTACAGTTCAAATAAAAATTTTAAACTAGTGCAAGATAGAGGCCCAGGGGATTATTTATTTATTTATTATTATTTTTTGCACATATAGAATCATGTAGATATAAGCTTCCTGGTAATTTTGCTGGACAAATGGGGCCATTGATGAACCTTTATATTGGGGTTACAGCCCTTTGAGAGTTCCAACTTTAATAGGAAGCTCAGCTTTAACATCACAAATAATCCCTGTCTTCCAGGCCAGAGAGGAGAGAGACTTGCAAACGGATAATTCTAATTCAAAGGGATGCTGTAATTAAGGGGCAGGCAAAAGATCATCAGTATAGATTTTTTTTGTGTGAGTGGAGAAGGTAACACTTGAGTAGAGCATTGAAGAAAAATTTTATTAGGTGGTGGAATGAGAGAAAAAGCATGGCTAGGGAGGAGGACGGCACAGGCAAATGCATGACTGTTTAGAAGAAAACATCATGCTCTGGAAACTGTGGTTCACCTCTTTGGCTGACTTGTATGTTGTGGCTGCAATGGGAATGCCCCTTGTAGACCTTTAACTCCAGAGAGCACAGCTGACCAAAGGCCCTGGCTGTGGCAGTCTGAAATCACACTGGGTTTCACTAAGACCACACATATTTCCCAGAAGGCTGTTCTCAGCCAGAGGTGGAGTAAGGCAACGCTACTAAGACTGGCCCAATCCTGGGAGCTGTGCAACTCCTTTGTTTGCTGACTTGATGTTGATGTGGGCTCCTCAGTGGTCTTGCTGCAACATTCTCAGTTGCAGTCCAGGATGCTTCTACCCAACTGTCCCTCCCTCTCTCTGCACCTGGGATCAAATCTTCATCACAGCCTTCTCCAGCTACCTCTCTATTTTCTCTTATCCAGGTATCACCCTTAATCAAACTTGTGCACTTTTAATCTCATCCTGGTGTCTGGTTCTCGGTGGACCCAGATTGACACGTATCATTTGTCTCTCCTGCAGGTGGGATATAGAAAGAGAGAATCGTTAGATCCATCTTGCCAAGGACCTTTAGTGCTACTCTCCAGTTTGGCACCTAGGCAGAGGTAGTGGCAGCAAAGCTTTTAGAGGAGGAGAAAATGAAATCCGGATCATATTTTAGGATGGTGATTATGGTGAAGGCAGGAAAGGTAGATTTTTAGGAAGTCATGGCGATGACCGGGATAAGACATGGAGAGACTGAAGCTGTGTGGGAATGGTGGAGATGGTGAACTTCACTTCCCGCTCCCACAGAAGGAAACATGTGACTCTGGTGTGAAATGTTACTTTTTCTGCCATTTATGGAAAAGAAAGCAACCCTTATGTCACTTTGTAAGAGAAGACCCTAAAAGTGAAGTGTTAGCAGAAGAATCACTCTGGGCCCCATCCACTATTACTTCCAGGCATAGCCCCCCACAGAGTATGTCAGAAAAGCACCTGGCACACAATTAAGCCAAGGTGACCAACACCAGCCTTCCTCATTCTCAAGAGCAGCTGAAAAAGGATGGGGTTCTTTCCACCTCTTTGTGGCTTTCTCTGTCCAGGGTCTCTGAAGAGCTGTCCAGAAACAAACCTCCAAAAGGCTTCTTGTGTTGTGTGAACCCTCAGAGGTGTGCTGTGGGTGAGGAATTCCCACGAGGGAGGTTGTCTCGGGTCTATGTGGAACAGCACAGAAGTTCCATGTTTTAGATTCAAGATTAGAAGCAAACTCGAGGAACTGTGAGCTATCTGTAATGACCGGACATGGGGTGAGGGGGAGACGGCCAAGAGGGAACTGTACAAGGAATGTTGGCCAAGCCTGTCACCATCTCCACTTCCAGTGCAGCTGTTCCCTTTGTGCCCAGACCAGGGCAGAAGAATGGTGCCCTGGAAAACAGAAGGGCACAAGGGTCCTTAAAAGGCCCCTGGCAATGGGAAATACAAGTGCTGCCATTCCCTGAAATAAACTGCCAACCTTTTCAACCCCTGGCTGAATGGGCAAAGGGGACACAGATCAGGTGCTTGGAGGGCGAGTTGGCACGTTTACCTCCAGACACCAATTGGAAGTGAGGCCTTAGCAGTTTCCTATCTGAACAAACAGGAAGCCTATTAAAAATGCTATTGTCTCTTCCCGCCTGTATTGACAGGGCTGTTAAATGACCAAGTCCACGTAGCTTTGCCAAGTTGAGAGACCCAGGGAACATGCAGCTGTCAGGGCCACCTGTGTCTGTCTCAGTCCAACTATGAGCCTTTCTCTTCAGGGCAGCCCCATTGGGGAGCGCCGGGGCTGGCAGAGTCAGGGCAGGCAGGGGCACTGAAGGAGAAGTGAGGGAAGGAAGAGCCGCCCCAGCCATCATTGGCTGAATGTGGCTGCTCTTTCCACTTCCTCCTGTGTTTCAGTGGCAATCAGGAATTCGTCTCTGCCCACCACCCACAACCTCTGAAATGTTCTGGCTGAGAATCAAATCCAATATGAAACACCTGCCTTCCACTGCTGTACCACAAACACAATGCACCACATGCCAGTTGGCAGCAGGGAGAAAAGAGGCCCGTTCACGTTCCTGACATTAAGTGTAGCCTTGCCTTTGCATGTGCTCTTTCTCACTTTCATTCTCTCTCTCTCTCTCAGACACACACACACACACACACACACACACACACACACACACGCACCACTTCAGACCAAAGCTTCGCAAATGTCCCTGGCTACATAACTGTCAGTCAAACACTGAGTGAGAGAGATAGTCCTCTCCTTGGGAGCCAGGGACTCTATGCATAACAGGTGTGTATACAGAAGTATGTGTATAAGGGTGTATGGGTAGGTGTGTGTGGTGTGGGGGGTGGTCTGGTGGTTATGAAGGGCGAGTCCTTGGTCTGGTCCAAGGAGGGGTGGTAACCAGGGATGTCAGATGCTCACGCGGGCTCTGCCCCAGCTGAACGTCTGCTCTGCACTCCAGCGCTGCTTCCAGCCCTTCTTGGACACATGTGCACTGCCCGCCTATGCTGCTGCTGGGGAAGTGCAGCAGCGTGGGACCTCGTGGGTGGCGTCCTGGTGTGACAATGCTTCCCAGGCCACAGGATGACAGTGCACACCCTGGCATTGTCACCGTCACCCTTGGGCCTGAAACAGCGAGTCCCCGTGTTCAAGCCACGCTGGCTGTCAGATTCAGGTCCGTCTGTCTGTCAGCCTGGCCTCTCATAATCCATTAGTGGTGGGTGGCTTTCTGCCAAGCCTGCCTACCTTCCCAGCCCAGCCTGGCGGTCCCAGACAGTGGGGCTCTGTGAGTGCTCTCCTGGGAGCAGCTGGATATTTTTCTATAGAGGGGACTCGTCATTAAAGGACCCAGAGGATGAGGGGTGGCACCTTGAGCTGTTTTCCTTTCTCTTTGTTCCTCATTTACTGATCCTCTCTAAGGAGCAGGGCCACTGGCCGGTACCCACAGTTCACTTGTCCCAGTGAAGGCAGCTTGACAGCTGCATAAATCACGCGGAGATACCACTAATAGGTTGCTGCCTGGGACTGTACCAGACCACCCAAGCACAGCTCCCGGAGGCCCTCTGAGGCCTGCACACAAATACAGTAATGCAAATCGCTTAACCCTTTGTAACTCCCCAGCACGCTGGAAAAACGGGCTCCAACCTTCTCCCCGGCTCCTGCTCCTCCTGACCAGCCTCTCCTGTTTCTCAACTCTCCTCCCCACCGACCTGGACTTCTTACACTTCCTTCTCTGCCCAACTCTCCAGATTTCAGCTGAGGTTGTGCGCCCAGCAGGTGATGAAAGGACCAAGGCTTTGCCCAGGGGATGGCATTGGCTGGTGACAATGTGAGTGAGATAGGGACAGTTAGTGGCAGGGCAGGTAGGGAGAGCGCAAGCTGAGAACACAGGATTCTGGTCAATGCAACCGCAACTCCGACTCCTTAGCGTCGGGCGTGGTTGCCATAGCCTGGTGACAGACACCCTAGCCCTTTGTCCTAGATGTAGAGAAAAGGTGAGGACTCAGGGAAGTTGTAGAGAGAAAAACATGCTTCGTGTCCTCATCTGGTGGAAAACCAAGGGAGGTGTTTTGCTTCAGCCATGTTTCTCAAGTGTTGATGCTGATGCTGCTCACACTGTTGCAGGGGCTGGGGACACCGAAGGGGATGAGACAGTGTCCTCCTCTCTGCAGCCTGCAGCCTGTACATCCCAATGTGACAGGTCTGTCTGGAGCTTACCCTTCTGTTAGGATTTGCCCTCAGCTTTTGCAACCATCCCCTCACTGACTCCTCCACTGCCCGGCTAGCTTCTATCCACTCTGAATGCCCGGGTGCTCCTCGTCCTCTTGGGGACCTGTGTGTTATTTGCTGTTCATTAGGAAAACTAAGAAAAGGTGTGGCTCCCTCCCTCACATCCTTCAAGTCTTTGCTCAAGTGCTGTCTTTTCAGCCGAGCTGTTCCTAATGACCAGATTCGGCATGGCAACTAACTCCTGCTTCGGCACTCCCTTCCCCATCTCCTGCTCTGTGTCCCTTCAAAGCACCTAACCATTTTCTAATATGCCATATAATTTCTTTATTTTGTTTGTTGTGTGCCTTTCCCTACTAGTGTGGGAATTCTTTAGGGGTAAGAACTTCAATTGTTTTGTTCACTGGTGTATCCTGGCTGACTAGAATATTGCTTTTACATACGGGCTCAATAGATACTTGTTAAGTGATTAAATGCTGTAACAGAAATGCGTACAATGAGCCATGGGGACCTGGGAGGAAATGGTGATGTATTAGCCCATAGGGGCTGGGGCGAGGAGTGTGAGTTCTGAGTTTATCAGCCCAGGGATCAATCTTCCTGTCAGAGAAATTGGAAGCCATAGGAATTAAGAAGGTTCACTTTCCCTTTGTTACCTCTTAGCATTACATCATTTCCTCTGAGAAATAATTTATTTATCGTTCCCTGAAAATAGTCAAGTTTATTTGTGGTAGGTTGAATAATGGTCCCCAAAGAATTAGGTTCGTACACTAATTCCCAGATGTGATTAAATTCAGGATTTTAAGACGAGAAGACTCTTTTGGCTTATCTGGGCCCAGTGTAATCATATGTGTTCTTATAAGAGGAAGACAAGAGAATTAGAGAGAGAGAAAGAGATATGACCATGGAAACAGAGGATGTAGCCATGTTGGGCCACAAGCCAAAGAATGTAGGAAGCTTCTAGAAGCTGGAAAAGGCAAGGCAATGGATTTTCCCCTAGAGCCTCCAGGAGGAATGCAGACCCACTGACACCTTGACATTACCCCAGCAAAGCTGATTTTCGTCTTCTGACTTCTAGGCTTGCCAGATAATAAATTCGGGTTATTTCAAGCCACAGAGTTTGTTTAATTTAATATAGTACCACTAGGAAACTAATGCAATATCCTTTGTATAATTTTGAACATCTCCCTCCTCAATCCTAACCTTGTTTTGGGCTTTTGTTCTGACATTGCTCCTCAAGGTGGGTGTTACTCAGGCATTTTCCCCATCTTTGTGCATAACCTTCTCAAAGGAGACTTAATCTGAGAGTTCTTTGGCCAATTCCTAAGTGATTTGCATTTTTTAAAAAGGAGTTTTTCTCAGCTCTTACTTGGTTGGGATCATTTGAGTTTGCACAATCTACATTTTTTCCCACTATGGTTTTATTTATAAGTGCTTTCCAAACCTTCTTGAAATGCCCTGGTATAGGCTGACCCTTCTGTCGCTGAAATCTCTCTGCTGGGATGGATACTCTGCTCCATTTCATCCCCTCAAACCTCAAGCCTGATACAGCCCCCTTGGCCCATATTCTCGCTATTCCTGTCTGTGCCAATTTGAAATGACGAGCGGGGTGCGAGTTAGTATTCTGTTCATTCATCCACTGAGCAGAGATGTCTGGTGGCCCACCCCTCTCATCCTCCTCCTCCCCACTCTGTCTTTCTCGTGCTAAACCTGGATAAAAAAGCTTTTGGTCAAAGATATTGCCCAAAGAATAGGACAGAAATTGTCCTTAAATGATCTCCTTCAGGTTTCCCATGGAAACAACGGAAAATAGTACTCAAAGGTCATTTATGTGCTCATCCAACATGTTTTTGTTAAGTATCAGCCACGCACAATGCTCTGTGCCCACCAATAGGAAATAATGAAGAACTAGGTGCAAAAACACTCACCAATTATGTGCAGATGGCATTCCTGTGGTGAGGAATGTTCTAGAGTGTTTACAGACCTGAATATGATCATCAAGAAAATGTCAGGGGAGCTCAGCTGAGGTGATGGATTTGCTTTATTTTTTGGAACAAGTTGGGTATCACTCTTTTTTTCTTCGCAGTCTTTCCTTTCCCAGAAGGTTAGGCTAACCTTACGGCAGCTGGAGTAGGTTGGGTGGCACTCAGGATATTGAAAGGACAAGAAATGGGTCACTAAAACTAGAAATGGATTATGCAACTTAAGGGCTGACAACTGGGAGCTGGAAATTTGTGTCTATACCTTTGTTTTGGGCTGTCAAATACTGATCACTGGAAATATGGGGAGGGCCACTGAACACTGGATTTTTAAGAATATTTAATTTTATTTAATTTAAGCTTATGTCTTAAAATGATAAATGCTTCAGTGATTGGGAAGGTTTTCACTTTATTTAGAACAACTTGGGCATTTGAATCTACTTTTTGAATTGTGAATGTTATAAAACCTAAAGGCAGGTAAAATATTTTTCATGAAAATTTAGCATCTAAATTGAGACATACTACATTTTGAAGCCTTAGTATGAGAAAAAGAATATAAAATATCTCATTCATAATTTTATATTAATTATATATTGAAATGATAATATTTTAAATTTGTTGAACTAAAGTAAAATATACTATTAACATTAATTTCACCTGCTTCTTTTTACTTATTTCTTATGTGGCTACTAGGAAATTTAAAATTACATATGTGAACCACACTGTTTTTTCATTGGTCAATTCTATCTTGAATGATAATTGTTGTACTTCCTAAACACATCTTAAGCAAGAATGGAAATATTTGATCTCTTTCCATGACAATAATGTCTTCCAATTTTTATTTTTTAATTGACTTTAATTTATTGTGCTTACATAGATTCAAATGTTGCACCAAATATATCTCCCTCCCCCCACCCCTGTGTACCCCTTGATACCCCCTTTGACCCCTCCACCTCCACGCCCTACTCCTTTCCCTTCAGGATTTGCTGTCCTGCTCTCTATAACACTGTTATGTACATATAATTTCACTAATCTCTTTCCCTTCTCTGATCCCAGCCTCTCCTCTCCTTTCCCTCTGACAGCTGTCCCTCTTGTCCCTTTGAGACCGCCTCTACCTCTATTCCGTTCCTCAGTTCGCATTGTTCATTAAATTCCTCATATGAGTGAGGTCATATGACATTTTTCTTTCTCTGCCTGGCTTATTTCACTTAGCATAATAGTCTCCAGGTGTATTCGTGTTGTTGCAAAAGGTAAGATTTCCTTCTTTTTCATGGCCGCATAGTATTCCATTGTGTATATGTACCACTGCTTTTTAATCCACTCAACCACTGATGGACACTTGAGCTGTTTCCAGATCTTGGCTATTGTAAACAATGCTGCATATCTTTTTTTGATTCAGTGATTTGGTATTCTTAGAATATATTCCTAAAAGTGGGATAGCGGGGACAACAGGCATTTCCATTTTTACTTTTTTGAGGAATCTCCATACTGTTTTCCACAGTGGCTGCACTAGTCTGCATTCCCACCAGCAGTGCAGGAGGGTTCCCTTTTTTCCACATCCTCACCAGCACTTATTCTGTGTTGTTTTGTTATTGAGCGCCACTCTAAGAGGTGTGAGGTGGTATCTCCTTGTGGTTTTAATTTGCATTTCTCTAATGATTAGTGATGTTGAACATTTTTTCATATGCCTATTGGCCATCAGTATGTCTTCTTTAGAGAAGTGTCTATTCATTTCTTTTGTGTACTTTTTGATTGGGTTTTTACTTTCCTGGTGTTGAGTTTTACAAGTTCTTTATAAATTTTGGTTATTAACCCCTTATCAGACGTATTGTCAAATATGCTGTTCCATTGTGTGGTTTGTCTTTTTATTTTGTTCATGGTATCTTTAGCTGTGCAAAGCTTTTTAGCTTGATATAGTCCCATTTGTTCATCTTGTCCTTTATTTCACTTGCCTGTGGAGATAAATCAGCAAATACATTGCTGTGAGAGATGTTGGCGAGCTTATTGCCTATGTTTTCTTCCAAGATGGTTATGATTTCACGGCTTACATTTAAATCTTTTATCCATTTTGAGTTTATTTTTGTGTATGGTGTAAGTTGATGGTCTAGTTTCATTTTCTTGGAAGTTCCTGTCCAATTTCCCAAACACAATTTGTTAAAGAGACTGTCTTTATTCCATTGTATGCTTTTACCTCCTTTGTCAAATATCAATTGTACATGTAGGTGTGGGTTTATTTCTGGGTTCTCTGTTCTGTTCCATTGATCTGTATGCCTGTTCTTATGCCAGTACCAAGCTGTTTTGAGTACAATGGCCTTGTAGTATAACTTGATATCAGGAAGTGTGATACCACTCTATTCTTTTTTTTTTTCAAATTATTTATTCATTTATTTATTTTCCACAGAGACAGAGAGTGAGTCAGAGAGAGGGGTAGACAGGGACAGACAGACAGGAACGAAGAGAGATGAGAAGCATCAATCATCAGTCCTCCATTGCGCGTCACAACACCCTAGTTGTCCGTTGACTGCTCTCTCATATGTGCCTTGACCGTGGGCCCCCAGCAGACCGAGGAACCCCTTGCTGGAGCCAGCGACCTTGGGTTCAAACCGGCAGGATTTTGCTCAAACCAGATGAGCCCACGCTCAAGCCTGCGACCTCGGGGTCTCGAACCTGGGTCCTCTGCATCCCAGTCCGATGCTCCATCCACTGTGCCACTGCCTGGTCAGGCTATTCTTTTTTAAGATTGCTGAGGCTATTCATGTTCTTTTTTGGTTCCATATAAATTTTTGGTATATTTCTTCTATATTTTTGAAGTTTGCCATTGGTATTTTAATAGGAATTGCATTGAATTTATAGATTGCTTTGGGTAATATAGACACTTTAATGATGTTTATTCTTCCTATCCATGAACACAGTATATGCTTCCACTTGTTTGTATCTTTCTTGATTTCTTTTATCAATGTTTTATAATTTTCTGAGTACAAGTCTTTAATCTTCTTGGTTAAATTTACTCCTAGGTACTTTATTTTCTTTTTTTTGTTGAATAGTGAAGAGATTGTTTTCTTAATTTCACTTTCAGACAGTTCATTGTTGGTGTATAAAAATGCCACTGATTTCTGAACATTAATTTTATATCCTGCCACCTTGCTGAATTCATTTATCAGGTCCAGTAGTTTTTTAACAGAGACTTTAGGGTTCTTTATGTACAGTGTCATATCATCAGCAAATAATGATAGTTTTACTTCTTTTTTTTCCAATTTGGATGCCTTCTATTTCTTCTTCTTGTCTGATTGCTGTGTCTAGGACTTCCAGGACTATGTTGAATAAGAGTGGTGAAAGAGGGCACCCCTGCCTTGCTCTTGATCTTAAGGGGGTTGCTTTTAATTTTTGCCCATTGAGTATGATGTTGGCCGTGGGTTTGCCATAGATGGCCTTTATCATGTTGAGGTATGTTCCCTGTATTCTCACTTTGCTGAGGGTTTTGATCATAAATGGATGCTGGATTTTATCAAATACCTTTTCTGCATCTATTGATATTAACATGTAATTTTTCTCCTTCCTTTTGTTTAGGTGATAAATCACATTGATTGTTTTGCAAATATTGTACCAGCCTTGCCTACTCAGAATAAATCCCACTTGATTATGATGTATGATTTTTTTTCATATATTGCTGGATCCGGTTTGCTAATATTTTGTTGAGGATTTTAGCATTTAAGTTCATCGGGGATATTGGCCTATAGTTTTCTTTTTTTGTAGTGTCTCTGCCTGGTTTTGGAATGAGGATAAATGTTAGCCTCATAAAAGCAGTTTGGAAGTTTTCCTTCCTCTTAAATTTTTTGAAATTAACTTGAGAAGAACAGAAATTAGTTCTTCTTTGAACATTTGGTAAAATTCACCTACCTGTGAAGCTATCTGGCCCAGGACTTTTGTTTGTTGAAAGTTTTTTCAATAATGTTTCAATCTCATTTGAAGTAATCGGTCTACTTAGGTCTTCTGATTCTTCCAGATTGATATTTGAAAGATTATATGTTTTGAGGAATTTGTCCATTTCTCTTAAATTGTCTAATTTTTATTTATTTATTTATTTTTTCATTTTTAAGTTGTCTAATTTTTAGGCATATAGTTCTTCACTGTATTTTCTTATAATCCTTTGTATTTCTGCTGTGTTAGTTGTTACTTCTCCACTCTCATTCCTAATTTTATTTATTTGAGTTCTCTCTCATTTTTTCTTGGTGAGTTTGATTAAAGGTTCATCAATCTTGTTTACCTTTTCAAAAAACCAGCTCTTGGTTTTATTGATCTTCTGTATTGTTTTTTTAGCCTCTATGCCATTTATTTCACTCTGATCTTTATTATTTCCTTCCTTTTTTTTTTTTACAGAGAGAGAGAGAGTCAGAGAGAAGGATAGATAATGATAGACAGACAGGAATGGAGAAAGAAGAGAAGCATTAATCATTAGTTTTCATTGCGACACCTTAGTTGTTCATTGCTTTCTCATATGTGCCTTGACAGTGGGCCTTCAGCAGACCGAGTAACCCCTTGCTCAAACCATCAACCTTGGGTCCAAGCTGGCGAGCTTTGCTCAAACCAGATGAGCCTGCGCTCAAGCTGGCGACCTCAGGGTCTTGAACCTGGGTCCTCCGCATCCCAGTCTGATGCTCTATCCACTGCGCCACCACCTGGTCAGGCTTATTTCCTTCCTTTTACTTCCTCTGGGCTTTACTTGCTGTTCTTTTTCTAGTTCTTTTAGATGTAAGGTTAGGTTGTTTGGGCTTTTTCTTGCTTCTTAAGGTATGCCTGTAATGCTATGAACTTCCCTCTCAGGACTGCTTTTGCTGTGTTCCATAAATTTTGAGTTGTTGAATGTTCATTTTCATTTGCTTCAAGGAAATTTTTTATTTCTTCTTTGATCTTATTGTTAACCCATTTGTTATTTAATAACATGCTGTTTAGTTTCCAAGTGTTTGAATGTTTTTCAGTTTTTCTATTGTAGTTGATTTCTAGTTTCATGCCACTGTGATCAGAGAAGATGCTTGATATGATTTCAATCTTCTTAAATATATTGAGACTCATTTTATGTCCTAGCATGTGATCTATCCTAGAGAATGTATCATGAGCACTTGAAAAGAATTTATATTCTGCTGCTTTAGGGTGAAAGGTTCTGAAGATATTTATTAAATTCAGTTGATCTAGTGCAGGGATCGGGAACCTATGGCTTGCGAGCCTGATGTGGCTCTTTTTTTTTTTTTATTTATTCATTTTAGAGAGGAAAGAGAAAGGGAGAGAGACAGAGCGGGAGAGAGAGAGGAGAGAGAGACAGAGAGAGAAGGTGGGGAGGAGCTGGAAGCATCAACTCCCATATGTGCCTTGACCAAGCAAGCCCAGGGTTTCGAACCGGCAACCTCAGCATTTCCAGGTTGACGCTTTATCCACTGCGCCACCACAGGTCAGGCCGATGTGGCTCTTTTGATGGCTGCATCTGGCTTGCAGACAAATCTTTAATAAAAAAATAATAACATTAAAAATATAAAACATTCTCATATATTACAATCCATTCATTTCCTACCACTCATGTTCATGGTTGTGGGTGGCTGGAGCCAATCACAGCTGTCCTCCCGGACAACACCACATTTTTATTGGATAATGCATAATGTACATGGGTCGTTGTATGGCTCTCATGGAATTACATTTTAAAATATGTGGTGTTCATGTCTCTCTCAGCCAAAAAGCTTCCCGACCCCTGATCTAGTGTGTCCTTTAAGGCTGCTGTTTCTTTGTTAATTTTCTTTCTTGAGAATCTATCCATTGATGTTAGTGAGGTATTAAAACCCCCTACTATTATAGTATTTCTCTTGATCTCACCCTTTATGTCCATCAAAATCTGCCTTATAAATTTAGGTGCTCCTGTATTAGGCACATAGATATTAATAATGGTTATATCTTCCTGTTGGATTGCTCTATTTATCATTATGTAGTGGCCTTCTTTATCCCTTATTATAGCCTTTGTTTTAAAGTTTATTTTGTCAGATATAAGTATTGCTACCCCAGCTTCTTTTTTCATTTCCATTTGCATGAAATATTTTTTTTATCCCTTCACTTTCAGGCTGTGTCTTTTGTTTTGAGGTGAGTCTCTTATAGACAGCATATATACTGGTCCTGTTTTCTTATCCACGCAGCTACCCTATGTCTTTTGATTGGAGCACTTAATCCATTTACGTTTTAAGTTATTATTAATATGTAGTTGTTTATTGCCATTTTATTCTTTAAATTTACATTCTTCTTTTTCTAGATCCCCCTCCTTCTTTCTTCTGTTTACAAGAGGTCCTTTACCATTTCTTGCAGCATTGGTTTGGTTGTAATGAATTCCTTGAGTTTTTTTTTTTTTTGTCTGGGAAGCTTTTTATTTCATCTTCAATTTCAAATGATAGCCTTGCTGGATAAAGAAGTCTTGGTTGTAGACTCTTGTTTTACATTACTTTGAATGTTTCATGACATTCCCTTCTGGACTCTAGTGTTTCTGTTGAGAAGTCAGATGTCATCCTTATGGGGGCTCCTCTGTAGGTAATTGACTGCTTTTCTCTTGCAGCTTTTAGTATTCTTTCTTTACCCCCCTTTTTTTTGACATTTTAATTATGATGTGTCTTGGTGTAGGCCTCTTTGGGTTTCTCTTTAATGGGATTCTCTGTGCTTCTTTAACTTGTGTAACTTTTTCCTTCATCAATTTAGAGAAATTTTCAGCTTATGATTTCTTCAAACAGGTTCTCTATTCCTTGTTCTTTTTCTTCTTTTTCAGGAACCCCTATGATGTGGACATTGTTTCTCTTCATGTTGTCACAGATCTCTCTTAGGGTTTCCTCAGACTTTTTGAGCCTTTTTTCTTTTTGCTGCTCTGCTTCTGTGTTTTTGTTTATCTTGTCTTCTAAATTGCTGATTTGATCCTCTGCTTCATTCAGCCTATTCATAATTTCTTCTAGTATATCTTCATTTATGATATTATATTTGTCATTTCTGACTGGTTCTTTTTTATGATTTCAATCTCCTTTTTGATGCTTGTTACTCTTTATTTAGGTGCTCATTTTGTCCATCCATTGCTGCTCTAAGATCTTTGAGCATTCTAACAATCATTATTTTAAAATCTGCATCTGGTAATTTGGTTATTTTCATCTCATTCAGTTCTTTTTCTGGGGATTTCTCTTGTTGATTCATTTAGATTGCATTTCTCTGTTTTCCCATTTTGTCTCTGTATAGACTCTTCCTTTGGGTGTGTTGTTTGTGTAGCTAGCTGAGTCTAGGATTGGTATTGTCTGCTCCAACTGCCAGTTGTGTTGTTTCTAGATCTTCTTGGATTGGCATCAGTTATTGTTTGTAATCTGCTGTGGGCTACTTGTCTGCTGTCACTGTTCTTTTGCTATTTGTGTCAGCATTTTCTATGTCTTAGCTGGGCCAGGTGTGAGGAGCCCTTCTTTAAGATATCACTCTAACAGGGGTTGTTAGTTCCTGAACTGATGCTCTTTATATCTGGCCACTGGATGTGACCACCCTGGACCTCCTTGGCTGGAGCCTGTTGCAAATCAGTTTGGGTCACTGCCTATGACTGGCCCTTATCAACCTTTCTGGAGCTATAGGCGATCAAGATCTTGTGGCTGTCTCTGCTGGGCCCAGGTGTTGTTGTAAATATACTATAATGATTTTGAAGGATATACTTGAGTCCTTGCTGGTTTACATGGATTCCACGCTGTACAGTAGACTCAAGAGAAAAGATGCATTTTAGGTACACATTTCCACAGAGGGTGAAAAAGAGACTGGTAAGAAGTCAGCAATCAATAATGAAACCACCAACACAGGCAAACTAGCTCTCACAAAAGCACTGAGACAGATGTTAGGCTCCTAACTGGCTTTGAGTTAATGCATCTTCCATGAGCTTCCAGTTGAAACATACAGAAGAAAGATTGTCTTCTATTCTGAGAAATTGAGGCCATTTGATGTGTTTCTTCATTTCTCTTCAAGACTCACTTGGGGTCCTTAACCAGCCCTCCTGTTCCTCTGTTTTTTTCAGAAAAGATGCCCTTTCTTATTTATGCTTTTTATTTCTATGTATTCTTAGGACTTCTTTCTTCTATCTAAAAACAGCAACACAATAACAACTCAGGTGTTGTTGTAGTTGCCATTATTATCATGCTAACGTTGTGTCACCCCTGTCTACTTTCACACATGCACACAGAAAAAGCAAACGACATTAGGAATAGAAAAGATGCAGTAATTCAGATATAACAGATTTTAGAAAACACAGGACTAATAGGAGCATCTTCAAGCCCATGATTTTGAAAATTTAGATATTAAAGGAAAGGGGGTTATACTAACTCACCGTAACTCCTCTAAATACCCTTGAATCACTTGCTGTTCCTGGACTTCTCCTCTCAGTCCAGAACACCTTCATTTTCATCTGATCTTAGGTTTACTTCCATGACATCGTTGGAAGGAACAAGATGCATGAATAAGATTGTCAAATGTAGCAAGTAATACAGTATGCGCAGTTAAATTTGAATTTCAGATAGATAGCAATTTATTTACATGTATGTCTCAAATATTAAAATATGGGACATATTTATACTAAAAAAAGTTCATTGTTTATCTGAAATTCAAATTTAAGTGAATGTTTTGTGTTTTATCTGGTAACCCTACATGTTTGGGATCTATTGAATTTTATACTTGTCAAATTAGCAAATAAAAATACAGGACAAGGACACCCAAATATGCAATATTTTGGTCACACTTATACTAAAAAAATATTTGTTGTTTATCTGAAGTTCACATTTAACTAGATACCCTGACACTTGTGTGGCCATCGTAATTCTTGAGAAAATGGGTCACAGTATATGAGAGCAAACTGCCTATGGAAATTTCAAGGGCAGGAATAAACATTCCTGGGAAGTTCTGGTGATGCATTATCTTAGAAAAGACCAGAAACCCAAGAAGGCTCCAGAGTAGAATGGTTTTTATTTTGGGATCTGGTAAGGGGGTCCATCATGCTTTCAGATTTATAAAGGGCTTGGGACTTCTATAACTCTTAGCTTTGTTGAAGTTACTATTTGTAAAGCCAGTAGCCATGGCCACCATCACAGCCACCTGGCCCATGCAGACTTGCATTAGATTAGGATAGATGGCAATGAAACAACGGAACCAAAAACTGGTGGGCCATTAGCTTTAATCCCAGCTTGCACCTGGCGGGCAAGAAATACACACAATGGGAAAACACTTCTCTTTCCATTCAGAGCTCCCAAAGCACTGACTTATCCAAATTTCCTAGAATCAAAGTTATCTACCTCACCAGCCTTATTCACCTCTGTTTCCCCTCTCCTTCTCTCTGCACAAACTCTACACAAACTGGCTTCTCCTTCAGCACTCTGAAGAGAAGTAGCCATCTTGGCTACTTCTCCTCTCCTCCACGTGGCCTTTATCTGTTCTCCTTTCTCTATTCTCTCCTCTAATGCTATCTCAGGAACTGAGAGAGCAAGCTCCCAGTCTACCCCACTTTATAGTATAGAAATCAAAACCTTTAATCCAATATACAAACAAGGAAGTCTCTGATACAAAGTCACTTATCTGAGGCATAATGGGATTCCTCATGAGAGTGCACCACCCCACATCATACAACAGTCAAGGGTGTGGGGAAAAGCTTAGTCTTAAAACTAAGTCTTAGGCTATAACCACCCTGCCTGCTTACAGCCTGTCCCCACACCCAATGCAAACTATAAGCGAGCAAACATATATATCATACTTACAAACTTATTTGACCAACAATATTCAAATCCAAATCAGCTCTACATTTATTTTTTCAGAATGAAGCAATTCTGTCCCCCCTCCTCATTGCCTCCTTGCACTCTGATCTTGATGGATTAAATGGAGGCCAAACCATTTCTTCATTAAAGAACTATTGCTCAGCATTTCTGAACCAAACAGGAATTGAAACAAGAGTGGAGAAGATAGGGAGGAAATGGTTCATCTCTTTGATATCTTTTCTTAAATGTTAGTTAATCATTTTGGGTTGTTAATAGTAAGACAGAAAAAAGTAAAAGAGATGGGGAGCACTGACTTGGGGCTCTATACTGTCTTCAGCTTAATTCCATTAAAAAAAAAGAGCTTTGTTTACCCTCCCCACCCTGCTCTCTTGCAAAATACTTTTAAAAGAACATTAACAAGAGGAGGATCAAGGATCTTGTTTTCTTTTCATTCTTTTTGGTTTATGTTCCTTTGTCTTGAAAGACCCTATAATCTTGCACATCTTTAGAGCCGGTTCCCTGCTGACGGATGAAGGTAGCAAAACTCCCTGGGCTTTGAGATAAACCACCCCTAGCTGCATCCTGAGTCAAACAAACTTTCTCCCTTTAGCCTTCTCTAAAATGTTTGGAACTCTAGAACTCCTTCCTTGCAAATGAGGGAAAGCAAACATCCCAAGTTGGGTCTTTAAAAGCCCGTTACCAGAGCTTTTTTATTAATTCTGGTAGGAGTAAGACCTTGAACTGAATTGGTCTGGTAACTCCTTTATTCAAACAGACACTGAGCTGCTACTAGGTGCCGCTGGCTAAGGCTGTATGGCAGGCAAAGATAAATATGATGGGGTCATGTCTATAGGACTGTGCTTGTAAATTAATTGGGGTCAAATACAATTAGTCTTCTAAGACCCTTACAATACATTAAGTCAAGTAACCTTGTAAACACTCTCCCAGCAGCCAGCCCCTTCCCAACATTGCACATTAACAAAGACATACATTGACTTCTGTAGTGATCAGTGTCCTGCTCTCTCACTAGTTCCTAAGCTTTCTGAGCTCCGGGAGAAGAGCAGCTGGGTCTATTTTTATTGTTACACTCTTAGCCTCAAGCTGCCACATTCTAAACATTCATTAAGTATCGGCTGAATGAATAAATTAATGATTGAATAAACAAACTGTAATACATGACAATTTTATCAATCTCGTGCAAATAAAGAGTGATTGAGCAGGGAGAAGGGAGTGACTCATTCAAGGAAGGCTTTGCAGATGTGGTGAAGGAAGAAGGGATAAGGCAACAACCTGAGGGAGGACTGATGCTGAAACTGGCCCGGAGCATCCTTATAGCAGAGATCACAAAGCTCTGTCTCCCCACAGCCTGAAGGCCCATGCTCACGTGGGGTCTAGTGCTCTGTGATCTCTATGGTCTTTGCTCCGATCTATAGTTTTATGCTAACTTAAATAAAAGGCGACTTCTTTCTTTCTGATCTTTGCACTTCTAAGCTCTGTTGGCTCTGTCCTTGTTGGGTAGAACCTCCCTGTAGGCCCACTAGGCATTTCATAATACCCTTAAGGCATATATCTTCTATGCGTTGTAAAATGGACCTCGATGGTTTTTAAAGTGTATGTCTGAAATGAGCGGGAAATCCATCCATAACTCAAATCTCAGGGCTTAGTTAGTTCATTCCTGAGGCGTGAACTCACGGCATCCTCCAGGCCATTACAGGTCGAAGGGCAAGGAGAACAAGCTGATAGTTTCAAATGTCAGGAATCCTCGAAACAGGAAAGCTCCTTAGCGGTCATTTGATCCAACCCCTTTGGAAGAGGAAGTCCAGAGACAAGAGATAACCTGTCCAAGGCCACTCTGGTCATCACTGACAAGGCGGGTGGGTAGATGACACTAGGAACTGATTGGGTGAGTGACTGCTCAGGGCTCCACACTAGGGGTGAAACTTGCTGAGAACACTGTAACTACACGATGTTACTGCCCTACCTCCTCCACTTTGCTCCGTGTGAGAACGAACCACGCTGAGGCATGGCTGCTGGAACATTGTGCCTTGCATGAAGCACCTTCTTCCAGCATCACTCCAGTCTCTGCCTCCACGGTCACACTGCCTTTCATTTAATTGTACCTTCAAAAACTTTACCATAGAAGGTACCATTTGAGGGTGCCAGGGATCAGGATGTGGATGTATCTTTGGGAGTCATCATCTGGTAACCATGGCGTCCTTAGCCCTAGTCCAGTGGTTCTCCAATGTGGCACCTGGATCTTCAGCATCAGCATCATGTGGGAGTTTGTGAGAAATGCAAATCCTTGGAAGCCCCAGTCCAACTAACTGAGCCAGAAACTCTAGGAGCTGGGACTCAGCCATCTGTGTTTGCACAAGTCCTCCAGGGCGTTCTGATGCTCACGCATTGATGACCTTTGTCCTAATCTAGTGTTCTTTCTCAGCACTGTGGTGCCCTGTCTCACATATCCTCTTATAAATACTTCTGTTCAGAGTTCATAAGAAATTCCTAGATATCTTTGCAGCTTGGTCTCCACTTCCATGCCATCTGTGATGGAGGGTCAATGCCTGGACTGTTTTGTGGGGAGAAATAGTACCATGATTGATTAGCAAGGTCTGTCACAGCAGGAGAGGGACAGTCCTGCCATCAGCATCAGCTCTACCTTATCCTATAGCTCTCTGGGGTCATTTGTGGATTTAAAAAAAAAAATCACATATTTCACATTTTCTTTTTGATGATGTTAGGAAAGGGGGGAGCACTTAAATTGTCTTTGATTTGAACTCTTTGCATTGTGTTTGCAACCTTTGTCATTTTAAGAGAGATCTTATTTTGTATTAACCACAAATATCTACATGAGTAAAAACAAAGCAAAATAACCGAAAGAACTTACAATTTGTTTGTTTGTTTTTAAGCCAAAACTGCAAATGGCTCTGCGTTGATGGAAAGCTCTGCATTTTCCTTTGGCAACTAGACCTGGAGGGCCCAACCTAGAATTTACTCCCTTCCCAGGACGCTCCCGTAAGGCCCCGCTCCACGCCCACAGAGTGCTCTGTGGTTACTTTTCATAAGCTGCCATGATGTTCAAAGCCCAAAGGGCTCATAATCAGATTTGGGAAAGCTGCTCCATTTGTAAGCGTCTGAGGCTGGCTTTCATGATGTTGTTCCCTGAAGGGAGCGATGAGTGACAGCAAAGACCTCCTCCCTCCTCCTCCTCCCCCCCCCCCCCCACTTGGGGATAATCCTTTGTTTAGCAGGTCTTTATTGTTGCAGAGGAAGTTTACTTAGCTTCTGATCCCACTGGACTGATTCAGCAACCACGCCAGCACCTCCACCCCATCCAACACCTCTGCCCTGAGGGAGCCCGCTGCGGGAGACCGGGCGCAGGGCCGGATCAAGCACGCTGGTGCACAATACGTTTTCAGGCAGATCTTTTTCTCTTCAGGCTTCTGGGTTTTGTCTTACCACCTGCAACCTCAGTATCGCTCCAGATGGGAACTGTTTTCTGCTTGGGGTATAACCACTGTTGGGCAAATAAGTTTGTAAAATCTGTATTTTCTGGTTTTGCTCATTTTTATTGTTAAAAATGGCCACTGACCACGTGATTGCATTGCCCAGGTGATACTGTTAATTACCTTCATGCTTGGGAAGGGGCTTGGTTATGCTAATGTTTGCTGGAGGAGGGGTTTTGCGCCAAAAGGTTTTAAGAAGAGGAAAGAAGAAAGAGCTAGGAGGCCATTTTTACAGAGGCCACATGGTTGCAGAGCAGAGAGCAGCCAAGATAGCAGGGTGCTGAAGGAGAAGCCAGTTTGTGCAGAGTTTGTGCAGAAAGAAGGAGATGAGGAACAGAGGTAAATAAGACTGGGGGGGGGGGGGCTTTGATTCTAGGAAAACTTGGAGAAAGTCAGTGGCTTTGGGAGCCCTGAATGGAAAGGGAGGTGTTTTCCCACTGTGTGTATTTACTCCCCCACCGGTGCGAGGCTAGAATAAAGGATGGCCCACCATTTCTTGGCTCCATTGTTTCTCTACCATCTCTAATGTGAACCTGCATATGCTTGGCGGCTGTGATGGCCGTGACTACTGGCTCTGCAACCACCTTTGCATTCTTCCCACCAGCTCTCTGCATCAAGAAAAGCCCAGACACCTAACATGTAGATTTTCAATCACACCCACTTTCTTACTGTTGGTCAAGGTAGACTTCAAGGCTTCCCATCCGGACTCTACTTTTCACAGTGTGTCCTTCCTAAGGTTTCTTCAAGGACACATCTCTCACTTTGATCAGGTTAAAACTCACTGAACGCGCTATTAACTGCTGTCCCAGTTCTTGATCTCAACCACTTCTCACTGAGGTTCCAACGTCAATTGCCTGAATTCTTGTAAAGTAGCATGCTTTCACAAAAGAAGACAATTCTTCTGACTCATCTTTACTACTTTCTACGAAAGTGATCATAGTAGGTATAACTAACATTTTCTGAGCACTTACACCATGCCTCACAGTCTCCTGAGAGTTTTCCACGTGGTTTCCACTGCTTTCATCTTCGCAATAACCCTGTGCAGTCCTGGTCGGTAGTTGTATAAACTGTAAGTTAAATATGAGGGTGCTAAGACTCAGAGGTTAAGTCATCTATCCAAGGTCACACGAAATGCTTCATATTTTCAATTACGCTTAGCAGGTTGCCCTAAGTTAATCAGTCTTTTTCTTTCTTTTCTTTTCTTTTTACTGTATGGCATCACTTATATGTGGAATCATTTTTTTTTTTAATTTAGAAATTGAATTTAATGGGATGACATTGGTTCATAAGAACACATAGGTTTCAAATAAACATCTCCATAGCATCTGAACTGTTCATTGCACTGGGTTTTGTTTGGCAAAAGATTATACTTCTAGGAGCAGCCTATTTAGGGATAGTAGATCAATCTTTGGTCCTGAAAGAAAGCTTTCTCACTGTGATGCTTAGTGTTAGCCAGACCATGTGTGTTTCGAATCCTTGGGACTTTTAAATACAAAGCTCCAAACAGCTGAGTTAACTGACCAGTGAGAGGTCACATATCTGCATAAAGAAAAACAAACTATCCTCACTCCCAACTAGTATGGGTTTCATCAGCCAAATCCTTCCTATTTCTCATTTCATGGCTCAACAACTCAAACACCATTTTCCCTTGGTTAGCACAGTCGTCCTCCCTCTGCCGCCTCGACCACCCTGGTCAGAGACCCCTCTACCTGTGCAGCGGTGCTCTGCCGCCTCCTCCGCTGCCTTCCTCACCTCTGTCCTTGGTGCGCGCTTCTCCCGTAGGGGCAAATGTCTTAGTAACCGATGGATTTGTAAAGATTTTATCTAGGATTTTAGAGTCTTAGAGACTTCAGCCATAAATAAAATACAGGATTGATTTTCGTCTCAAGTGTATTTCTAGAGCTGAAGATTGTTTAGTTTTAATTTTGAGAGAAAAAAATTCACCCTGTTCAGGTCATTCCAGTAACTTTCTATAACCTGGGATTGAGGATTATTATTTAATATTAAATTGTGTTTGGTTCTTCCTTTTCAGCCTTTAAGTTCGAGTGTCGAGTGTTGTAGTAGAGAGGAGTATGACTCACCTTCCCTTGGGGATGATATTTTTGCTGTCCTGGTCCCTCACCTGCAGATATTTGTGAGATCATAGGCAGGGCTGCCCCTCTGGGGACACACTCCCCAAGTGTTGTAATTCTAGATGAGCACATGCTGTTGCATACTCTATTATGTCATCATTTGACACATTGCTGACTACAGAAGGAATTCAGAGAGAACTAATAACAATTTCCTGTGCATGGGACGGTGCCAGATGTGGTGTAGAGTCCACAGGTGTGGGAGCATCTGTAGCTATCCAGTGGCGCTTTCCTGAATGGTGCTTCATAAACATGAGTTCACTTCCAATGGATTCAATCCATACATAGATGTATGGACAGAATAGAATTACATCTGAAGAATAAACTCCTGAACAGCTAATTAACGGTTAATTTTGTAATCAAATATCTTATCTCTTGAGAAGTAGAGAATTAGCAGTTCTATTAAGAAATTAGATATAGTTTTGAAAATTCTTGCTTAACTTTAAGGAGGCAAAGCTTATTCTTTTTATTCTGTAGGTGACCAAAACATTGGAGAAAAACACAACATTTTCTCTAAATAGACTATCTATGAATGGTAGGAGATGATTTATAATCAACACTACTGGGGAACTAAACTTGAAGGCAGGAATGACCCAGCAAATCAATAAATTGTGTTTTGCTTTAACCTTTTCCTTTTCTAATTGCTAAGTTGTGTTAAGTAAAATATGCTTCTATAAGGAACAGAAATAAGAATCATTCTCATTCTAGCCATCAGTTTCTTTCTATCCCTGTTTTCAGAATGAGCAAACCTTGCTCGATCCCTTTATATCAAAGGTTTATGTTGCCATTTCTTGATCAAATAAGGAATGATAAATGGTTGACTTGAATTATATATCCAGAGTGGTGTAAGGACGTGAGTTTTGGTTTCAGCAGAGCACCTGTCACTCATGAGACTGCTGTGCAGCTTACTCTAGCAGTTGTTTTCTTTCTTCTCTGCCAATATCTAAATGCTTGCTTTTCAATTAGAACTTGACTTGTCTCCGGAAAGTTACCAAAATAAACTCACTATCAGTGAGCTCAGAGGGAAATATCGCCCAGGTGCTCCAGCAAGCAGGGGTCATGATCTTTAGCCTTTTCTCCTACTTATCCTCTCTTCATTCTCAAGAAAGACTTGAAGGGATTGCCTTTAAGTGTCCTGAGGAATTTGAACAGATTGAAACTGCCCGAAGCCATGGGGTTTACTGAATGGCTTTTAAAAATAGACATTTCAAAGAGCAGGGGAGGGAACAGAGAAGGGAGGCTGCTTTCAAAATGGCTCCACAATATCTTGGTTACTATTAGGCAACAGATAAATATTTTAAGACTGCTAATGCTCAGGGCTTGGCTGGGCAGTCTACTGCAGATACTACTAATTTGTATGTATGTGTGTGTGTGTGTGTGTGTGTGTGTGTGTGTGGTTACAACCCTGTCTGTTAACATTTTTTATATGAAAGCATGCACTCTGTATATTTGTATTGCATGTATTACCAGTTATATTCATGTCCTACTATACCAACAGATGGTGTATGTTAAAACACATGCAGCAAAAGAAAATTTGAAAGGATGAAGTAAATAGAAGTTTCAATATTTTCTTACTACATGCCATTGGGCACCCCTGGAGTATGCTTACCCTGCTTTGTGATCTACTGCTCTGGAGAACACAATGGAACATACTGCCCTTGAATAACCTGCAGTCTACACAGGCCCCTGTGAGTGGAGTGGAAGGGGCATTGAACTGGTTGCTGGTACTCAAGGGTTTTGAGCTGTCTTGCTAAGTAGCTTGGAGCTGCCACTTCACTTCCTGGGATTCTGTGTTGTCAAATGAACACAAACAGGATTGAGTTTATTTGTTTCACTCCGAGGCTCTGGTCCTTGGGACAAATGACTGTGGTCTGGAAAGGCTGGAGATGGTATTGTAGAGGAGCTGGCAGAAGTGGGTGTGATTCAGATAATGAGATAGAAGGAAGGGGGGGGGGATTCCTCTCTGGAGTGGAGGCAGCTTCAGCAAAGGGCTGGCTCAGGGGCGAGAGTGGCAGGAATGGGAAATCACAAGGCACAGAAGTTGGGGACTGGTGTCAAATATGTTTGGCTGATTTTGGAGTCTTCAGAGGGAAGCAGAGAAGTTGAGCTTGATACTGAAGAGGAAAGTAAGTTGCTTGAGCAATAGGGTAATTGTAGCTTTTCTTAGGAACATTCATGTGGTTGTGGTATGGAGGATAAATGGAAAGGGGCCAGGAGTCTGATATTAATGTTTTGGCCTGGAAGGCAGGTACATTTGTTCATTTTTTCATTCTGTCAATCAGGCTTTCAGCCACTGATCATGTGATTATAGGATGTTTAATATGCATCAGGGTTACAGTTGAGAACAAAAGAGTCATGGTCTCTGCCCTCATAGATCTTAGAATCCAGTGAGGGACACAAACACAGACATTGTTATTTAATTGAGAAGTGTGATGAACAGTCTCAAAATTAAAAAGATTTATCATAAGGACAATAAAAAAATTAGTAAAAAATCTCGGGAAGGAAGAGAAAAAGTTCATTTAACAGAGATAAAAGACATAATCACATGGTTGAGAAGCCGGTTAAGAAGAAAGATTGATGTATTGGAAGAGTCAAAGATGACTCCAAGGTATCCAGCCTGGAGGAAAGTATTTTGCTGATTGTGTCCTCTGCTGTCATTTATTATGATCTTCTGTTTCCTGTGTTTCTTATAAACCATCAGTTTAATATGGAGGCTTGATTAGGTTCAGGTTCAATTTTGTGGCTAAATTATATCACAGGCAGGACTCTGCCCTTCCATTCTCACCCTAGAAGGTAACTGCCCTTTGACAGTCTTCGGTCTTTCTTTTTGGTGATGTCACTATTGATCAGTGGTATTAGGTGTGTCAGCATGATTTATCCATTGTATAGTTCCTTATTGGTCTTTTAGCTAATGATTTAGCACCACAGATGATCATTAAGAGCTGTCAAGATTTTTTTTTTTCTAATTTGTTGATTCCTTCTATATCTATTGGCTACAATTCCCTCATCGGATCGAACAAGAAAGGTAGAAAATGAGTCAGTTCTCTGGCATCCTCTAGAAGTGGAAGTGAAGCATGTTTAATGTTTACTGTTTTTAGTATTGTGATGAATTTATGAGTTTTTAACATAATTGATATATTGCCACCCATTGCAATTGTAGGGGAGGAGAAACTTTTCCCCGTCCCCTTTAAGGTTCAGTGAATGGGGTCTGTGAATCAAACTGATAAAAGACAGATTTATAGGAGAAAAGGTTTATTATGTATGCACATGGGGCCTCAGAGAAAAGGAAGGGAGACTCAAAGAAGCAGTTAAACCTGTGGGCTTATATATCATTTTAACAAAGGGCAATAAATTTGTGGGGAATTGACAAGACAAAGGAAAAGGGGCTTGGGCTTCTAGGGCTTGTAAAGTGTGGGAGGGTAAATATATGAAAGAAATTAATGAAAAATAAGGGTTATTTTAGTAAGGTTTGTTTGTGTCGTCTCATTTTGGTACCATCTCCAACTCTGGTGATAAAGATTGTTCTTCCCTTCTGTTGAGAGGGCCACCTTCACAAAGGAAATGTTGTCACCTTTAGGCAGAGAGGAGGAGGGAAGAGGGCTTTTTCTGCATCTGTGGTTTCTCAGTTGCCTTTGGATCAAAACGATCTTTATGCTAAAGTGGCATATTTTGGGGTGGCATATACTAATCCTCCTCATAGTCATTATTTTTGTTTGTTTGTTTTTTGATGCTCAAATTATTTCACCTTTGGCAAGTGAGAGCCACTTGAAATTGGTTCCTGCTTCCTCTGAAAAGACTGAGCAGCCTCAATAGCTCCCTGTGTCTCTGATGTGACAGATGTTCCAGGCTCCTCTTGTACATTTCTGGTGTCAGACACACCATGAGTCATTTCTCCAATGAATACTGGTTTTTTTTTTTTAGTGGGAAATGGTATTTGGAAACCAACATATGAGCACAACAAAAACATGTACTAGAGCTTGATTCTGTCATTTAGGCAATTTGGTCAGATCACAGCATGCAAAAAAGAACAAACTTCAAAGTAATCCTGTATATATAATTTTATAAACCAAATAGTGTTTTGGCATATTGGACTTCCTTTATAGAATGTCTAATATAGCTAATGAAATATGACTGTAAAGGTTAATGTACAGTACACATAAAGATACCTTATTAATTTATGACCACACTGTATATACTATAGCCCTGATAGGATGTTGTGAACCTTTTCTCATGGGTAGCAATGATGAACACTTTCTACAAGAAAATATTTATTTAAACTATGAGCTCTGCTACAGTCTGAAGGTTTTTTGTCTCCCCCACCCTTGCAATTTATCTGTTTTAAACCTAATGCCCCAAGGGATGGTACTAGCAGGAGCCCCCTCTGGGGGTGATTAGGTCATGGGGGAGCCCTAATGAATGGGATTAGTGCCCTTATAAAAGAGACCCCGGAGAGCTAGTTTACCCCTTCTACCATACAAGAACACAGAGAGAAGTTGGCTGTCTGCAACCTGAAAGAGGGCCTTCATCAGAACCAACCATGCTGGCACCTTGATCTTGGACTTCCAACCTCCAGAACTGTGAGAAATCAATTTCTGTTGTTTACAAGTTTGTGGGATTTTGTTATAGCAACCTGAACTGACTAAAACAAGCCCTAAACTGCCTCACGTGCTATTGTAGATTATAAGATAAAACACAAAACATTTGACATGTTAGAAGAAATTGTGGGTTAAAGATTTTTTTTTTTCATTTTCAAAATATTCTTTAATGCTGTTATGTTTCTTTTATATTATTTTTTAAATACTGCACAATTATAGAAAGTCTGAAAGAAAAGAAAACCCCCAAGTGTTAGAAGCATGAGAGCTGCTTGATCCCATTGAGAACATGTGATCTCATAAAAAAGAGAAGCAAATACCACTGGGGTGTTGGTAGAGGAATTGGACCCTATGCAGTGTGGCAGCTGGCTAAGTGGTCTTTGTGTCTGAGGTGGGAGAAGCCGGAAGGGAAGGTGGGTGAAAATAGGGAGAACAAGGACAAGCAGGGACCATGAAGAGGTGCTAGCAACCACGAGAATAGACTAGAAGCCTTACTAGTCTCCCAACACTTCCATCTTCAATGATTTGGGTGATCTCGAGCAGTGTGCACCTGGCCCTGGAGCTGGAGAAGGCGCAGGTGAGTCTGGGGACGGTGGGGCAGGTTCGAGTGGCTGCTGCCCTGTGTTAGCGAGGTGAGCTGCGGTACAGCCTGACCCCCCTTTGCTGACGTGAGAGTGTGGTAATAGCAGGGCTGCTGCTTTACTTTCACCTTCCAGTTCTCAAAGTGTCTTTTGCAACCCACCTTGTTGATTCTGTTTAGTCTCTATCTTCATCACATGGGAGTGATGCCACATCTCTTGTTATTATTTCCGTTAGGCATTATAGCTGTATCATTCTCTCCAGCAAGTATTAAATATCATTCCTCTACTCTCTCATTACAACAACGTTGCATAATGAGGTCTTTCCTGTGGAGTCACCATTTTGCTATGAGTGGTGGAGACTCAAAGTATTAATAGTAAATTATAGTTTTAATGAAAACACATTTCTCCACCAGGGTGAGGATATGTGGTTACAACACTCCCTTGAATGAATAAAAACCCAAACAGAAAAGGCCTTCGCCAAAGTACCAGAAAAATGGATCTGCCTGTGAGCTCATTGGAGATGGTGAAATCAGCAGATACAGTTTACTGCTGATGCTGAATGATATACAAGGAACATGCCGCCATCTCATAAAGATGACGTGGAATTTCAAACACTCTTTCAGGTTCTGTAGTTGAGCATAGCCACAATTAAGGTAATCTAATTAGGAATTTACAATACTCCTAATTCACATCTTAGTGGAGGCTTTTGCCGAAGAAATCTGACTGCTCTCAAAGGAGGTTCCAAATCCATGGGAAGGTGACCTCTATTCATTGGTTCACTTCTGATTCTTAATCTCCTCTGTGGGAGCAATTTCCACACTACTGAAAGCTGAGTTCTGTTCTGCCCTGACTAGTTCTGTGCTCATAATCAGAGGCTGCAGAGCCCCACCTGCCACATCTTGAAATGACAGGATTGGACGTGGATGACTCTTAATGCTTCTAATGGCTTTAACGATATGTGTGACTATGACAGATTAAATGACCACTTTCCCGTAACCACTGGGTTTCTCTCTTCATGAGACTGGAAGACAGATTTATGGCCCCATGTGACATATAATTAGCACCGAACTTATTTCTGGCTCCATTTAATACATACCTTTGTTTTCTCTTTATAATTTTCTTATCCAATTCTGTTTCAAGCTGTTTCATTGTACTTTATATTACAAACCTTTGCAAACCATCTTAAATATACTTTGGAAAACAGCAGGGTATACATGGACAAACACTTATTTCTATTTCATAATCCAGAATAAGAAATACAGGATTATAATTAAGAAAATCACTTCCCAGTCATCAAATGTAGACAATGGATTTTCATCATTTGTGTTAGTTGGGCTGTCAGTGGTGTTGTGGGGAAGACACTGCAATATGTGTCCAGGTGCAGAGACCTCAAAGGGAGTGGCAGGTGCTGTTGTATCTGCTGGCTCCTGGATATAGGTCCTTTGCTCTGACCTGATTTCTCTACTTTATACAAACATGTCAAACTCATTTCCAATTTTAGATCTTTGCTCTTCTGTTTTTATCAGCCCCTTCCTTACTCCTTATTGCAAGACTTTCCATCCCTTACATATGTCTATATCATCAATACTTCAAGGGTCATGTCGAACCTTACCCTTCTTCCCTCCCAGGCACATGCTGGTTCTGCCCCTGACCCACTCTTCCCTCCTAGGCCCATGCTGGTTCTGCCCCTGACCCTCTCTTCCCTCCCAGGCCCATGCTGGTTCTGCCCCTGACCCTCTCTTCCCTCCCAGGCCCATGCTGGTTCTGCCCCTGACCCTCTCTTCCCTCCCAGGCCCATGCTGGTTCTGCCCCTGACCCTCTCTTCCCTCCCAGGCCCATGCTGGTTCTGCCCCTGACCCACTCTTCCCTCCCAGGCCCATGCTGGTTCTGCTCCTGACCCACTCTTCCCTCCCAGGCCCATGCTGGTTCTGCCCCTGACCCTCTCTTCCCTCCCAGGCCCATGCTGGTTCTGCCCCTGACCCTCTCTTCCCTCCCAGGCCCATGCTGGTTCTGCCCCTGACCCTCTCTTCCCTCCCAGGCACATGCTGGTTCTGCCCCTGACCCTCTCTTCCCTCCCAGGCACATGCTGGTTCTGCCCCTGACCCTCTCTTCCCTCCCAGGCACATGCTGGTTCTGCCCCTGACCCTCTCTTCCCTCCCAGGCCCATGCTGGTTAAGTCTGCATCATGGAATTGAGTATTTCCATTTGTATCATCCTAGGCTCTCTTTTTTAAAGCACAATGTTTAGTAGTTTAAGATTTACAAAAGCTAAGTTTGATGCAGCTTTACACCTGGATATGCTATCATTCCTATCACAAAGAATTGGAGCTCAAAAAAATACTCCTTACTTGATCAATAGTCATAATGAAAACAGTATAAACAAAGGCAAAAGCTCCAAGAATCTAAAAATATTTTGAAAGGGGGGAAAGGTGGAGCAGGCGATGACTTAGTGGTCATTGAGAATCCCAATGTTTTTACTGAAAATATGAACTCAGCCACGCAAAGGTGACTAATAGGCTTGTTTTTGCATCTCACCTAGGTTTCTGTGACTGGCAGGTATAGCATGAAATGTGAGTGTTTTGGAAACCATGGCTAATTCTGGAAATGTGTGTTGTGGCTTGAGGTTAAGTGTCATACCTGAGCTCACTGTCTTTTGTGGTTTCTCCCAGCCCTGGCATGTGAGACTTCAGGCAGCAGGGCAATTGCCAGTTTACCTGCTGTGTCGTCCTCTGAGCTGCTCTGGTCTGTGAGCAGAACCCGGGCCCGTCACATTCACCAACTAGACAAGACCCACAGA